>NW_012267286.1:2906946-2911503 GCF_000151885.1 Dipodomys ordii
TGTCCCTCAGCTCTTCAGCTCAAGGCTAGTGCTCTACCACTCGAGCCACAGTGCCACTTCCAGCTTTTTTCTTTTTGCTTATGTGGTGCTGGGGAGTCGAACCCAGGGCCTCAGGCATGCAAGGCAAGCGCTCTACCACTGAGCCACCTTCCCAGCCCATCTTGCTGCTCTTTTCTAGCTCTCTCTGCTCCCTCTCTCTTTCCTCTTTCCCAGCTCTCTCTCTTTCCCAGGCCTTTCCCAGCCACATGGAGTGCCACCCTTGCCTGGTCCCAGCAGTTCTACTGAATAAACCTACCCCTTACCTGAATACCACGTGAGTGCTGCTGTTCTTACCTCTCTCTCTGCTCTTTTCTAGCTCTTTCCTCTCTTCCCAGCTCTCTCTCTTTCCCAGGCCTTTCCCAGCCACGTGGAGTGCCAACCGTGCCTGGTCCCAGCAGGTCTACTGAATAAACCCACCCCTTACCTGAATACCACATGTGTGGTGCTGTTCTTACTCGGCTACCTCTTTTAAAAACCTAACATAAGCATTTTTGTTTTTGCCCTTCCCCTCCCCAAATTAGAGAAGTGTATATGCAAGATGTAGGGCACTGACATCAATTACAGTGAAAATAAGGGTTATACCATGGGGGAGGAACATACAAAGAAAAAAAAAATCACATGGTACATTATAAATATATTAGAAACAATAGTGTCCCTATCATGGGGTTCATTTTGCTTAACATCATCTTATTTGGTCATATTTACATAGCTTTTGAGCTTCTCTGCTTGTCCCAGACAAATACTAGTTATTGCAAATAAGGGAAACCATGGGATCTATGTTTCTTTGGGCCTGGCTTACTTCACTTAATATAATTTTTTCCAAGTCTTTCCATTTCCTAACAAATGGGGCGATGGCATTCTTTCTGATGGAGGCATAGAATTTCATTGATATGGAATTCTATGATATCCATTCCTATTATATATATATATATGTATATATATATATATATCATAGGGGTCATAAGGGTCATAAGGGACCTCTATGTGGAGTCTTCTGAGGAAACTCCATACTGCTTTCCAAAGTGGTTGAACAAGTTTACATTCCCACCAACATTGCAGTAGGGTTCCCTTCTGTCTACATCCTCTCCAGCACTGTTGTTATTAGAGTTCTTGATTATAGCCATTCTACCTGGGGGGGGGTAGAATTTCAGTATTGTTTTGATTTGCATTTCTTTTATGTCTATTGGCCATTCTTATTTCCTCTTCAGAGAAGTTTCTCTTTAAGTCTAGCCCACTTATTTATTGGGCAGTTGTTTCTTTGAGGATTTGTTGTTGGGAGATTTAATTTTTTGAGTTCCAAATATATTTTAGGTATGAGACCCTTGTCCATTGTATTGATCTTGCTAGCTATGTCCTTTGCCATGCAAAAGCTCTGCAATTTCATGCAATCCCATTTTTCCAACCTTTCTTTGAAACACCAATATAGCCATAGTTTTTCCAAGTTGAGTTTGTAAGTAAAGTGTCTACTACCTGGGATCATACAATTATTATATGAGACACACACACATGCATGTACAGACATATACATGAGCAGACAGTACACAGAATATCAGAAGAAGTCAGTGTATAGTCTGTATTGTAACCATTTCTTCTTTGTATAAAATGCACATTTAGAAATTTTGCTGATCTAAATTGTCCTTATAAAGGAACATGTCATGGTCTTCCCAAGAAAATTGTGGTAATAAATACTTGAGTGTCTAAGTGCATTTTAAGAACATATTATTTCTCTCTGGAAGCTTTTACATTCCATTAGAGATGTATGACTGGGGTACTCTTAGTCATTAAATAGAAGAGACTGAAGGACTGTTTTGAACTTGCAGCGCAAGGATTAGTTTTCTACTGGCAATAAAGAAATAGAGTAGGAGTTTGAAATAAATCAAGTGGAAAGTTTTGGCATCTCTAGACTTGTACCCTTCTGAATTAAATTTCAAAAGAAGAGTTTTGCTTATCTTATTTTCTGCAGCTTGTCATACAGTAGACACTAGCTGTACAGGGCCATATAAATTTCAATTAAATGAAATTAAAGTCTCATTCCTTAATCCCACCAGTCATATTTCAAGTGCTCAACAGAAACACATAGCTGCATATTGGAAATTCCCTCATCTCAGGAAGTTAATTGAATTGTGTTGGTGAAGACTATCATTTTTTCGTCTCTTTTCTTTTTTTATGTATCATCAAGGTGTACACAAAAATGTAAGCTGTTACTGTAATATTTGGTCATGACATATGCAAAACTGGGTAAGATGGAAGCTCAGTGATCTGCAGATTCCATTTTGCTTTTGTTTATTCACTACCCTTCTTCAACCTAATCTTATACGCCTCAGTCCTGATATACCTGCATTATGACTGTGTTTATGGGAAAATGCAGTTGCTTACTTTCTTCTTATGCAGATGTATTCTTTCCTGATATTAAGGGTTAGGGAATGATAACATACAACGTGAGCAATAACACACAATTCTACAAAAATGCCTTCCCTTCCTGTCAGGGAACACGAGAGCACAGAGACCTCCATTTAGTTCAGGGAAGTCTCAAAATCATTTCATAAATTAGCAGTTGTAGCACTAAGTTCCAGCCTGCTCATGGATTTCCCGCTGAACGCTGAATTTCAATATCTCCCAACTACTCTTCATTTGCCTCTTAGGACAAACACATTATTCCTTTCCTCTTCTTCAGGAAATTGTACTTTAAAAATGTAAACCACATATTACAGGAAACATGGCCCTGGTGCCTTTCTGAGCATATGATTTTTTTCCTAATACATGCAAGTTAGAGCTAAATACAAACATACATGAAAGCATATACACGGTTATATGCAGACAGATAGATGGATAGATAGGTAGAGATATAGATATAACTATAGATACAAATAAACAGATACAACTTGACTATAGATACAACTTGACTAAAGAATGATATATTCATGGGAGGGTTGCAGTGTACCTCCTTTGAAAAACTAATGATCAGTTTAACAAATGAATACACTAGGAAGCTGAAACACATTTTGTTGGGGCAAAGGGGAAATGGAGGGTGCACACAAGTGGAGGAAGGAAGGGTAAGCGAATGCAATCACTATATTCAGTGTACACTATATAAAGATCAAACTTCAAGCATGTAAAAATTATAAATCAGGATAACAAGCCTTGAACTCAAGCATTACTTTATGAAACACATGTTTATACATTATATTTTTACATATACAAAAAAGTCATTATTTTTATGATGTTGAACATTGGCCTCCAAAATCAAAGAAAATCACATATGGACTTTTGTCTTTTTTGATGGACTACTAAGATTTGGATTAGTAATCCCTGTGACATGAATTCTTCCTAAATGTGTGTTTTCCCTCATCACATTTATTTCTTGTCTTACATTGCAGCAAATTCTATAAATAATAACAAATATTTTCACACAATGTTTTGTCTCTGTAGTAGCCAGGACTGTAATATCATCCTTCATGACCCCTCTTACCTGGTGGACCATCTGCTCCTTCAGATTCTATTCAAACCCTAGTCTAGATATTGTGATGTAGGAAATCTACAAATGTAATAAAAATTCCAAATGAATTGACTTTAAAATAGGGAGATAGATCAGGTGCCAGTGGCTCACATCTGTAATCCTAGCTACTGAGATCTAAGTAGCACAGCTCAAAGCCAGTCAAGGCAGGAAAGTCCATGAGTCTCTTATTTCCAATTAATCACTAAAAAAAAGTCCACTAACAGTAGAGCTGTAGGTTAAGTGGTAGAATGGCAGTCATGAGCAAAACTTCTAAGGGACAGAACCCAGGCCTTGAGTTTTAAGATCCAAGACCAACACACACACACACACACACACACACACACAGAGGGAGATTTTGCAGGCCTGATTTAGTATGTGAGCCACTTGAAAACCAAGAACTTTCTCTGCCTGGTTGCAGAGAAGGCCAGAGACTCCCTGACAAAGACTCCTTGCACAGGATGAATGGGGCCATATGACCAGGAATTCTGATTCTCTCTCTGGAGCTCAGAGCATCTCCCCAACTGACAACTAGTAAAGAAATGGGAACCCAGGTCCTACAGCCACCACCATTAATAGAATGAACAGATGAAAATTGAGCTCACCCAAAATCTTGATATCAGCTTTGTGATACTTGAATAGAAAACCTAGATAACACTTGCCAAACCTTTTATCGTCAGCACTCTGAGTGAACGTAGGAATGCTGTCTTAAAACACTGGATTGGTGGTATTTGTCATACATCAATATAAACAGAGTGCATGCCCTTAAAAATAATATTGAAAACATTAGAAAAATAAGAATTAGAAAACCTATTTTTATTTTTTTTTCAGTTGAATTACAATTTTATTGCTGTATGATTCAAATACATCAAATATTTTCTATTCATTCATTCATTTATTATTTATTGACTTACCAAAGAAAAATGGTTTTTATTGGTTTGGATTTTTTTTTTAATTTATTTATTTTTTATTTGTGAACATACTGTACAGAGGGGTTACAATTACATGGGCAGGATAATGCGTAC
>NW_012267286.1:2912008-2912866 GCF_000151885.1 Dipodomys ordii
TACATATACTAGATATTGCAAATAAGGGAAACCATGGGACCTATGTTTCTTTGGGCCTGGCTTACTTCACTTAATATAATTTTTTCCAAGTTTTAGAAAACCTATTTTTAAACATGTATCATCTGTTATAAAGATACTGTACAGAGGGGTTACAGTTATATGAATAAGGTAAAGAATCCATTTCTTATCAAGCATTGTTACCCCCTCCTTTGTTTATCCCCTAACATCCTTTTCCTGCCAACCTCCCCAACTCCTACCTCCACCGCCCCCCCAAAAGTTGTAAAGTTGATTTTCAACATAGTGCCTTGTACATCTCATTGTTATAATGAGTCATCCTGTATCCTTATTTCAGCATTTTGCTATTTTCCTTCCCCTCCCCAAATTAGAAAAATGTATATACAAGATGCAGGGCACTGACATCAAATACAGTGGCAACAGGAATTGTCCCATGGGGGAATAACATACAAAGAAACAAAAAAATCATATAGTATATTATAAGTACACTAAAAAGAACAATGAGAAAGATAAAAAAAATTTCTTGTATCCCTATCTTGAGGTTCATTTTGCTTAGTATTAGGTTATATGGTCTTATGTACATAGCTTTTGACCTCTTCTGCTTGTCCTAGATATATTCTAGTTATTGCAATAAGAGAAACCATGGTACCTGTGTTTCTTTGAGTCTGGCTTACTTCACTTAATATAATTTTTTCCAGGTCTTTCCGTTTCCTATCAAATGGAGCAGTGTCATTCTTTCTTTTTTTTAATTTTATTTGTGAAGATACTGTACAGAGGGGTTACAGTTACATGGGCAGGATAATGTGTACATTTCTTACCAAGCATTGCAGCCTCCTCCTTTTG
>NW_012267286.1:2914061-2922800 GCF_000151885.1 Dipodomys ordii
TCCAACCTTTCTTTGATTTGTTGTGTTTCCGGGTCTCTATTCAAAAAATTTCGGCCTGAGCCAAGGAGACCTAGGGTTTCTCCTATTCCATCCTGTAATATTTTCAGAGTGTGAGCAGTGTCATTCTTTCTGATGGAGACCTAGAATTCCATTATATATATGTATATATACATATATATATATCACATTTTCTTGATTCATTCATCTACCGAAGGGCATCTGGGTTGGTTCCATATGGTGAATAATGCTGAAATAAACATAGTAGTGCTGGTAGCTTTAGTACCTTAAAAAAAAACACCATTTTGTTATAGAGATTAGATCTGGTAACTCAATTTTCTTTGTTATTTGTTTTTCTCTAATAGTTGTATAAAGATATCTCAGAAAGATACATAAATTTGTGGAACGATTACAATATAATATTAATTACTTTCAGTCCTACTGATTAATAATAGGGTTTTGCTGAAAATTGGATAATAAGTTTTATATATCTTGATGCTAATCAATTATTCTCAAAAGTAATTGGATTTTGTGTATTAATATTTGCAATAAATGTCTTTAAAATGTACTAACTTTATTCCTTTATAATTTTTTAAAACAAGTTAAATCATCTTGTGTTTATACAGTTGTAAATGTTGGCTTTTATTTGAGTTTATGACATTTAGCAGCAAAATCATAAAATATATGCATATTTCATTTCATATCCATTTATTATCTCTGTGCTCTTGTTGAAAAGTACTGACTAATTCCATTTTTGTTAAAATTCAGCTCCAATTCCAGGTAAAGATATGGGAGTAGGCCTCTGAGCTGGAGTGAGATTTGTTTTTTGATCAAAGTGTGTTTATTATGGGCGATTGGTGTTTCAAGAGGGAAACTTTAGCACCTGTGTTAAAAAGTCTCTTACCTTTTCTTACAGGATGATTGATGATGTTAATTCCAATCTATTTGTTTCCAATATTCATGTGTGTGTGTGTGTGTGTGTGTGTGTGTGTGTGCCCGTGCACACGCATGCAGTGAGTGCTGATACTGGAACTTGAACCAGCTTCTTTGTTCAAAGCTGGTGCTCTATTACTGGAGTCAGAGCTCCTAGTTGGCTTTTTATTTTATTTTATTTTGTCGGTCGTGTGGCTTGAACTCTGGGCCTGGGAGCTGTCCCTGAGCTCTTCAGTTCAAGGCTAGTGCTCTTGAGCCACAGTGACACTTCCCTAGTTGGCTTTTTAGTGGTTAATTAGAGATAAAGGCTCTCAGATTTGTGTGCCTGCAGATTTTACCTTCCTGAGTAGCTAGCATAAGAGATGTGAGCCACTACAGCCTGGTTTCAATATACTATTTTCTTCTTTTTATTAATATATTGAAGTAGCTGTACAATGGAGTTGCCATTTAACAAAGCAGTTTACAAATTCGAAGTATCTGGATCAGTGTCACACTTTCAACACTTCTCACTGCACAGCTCACTGTTTTCTTCAATCTTCTTCATTTTGTAGTATATACATTAGTGTCTTACTGCATTTTCTACTCTTTCTTTCTTCATTTATCTATCTCTTTCCCCTTGTCAACACCCCACCCCTTTCAAGTACCCAGTTCCTGGTGTTTAATTTTGCTGACTTTGATTTTGCCGTTCTAAGGAAATTACACTATTTAAAGTCTCCCTATTTCAGCTAAAGCATTTGGATACATATACATACCACTCAATATATTTTCTTTTAAGTTTATAAGCTAAATCTAGCTTCCACATATAAGGGGAACCATGCATCCTTTGTCTTTCTTGGCCTGACTTATTTCAATTAACATAAAGATATCAAGTTTTCATAACCAAACAAGTACTCTATCATTCCCTGAGATGATTCAGAATCACTTAAATTGTCTGGACCAACTAGTGAGTATTGAAAACTTTTCTGAGTTCACCACTGTACTTACAGTGAAAATTTTATTTAGGGGAGTTTATTCGGGGTAGAAGATAGCTGTTTTGCTTTTGTTCCATACCTACCTTTCTTTTGGCACTAATTGATAGGCAGCCACTACCATATTGTCATTTAGCAAACATAAGCATTTCTTGTTTCAAACCAAATAATTAAATCCAGTCACCCTGTGTATTTCTGATAGTATCATTTACCAACTAAGGTTCTGTCATACTTCCGTTTAGGATAATCTGCAGGTGAATGCACATTGTGAAGATGTTCACAGATGTTCGTGTGTGATGACAAGTCCTGATGCAACTTTGTGCACCTACAAAATACCATTTCTCCCTAGAGATGCTTCCCAGTGAAGCTGAGAAGAGGAAAGGGAGCTCAGGGTGTGCTGCGAGCTAGAAACACATCTTCAAGACAGAACTACCCACCTCTCCCAGGAGACTGTACAATGTTCCTGCTTCCAAGTGAAGATCTGAGAAAGGTGTGATGGAAAGACAGTATTTTCTTCATAATAATACCTGTCAGACAGTTTTCCAAGAACTTTTAGTTTTCAGATCTTAAAAGTGTATATGAATCCACCAGATAGAAGAATACATGTCTATCCTATTCCTTCCCACATGTTAGCTTTGTGTCTATGAGATTGGGAAGATGATTATGTTCCTGTAGCACGTGTGATAATTATGTAAGCTGAGACCTAAAATGAGTCATTACAGATAGCATGTTGGATACCATGATTTCTTCTTTGGAACACAGAATGTGTTATACGTGTTGCTCATAAATAAAGATTTGTTTCTAGTGAGGGCTAACCTACTAAGACCTTTCCTAAAGGTAAACGACAGGCAGCTTGAAAAATGAACACAGATAAGCCACTGTGAAAAGATGTACTGAAAAAGATGGTTTACATTAATATTCTAATGACTAAGCGAGAATTGTCAACTGCATTGCATTTGTTAAAGTAATTTAGACTTTGCCAGAAAACCACGCGGACCTCCAGGTGCAGAGGACAAAAAGAAAGGTTTATTGCCTGGAAAGGAGCCAGCAGACCTGGCTATTGTCTAACATGATCTATATAACTTACTGAGGCTAGGACGGGCTAGTAGGCAGATACCCTGGTATGAGGGCCAGGGGCTCTTCCATGGTAGACTAGGATTTATGGCTGCTGCCCAAATAGGAGAGGTCACTCTAAGGGGCTCTTGTTGCTTTCTTTGGTGGAAGTTGTCCCAGAGAAGTATCATCCCAAGGTAGTGGGTGTTGGAGGCTATTTACTGGCTGATTATTTACTGGCTGATTATTTACTACCTTTATTATATGGGCCTAGTGTTGCCCAAGAAAGGAGCATGCTAAGCTGTGGACAGGATGAGTGTGTTAAGCTATGAGGAAGGGTCACTGGCCTAACAACAGTATTTCATGAGAAATATTCACATTAAGAAACAGAAATCACACTATTCTCTCTATATTGTTCAGTTTTTGTTATGGGTTGAGAGTTTTGCTTATAGCTTTACTGATGTTAAAGGTTTTATTTTTGAACCCCACCCTTAATTCTCTTCAATCTATTTTCTAACTCTATCTACAAAAAAAACACTCTTCATTGAAAAAAGATTGAATTTCCATGCTCTTGACTCTTTTCTGAGCACACAATTATTTGTGTAAAGGTTCAGCAAGTGGATATTTCTTCTGTTTTTAATTTCTTTTCCTTTTCAGTATCAAAGACATCGTAGATATACTATTTTACTATGTTTCTTTTTTCTAAGAAATAAAATCTTTTTTTTCTACAAATATTCTTCTATGTAACTTTGGACAGGCTGTCATGGTAGCTCTAACACTAGCTTCTTTCAACCTTAAAAGAAAAACATTTTCTGTTAATTGCTCTCAGCTGAATCATTAGGGCAGCCTATCTGATGTTCTGGAAAATTTCAGGTGAAACCCTTTGAGTGTGATAAACCAGAGAACATTTTTTGACATGCTGATTTCATTTGATTTCTGCACTATTAACTAACAAAGCCGCATATTCATTTAGCTAAGCTCACTTTACATAGAATTAGAAAAGCTAATAAAATTAATAGTTCCAAGGTAAAGCAAACAGTTCCTCAATCATTATGTTTTGAGTGCTTTTTATTGTTTTTATGTTTTAGACTTGTAACCACTATAATTTTTGAAAGTTAATTTTTGGGGATGCAAGCTTCCTTTTTAGGTTCCTGAGACTCTTTTCTTTCTTTTTCTTGTTTTTCTCCATTGTGGATTTTGAATTCAGGACTTGAGCCCTGACCTGGAGCCTCTTTGTGCTCAAGGCTAGCATCCTAGCATTTGAGCCACAAAACCACTTATGGTTTTCAAGTGGTTAATTGGAGATAAGAGCTCATGGGAACTTTTCTTCCAGGCTGGTTTCTAACCACAATCCTTAGATCTCAGCCTCCTGAGTAGCTAGGATTACAGGAGTGAGCTACCAGTACCTGGCCCAGAGAATCTTTCAAATGAAGAAAATATAAAAGTTACGGTTTATTTAATATTTTGAAGGACACTTGAAATTAAGTGAATCCTTTGAATTATTAATTTTATCAACAATTGCATTTTAGTATGTTTTCTTATTTCCCAAGTAGGCTACCATCATTGGGCAGAATTTTTTACATGCTTATTATTTAATACTTCCTCAAAATCTATATAACATTATTTTTTGGCTGTTAGCAGACATGTCAAATATGAAAAGCTCAAATCTGAACTTGTTTTTTTTCCAGCTGTGGGGCTTGACCTCTGGGCTTGGGTTCTGTCCCTTAGCTCTTCAGCTCAAGGCTAGCGCTCTACCACTTGAGCCACAGAGCCACTTTTCTGCCTATGTGCTGAGGAATCAAACCCAGGGCCTCATGCATACAAGACAAGTACTCTACCATTAAGCCCCTCAAATCTGAACTTTGTTAATCCATAATTCCACTCCAAAAACCTTCATCATCTTTATTTTACTGAAATGCAACTTTGTTATGCATTTTTAGGCAGAAAACTTCCTCAGCCTTAACCTTCATCTTTTCTAACTTTCACATGTCTTGAAACCTGATGTTTAATCTCTTAATATGTTCGTGTCAGTTCTTCTTTGATACATGTTCAATATTGTACCTCTCCACTGCTGCAGTGACTCCCCATGAACTAATCTCAACTCTTCAGAAATGTTGCAAAATTCTTTTCACCGATACCAATTTTCATTTTTCTCTAAATGCCGTTTATTCTTTTTAAATTTATTTTATTTCTTTCTTAGTAGCCTTACGTAGTTGTACAAAGTGGTTTCATTTCATCATGTCCATTTGTAAGTACAATGCATCTTTTTAAAATTTTTTATTGTGAAAATATGTACAGAGGGGTTACAGTTACATGGGCAAGATAATGAGTACATTTCTTATCAAGCATTGTTGCCTCCTCCTTTGTTTCCCCTTCCCATCCCTTCCCATCCTCTCCCCCCCCAAATCCTCCCCACCCCAACAAAATGGTAAAGTTTGTTTTTCGACATAACAACTTGTACATCTCATTGTTGCAGTGGGTCCACCTGTATCCTTGTTTTACCGATTTGCTTTTTCCCTTCCCCTCCACAAATTATACCAACATCAAATACAGTGAAAACAGGGGTTATACTGTGGGGGAGGGACATACAAAGCAACAAAGAAATAATCTTATAAATGTGTTAGAAACAATTGCATGAAGGAAAAAAAACATTTGAATACATATCTTAGGGTTCATTCCCCTAACATCAACTTATCTGACCTTTTCTGCTTGTCTCAGGCATATACTAGATATTGCAAATAAGGGAAACCATGGGACCTATGTTTCTTTGGGCCCAATGTCACCCCTTTCATCATTCTCCCTCGTCTCTCCTCACCCCAACACTCCCCTCAAGTCACCTGGTTCCATTTTCCCATATGTAATACCATGACTGCATTTCCCCAGCCTTCCTCTCTCAAGTATAGTTTCTTCTCATCAGAGCTGGTAGACTGATGGCTTTAATACATGATTGATCCTTTCACTCTCCTGTCTACTGACATCCCTTGCTTACCATTGCTTGTACAGTTGAAGCCAAGGTCTCTGCAAAGTTGGGTACATCCTGCTGATCTGCCCATTTTTGCCTCTGAACTCATTTTCCTCCGCTTCTTCCTTACTAGGTTCCAACTACACTGAGCGCCTTTCAAGGATAGGGATTTAATGCTTCAGAATCTTGAATTACTTCTCTCTCTGCAATACCCAAATTCAAATATTCTCCTCATTTCTGTCGGGTCTCTCCAGAATTGCCAGAAAAGAAAGAGCATCCCTCCACTATCAATCTCTAAATACTGTGATCATTTTTTCTGTGAATGACACTTATAACTCTGTTATGTATTTTCTTGAGATTTGTTCTGGTTTATTTTCTTAATTTCTACCAGTCTTTAAATCCTACAAAATAGAAACTTTATTTTGTTCACTTTAAGCTCCAGAGACTGGCTGATAACAGGTTTGTGACAAATATTAATGAAAAGGATGAATAAATAAATTGCAGTCTGTCTCATACAAAGAATTCATGTGGGCATTGACACATTTCAGGATAAAATTGCCACATAACAAGAAAAAGCACTGAAATAATTAGTAGTTATAGCCATTTTTGTCTTGGTAATAGCCCAATTTTCACTTTTCTATGAAGCTTGTGTAAACGTAAAAGCAAGTATCATATTCTTAGTTAAACACTTCTCTCATTTCTAAAACAGAAAAGTGGTGTTCATTGTTGTTTTGCTAAAAGCTTTCTTTATATTGCCTATCTGTATCACCATTACTATTATCTAGTATTAACCTCTGTGTTTCAACTCGTGTTTTAGTATGTTATCCTAGTAGCTTGCAGTTTATTTCTGGAGAAATTGGAGGGTTACAAGAAAGTGAAATTGTTTGCCATCGTATGGGTAACGGTCATATCAATAACATACTATGATTCCATTGGTTCAAAACTGACTCCAAAATGCTGCAGAGCTACTGTGTTGTCTACCAGCACGTCATTCCTTATGCTTCGGAGATTTTTTAAGACTTGTTTTTATTATCTTTAATTAGTTGTGCTAAGGGGATTCAATTCAACATACCAGTTTATAAATACAATGCATCTTGAATAATGCCTCCCCTTCAGTCATTCTCCTCCATCTCTCCCTAACCTAGCTACCCCTCAAGTTTCCTGGTTTCATGTTCACATATGGACATTAAATGCTATGGCTTCATTTGCTGACCTTTCCATTGTCCAGTCTTCAGATGGCCCTTGCCTTTCGCATCCCCCTTTCCCAGGCAACACACATCTCAGCTTCCTGGTATTAATTTTAGCAAACTGCAGGTTTGTTATTCAAAAGGGTTGCACCATTGAAATCCTTTCTCCTTGTACATTTGTTTTTAATAATAATTTGTTCAGCTCGTATCAATTTCCAGGGGTAAGATTGAGATAAAGACATTGGATGAACTTAAAAAAAATTCATTCACAAGATACAATGAGCTGGTGAAAGAACTTTTTGACTTATTTTTGATAGGAGAAGCTCTGTTTGACTATTTGCTTTTGTATTTTTCATGGCTATGGCAGGAAGTGTGTTTTTGTTTGTAGTCATGTATCCTCTAATGTCTTTGCATCCTGATTACTCAAATACTTAATCTTGTGATAGCAATCTAAAATCAGAGTTTTACATTAAGACTCACTAGAGAATGGTTGTTTCGGGGGTTATTTCCTAGGCTCCAACTTGTATAAATTGTGCAAGATTATTATTTTTTTTGCAATGAATACTTTCCTCAAAAGCACCTGGTCTTGGCTGAGCACTGGCGACTCATGCCTGTAATTCTAACTACTCAGGAAGCAGAGATCTGAGGATTGAAGTTCAAAGCCAACCCAAGCAGAAAAATATGAGAGACTATTATTTCCAACTAACCATCAAAAAATCAGAAGTGGAGGTGATAGAGGGCCAGCCTTGAACACACACACACATACACACATGCATGAGGTATCCATTCCCCATTCAAACTAACAAAAGCTATGCTTCAAAGCAATGATCTCATAATACTGAAAAAAAAATAATGGATCAAATAGGTGTGTTATATAAATATCAAAATATAATCCATTAACTATACAAAATACTATTAACAACCTCCTGGTAATTGTTTATAATATAGTAATCAACAGCCTGTTTTCACTTTTTCTTCCTTTTTTGCTTCAAAACTTCTAAAAATAACTTATTCTACACATAGACACAAATATACATACATTTTTAATGACTCCCTAGGCAATTTCCATTAGATTTATGGAAAGGATAAAATGTATAATTAAATGTAATAGTATGAACACTTCTCATTAGAAGCAAATTATTCAAATAGAAGAGATGGGATGTGAGGGACCCAGCCCCAGGAAAGTAAGTTGTGTATTTGGAAATCACCAACACCTAAGATAACAACTCTTTCCTTCTCTCTGGAGTTACATTATTTCTGAATCTTCTTTCTTGGTATGTTATACCAACTTTGTACCAATTAACATGTTGGTACAAAAGAGGCTGACCTTATAAAAATTCACCCAGCTTATAATGGCTACTTGTGGCCTTGAGTCAAAATTCTTTGAATATCTATTCTGAATTCTTACAGAAGAATTTTTGATTGTCCTGAGTCACTTGTTCTACTTCAGTCTTCCTCATCCCTGGTGACTTTCTGCTCTTACTGCTGAGGGGACTCAATCTTTTTTTTTTCTGATTTTTTTTAAATTTAATTTAATTTTATTTGGGAACATACTGTACAGAGGGGTTACAATTGCATGGGCAGGATAATGCGTACATTTCTTACCAAGCATTGCAGCCTCCTCCTTTGTTTACCCTTC
>NW_012267286.1:2924780-2928391 GCF_000151885.1 Dipodomys ordii
TTCTTCATGTGTCTATTGGCCATCCTTCTTTCTTCTTCAGAGAAGTTTCTCTTTAAGTCTTTTGCCCACTTATTTATTGGGCAGTTGTTTCTTGGGACTCAATCTTAAAGTCAAATTCTCTGCTGGTGAGTGAGGGGAAGTTCTCAGTGAAGAGGAAGAAAGTGGGAGATGACTCAATAAACAGTCAAGAGTTTCTGCTTGAATAAGTGATAATTGAACGAACAGGCTGTGATGGCTAATTGAGCTTAGATTTAACTGGTGCATTTCTTAATACTGTAGTTCAAAAGTAATACATGTCACTTCAGATTTTACTTCTGTATTTTCTCCTTTCCTTTACCCAAATACGTTGGCTATAGCAAAAGAATGCCAGCCACTTTTAATAATATCTGTAATCTTAAAATTTCTGATGAGTTTTACGCAAGAGTCACATAGCTTTTAGAATCTGGTTATTTGGAATAATTATTTTATCAGCCATTTAGAACATGAAATTTAAAAAAATGGTGTGAAATCAATTTATATAAAATAGATTACAACTAACAGACAAAAAACCAGACTTATCTCCATGGTAACTAGATCTTACATATATTGCTACTGCTTTTAGAATCAAAAATAGGTATCTAGTAAAAAAGAAACATATATTTACATTTGAGACAAGACATGCAACTCTATTGTTTCATATGTTGTGATGCTGCAGAAACAAATATTTATAAATACAATAGTTATTGCTTCTTTTTGTCCTTCTAGCCACCTCTAATTAAATAATCATAGAGTTAAAGACAGAAATACACAGCGATAACAGCAAAATGGCACAATTATGTATGCTCGATTGCTCATTATTTCTTACTTTTTTCTCAGATGCCAAAGTGGAAATGGAATTCATAAAAGAGAAATTCTTAATAGAAATAGCTTGCTCTTAATCAAAATCACACCTAAAGAACACACATTTTGAGAACTTACTATGCTTTGAGAACTTAGACATGATATGTGTTTTACCTTCAGTATAATAATTCATTTTAATAATAGAGCTATGAATGGAAGTTCTATTATGTTTTCTAGCTTACTAATGGAAAAACAGAACTCACAGAGGTGAGGAAGCAGAACAATCATGGCACTTAAGAGCAGAAAAACCCCATGGATAACTGGGAAAAGATTGCTCAGAAGGGCAACTGTGCATGGAAAGAAGTCTCTGATTAGAATAAAATACAAATGATCTTATTAAGTCAGAAACTGGCACTCATAGTGATTTTCCATACATTGCTCAGGTACAAGCTATAGAAAATGAAAGTGACTAACTTTACTGCTCAACCTCTTCATTGCTGAGGTACATTTCAAACAGAACCCGTTGTGTAATAGTGTTTATTTAATTGGACACACATTGCTCAAACTCAAAGATAAGCACACAGAATCTGTAACTTGTATGTTTTTTTGGCAAATCATTTAGCAGTTCATTTATCTGAAAAACTAAGTTTCTATGGAAACTGGATGTTCCAACATCCTTTGATTTTTATGAGGACTTTTTTTATTTTAACTTCTCCTTCCCACTTATTTTCCATATGATTAAATCTCTTCATAAGTTGACTATTGAATAAAGTGTGTGGCTTGGAACAGTCTTGAAGCAGTTCATTTTTATTTGTTTTTAAATAATTGAAGTGAAGAACACAACCCTACTAAACTAAAACTCATATAAAATTATACTTATGTATTTCTATAAAATTATATTTGCATATTTCTATATACAGTTACAGTTATACAGTTTTTGCATGAAACTAAACCTCAAATGAAAATACATATACATACACACTATATATACATATAATCTTTAAAAAGTAAGCTATATGCAGCTTTAAAAATAAATATGTCAGTCTTTAAACAAGTAGCAGTATAGAACACTAAAAACTTTAAGCATCATAACAATCACATCATGTGTATTCTATTATTTTCCAACAAAATGGGGGTCACTAAAACTGGACTTGGTGGGAGCCTTTTGAGTCACAAAACCAGAATGAATTTAAAGGATTTGAAAATCAAAGGAACTGGGAAACCACCATAACTAAAGCCAAACCCACAGAATTTAAAATGGACACAGATCTTTAGGAATACTTAGTCAAATAATGGTTTAAGAAAACAGACATGCAGCTGCCAAGTTCTAACCATACTGTAATATATTCCCTATTAGGCAGTTGGGTTTGATGCTAGAAGAAATTCTTGTGAGCATTCCACATTTACATTCACTATAAACCCACCATCTTGTGGATTTCAACCTGAAATTCTTTTGTGAGAGGATCAGTAGAATATTTACCAAAAGAGTCTTCATATATCTTAGAAGAAAGCCAGACTGGCAGTATAAGATCATCCTGAAATTCTTTCTTCTCATTCTAAAGCATGGTTTGAAGCCTATTTCATTATACATTGAGATATAATTAAGGCATGTGCTGTTCTTGTCACTTCGACCCTTCATACTCATGATCACAATGAAGATTTAGAGGCAGCAGTCAAGAATTACTCAAGATATTTAAAATATATAATTTGAAATATTTTTACCTTTTGATTCAATCAACATTATCCCTATACACTTAAGATGAAAAATGTATTCCATCTCTGTCATTTTCTGATACTATTAATGTACTTTTATTGAGTTCTAAATAGTTCATCTACATTATTAGTTTATTCAAGAAAATCATTGCATATAACCTTTGTGCTGTTTGGTAGATAGGAAAGTGTTCAGTATGTAGCAAATTATAACATGATGCAAAGCCTTTTCTACTTTCTAAAGAAAACCTCCTAGCATTCTAGAGCAGCCTGTTGCATAGAATCTGACTTCAGAGAATGCTAAGCAAGTGGGAGCTATCAGGGTATAAGATCTGCTTCGGAATTGTATAAAAGGTCCACCAATGGTTTATGTCTGTTTCCTTCTGTGCTTCCAGAATTGCATGTGCTATAAATGCTTACATTTACATTTAGCTGAGAGATTTCTTTTTACTCTTCAATGAGAGGAAGATCCTATGCTGGGGTCTTTCTTTGTTGTTCTGTTCAGAATGCATGCTTTGATTATCAGGGCTGCCATCACAAAATAATCCCCCAACCTGACTGGCTTGTGCAAGCAAAATGTATTTTCTTGCTGTTCTAGGGAGTAAAGATCCAAGTGTTGGCAGGTAGTATACCTAGATATTACTCTTCGTGTGTGTTCTCCTGACCACCTCTCTCTCTGTGTCTCTTTCTCTTTCTGTCTCTCTCTCCTTCTTTTCTTTCTCATTCTCTCACTCTCTCTCTCTCTTGCTCTCTCTCTCTCTCTCCATGTTCATGTTTCATCTTCTTATAACATATTCATTAGAATGGATGAGAGCCAATCCAGGCAACTCATTTTACTAGAATTGCCTCTTTATAAACCCTCTCTCCACTCAGGACCAATGGAATAAAATTGTAAACTCAGAAATGAACCTACAGACCTATAGCCATCTAATTTTCAATAAGGGAGCTAAAAAAAATCGAATGGAAGAAAGACAGCTTCTTCAGGCAATGGTGCTGGCAAAATTGGTTAACTACTTGTAGAAAACTAAAGCTAGATCCTTATATATCACCCTGCACCAGAATCAACTCCAAATGGATCAAAG
>NW_012267286.1:2929346-2947182 GCF_000151885.1 Dipodomys ordii
GATATGTATTCAAATGTTTTTTTCTTTCATGTGTTTGTTTCTAACACATTTATAAGATTATTTCTTTGTTGTTTTGTATATCCCTCCCCATGGTATAACCCCTGCTTTCACTGTATTTGATGTTGTTATAATTTGTGGAGGGGAAGGGAAAAAAACAAATCGTTTAAATAGGGATACAGGTGGACTCATTGCAACAATGAGATGTACAAGTCCTTATGTCAAAAACGAACTTTACAACTTTAGTGTGGGGGAGGGTTGAGTGGGGTAAGAAGATTGGGTGGGGGGTGGGGGAGGGGAGGATGGGAAGGGATGGGAAGGGGAAACAAAGGAGGAGGCTACAATGCTTGATAAGAAATGTACTCATTTTCTTGTCCATGTAATTGTATCCCCTCTGTACAGTATTTTCACAATTAAAAAAGAAGCCCTGTCTCCAAGCACAATCACATTCAGAGGTACTGAGGGCTTGAGGCAACAATGTATGTATTTGGTGCTTTAGGGGAGGGAACAGAACTCTAAAATGTTTTTAGGATTATCTCCCTCTCATGAGTGCTCAGAGATTTACACAAGGAACTTTGGTGAGGGAGGCAGCTGAAGAAAGAAAGAAAGGAAGGAAGGAAGAAAGAAAGAAAGAAAGAAAGAAAGAAAGAAAGAAAGAAAGAAAGAAAGAAGGAAGGAAGGAAGGAAAGAAAGAAAGAAAGAGAGAGGCTCACACCTATAATCCTAATTACTCAGGAGGCTGAAACCCATAGTGGGATCACAGTTTGAAGCCACCCTCAGCAGGACAAATTAGTGAGATTACATCTCCCATTAATCAGCAAAATGTCTGGCTGGTAGCTTGGCTCAAATGGTAGGGCATCAGCCAGACTAAGACATTAAGCTAGTATGAGACTCTAAGCTCAAAGTCCCAATACCGACAGGAAGACTCTAAGCTCAAAGTCCCAATACTGACAGGAAGGAAGAAGGAAGGAAGGAAGGCAAGCAAGCAAGAAAGGAAAAGAGGGATGAGAAGGGAAGAAAGGAAGAAAATTAGTAAGTGAATGAATGCATGTATGCATGACTTAATGAGTGATGAATAGGTAAATGAATGAATATTGAGCCCAGGTTACAGACATGAAAGGAATAATGTAATTTTTCATGTAGTTATGTTTTCAAGCAACAAACAAATCCATAGATACAATTTTCTCATCTTTACTTTTTTAATACATTCTTAATTATTCCACAAATATAAAAGCTCATGGTGCTAAGGTTCTTTGAACCTAATGTTTTTCTCAAGATGATTATATTTAAAACAATTAAGTCATTTATAATAAAACTGTAATTCAAATTTACTGTCCCTTATTATTCAACACACAACCTTATAAAAATGAACAATAGCTAAGAATGGTAGAAACATGATGTTTTTCTTATTAAGAATCAGGGAGCCTTTGCAAATCTGTGTTGTTTGAATTTAGTTCATATCTATTTACATATGTAGCTTAAATCAGGTATTTCATGAGTACAGTTGTATTTGCTTTACTTAGCTTGGATTTGTGCTTGTTACATAAACATATTTTGGAACGAATACTTTGTAAAATGATTTGGCTATGAGTTACTTTGCACAATATCCAATACATCTTCTTATGAAGTCTTACTAATAAACATTTAGTAAAGAGTGAAATCACTTTGAACAACTAACAATAATTAAACAAAATGAATAATGGGAAGCTGAAATATGTGAAACTGGGGGAGGGAGATGAAGAAGAGAGGCACAGATGAAGAGACATGACAAGTAGGAGAATACAGTCATACTATTCAAGGTGTGTATGAGAAAATTGAACTAGGTAAACTGAAGGAGTGGGTGGGGCTTGGGAGAGATAGAAGAGAATGAGGGAGGAAAGATGCATTGTATCCACAAATCGAAGTGAAGTTCCTTTATGGAACTACTTAAAGATAATAAAAATGTTTCATAAAGTGAATTAATCTAAGAAATAGATATACAAATAAACAAAATGGGACAAGTCTGGGGCTCAGCTTGCATGTTCCTGCCCTGCAAAAATATAAAGTGATTCAATTATTTTGAAAGCAGTTTAGAAATGTCTTCAAAAGCTAAACCCAACAACACCTCTCAGGGGATGGAGTCTTCCCATTCCTAATTCCACAGGAGAGAGGGTAGCATCTCCCAACACACAGGCTTCTCATATCAATGTCCAAGCAACGTGGGGTTGGATTCACAATACTCCCAAACTGGAACAGCCCAAGGGTGCACTGATTGATAAGTAAAGGAATATTATTTCTACTACTTGGATATAAAATAGAGTGGTAATAATTATGTTAGTGAAGGAAGAGTTTAAAACAGTCTTTTATACAAAACAGCCATTTATACAAAGTTCTAGGGATGCAAGCTATGATGATGAAAGAAGACAGATAGGCAATTACCTCTGACTTGGAGGTGTCTGGGCAGGGAGTGACAGAAAAGGACTACAGAAGGACAAGAGGAAAGTTTGGGGGTGATGGATATATTTAATATTTTAATTACAGAAGTGGTCTCACAAATGTATAGTAGGCTTGAAACAAGGAAAATTTGAGGAAGATATTAATTTCAAGTACAAAATGTAAGTAGGTAAGGGTTGAGGAGTTTAACATTAATCAAGACAAATAACACTTTAATGCAATATTTTTGACATCCAAATTAGTTACATTATTAACAAAATATCAATATTTTAAACAAGGAAAATCTGACTCTTAGTAGACCCTATTTAATTAGGTTACTCTATTCCAAACCACACTAAAATTGTATTGACAAAAATAAGCTGATGATCCAACAGGTTGTAGTTTGTCCATTTGGTTTTTTTAAACACACACACACACACACACACACACACACTAAAAGTCTTGATAACTATCTTTGGTGTCTCATTGACTATATCCAGATAAATGATTCCTTACTTTACTCCACGTAGTTTATTAGCATTTGGGGGAGAGTGGGATGAGTTAGTTTCATTTCCAAGTGACAGGCAAATGACAGTGTTATAGGAAGGTAATTTTTGTTTCACATATGCAAGGACCAGATTTTAGCTGCCCTGGTCAGCTCACAGATCTATCAGGGTATAGGCTGATTCCTTTATTGCTTTCATTCCTTTTGCCTAAATGGGTGGACTCTGATCTCCAGCCAACAAAATAAGGGTGAAGGGTGGGGGGAGATGGGAAGGGATGGGAAGGGGAAACAAAGGAGGAGGCAACAATGTTTGATAAGAAATGCACTCATCTTGCCCATGTAATTGTAACCCCTCTGTATGGTATTTTCACAATAAAAAAAGAAAAAAAATAAGGGTGAAAAAATAGAAGGCAAAGAGAACATTCCAGTTGTCCCATTGGGAATGACTATGAAAGCTACTACAGCACTCTTTCCATGGATTTGAGACCCATATGTGACTATGGGAGAGTGAGAAATGTAGCCTCTACTATGTAGCACCGACCACATGCACGCATGCATGCACACACACACACACACACACACACACACACACACACACACACATCAACACTTTCTCCTTATGGAATTATTTGCCTCCCCTCTAAAACATGATTCCCTTCACCACCTCCCTATTTTCCCCATGCATTAATATGCATTTTAATACTAAAAGAAACAAAAGAAGACTTAATTTAGGGGGTAAGTGGAAAGAAAAGAGCCTCAGAAATTAAATTTTACTCAGAAATTAAGTTTTTTGAAGAGGAATTTTCCTTCCTGGAGCACAATAATGCATACACTGGATTTCTCATGAAGCAATAGTTACATACATGGCTAAAATGTCTACTTCAAAATCTATATTTAGATATTCTAAACTATGGATAAATTCTGAGGCAGTTATTTTCATGAAATTTGCCACTCACATTTGAGAACATGTTTTATTTTTCCCAGAAATTCAAGTCTTTTTTGTCTTTATGAAAGACTAAGCTGACTAAAAAGAAAGTGTTCAAGTTGACATTTTTATTACATTTTTAGAGGAGTTAACAGGAATAAATTATTCATCTCCAAAACAAGCAGTACGTAAAAAGTTCTTTTATTATTAAAAAGTTATACAAAGACGTGACAGTCTCATTGGTCAAATTATGAGTTCAATGCATCTTGATCAATGTCACCATTTCTGTCATTCTCTCCCATTTCCCCTTCCATCCCCACCCTCGAGTTCAATTGTTACATATTGTACATGGTACGACTTAAGGTGTTTAGATCATATATAACTTCAAAGGAAGCATGCAAATGGGGATATTTCTATTTTGTAGAAGATAATGTATTTTAAATTGACATATCCATTATACAGAAGAAGATATTCTTGTTACATCTCCACATATATTTCTATTTTAGAATTGATCAGAAAGCTCTGTAACCAATAGAATTTGACGGGAAACAGAAAACCAGTGGTTTTGAGGAGGTACTAAGAAATTGGGCATATTTGGTTTAGAATCCTTGAAAGAATCAGTTAAGAATCCTATTCTCATTTGCCACATAACCTGAAACTCTGTGAGCCTCATTATCTTCATTCAAATAGAGGTGATAACAGAACCAATGCTAAAATGGTATGATTCTATCTAGGTAATCTTATGCACAGTGTTTAACTTATGACCCGACATATGGAAGCTATTTAATAAAAGGCAGATGTTATTCATAGTAAAATACTACAGAGAAGAAAAAGAAAGAAAATAAGCAGGTTAGTGGTGAGGAAATCTAGTCATTTATTATAGTTGGAACAAAAGCACTAGTAGGGCAGAATAATGCACGACACACAAGTGATTGCAGAAGATCCTACAATGCCTGTGTCCTGATTATAATGGTGGCACACATAGTGGTATTTCAAGGCTCATTCACCACACAAGCTCAGGTATATTTGAGAAGCACTTCCAACCTTGTTTTTGTATGCCTTTTTAGTAGGAAGATTCTACTTTACCTTTGCTCTAGAAAATGTAGGATGGATCTAATTCTCAAATCAAACTTTCTTACATGACCTCGTGTTTATTTTAGCTGTGTTTTAGCATTGCTGCTTTTGCCTCTGTCTTTGCACCCCTGTTTTGGCCCTGATGACTGTAATGTCTGTGGGTTTTGTTTGTATGAAGAATGATGAAAAGTCTAGAGTGCTGTGGTCCATTCTGAAGTCATAAGAAACCCAAAGTATCCTCAACTGTATGTGTAATGCTGCACTTATGAGGGTTTCTTGTGTTTCCTTTTTTTAACTTTAGGTATCAGTGAAACACAGGGAAGGGAGAAAGAGCGAGAGATGTTAATTAGCTTCTCCTCGTGCATTACAGTAACACAATGGCATGCCTGGTCCTCCTCATTACACAGGAGAAACTCAGGCAGCCGCTTCCACCCAGGCTGTGTAAGGTCAAAAAGTCAGTCTAGTCAGCTTCTTTTAGGAGGTCTGCAAGGATCTCTGATTTGAGTATATAAACAGGACATCAAATGTCTTACAGAAAGCCTTCTGAATTACATAAACAGCTGAGTTCAAGTGGCCTTGTTATTTCTGCCTTTGGGTAGCATGTATTTAAGGAAATACAACTACTGTACCATCAGGCTTTTCTAAAGAATTAAACATTGGTTAAATAATGCCTCTTTTTCTGTTTTGCCAGTTTTTGGTTTTTTTTTTTTTTTTTTTTGGTCAGAGACTAAGCCTCAACGTGGGTACCTGACTGGAGTTCTTTGACTAGCATCCTACCAACTGAGCTGAGCCATGGCTCCAACAAATGGCTCTTGCATCTATCTGGCTGATCAATTCTTGGATGAAGGCAGTGGAAATTTGCTGCTCAGATCTTCTTCTTGCACAGCTGTTAAGTAACAGTGGAAAGCAAGAATTGTAATGCCACAAGACTAAGCTGACAAAGAAAAACAAGTGCAAATGCAACAAAATCTGTTCGAGTTGAATGTATCTTTTTTTTTTTTTTTTGGTTGGTCGAGGGGTCTGAACTCGGCCTGGGTGCTGTCCCTCAGCTCTTCAGGTCAAGGATAGCACTCTACCACTTGAGCCACAGCGCCACTCCCGGCTTTTTCTGCTTATGTGGTGCTGAGGAATTGAACCCAGGACCTCATGCATGCTAGGCAAACACTCTACCACTGAGCCACCTTGCCAGCCAAGTTGAACGTTTCTTGTTTCCTATTTCTGCACATGATAATTCTTGAACTCAGACTGGGAGCTGTCCCTTACGCTTTGCTCAAAGATTATGTTCTATCATTTAACCCACAGCTTCACTTCTGGCTTTTTGCCAGAGATAAAAACTGCACAGGCTATCCTGCCTAGTGTGACTTTGAACCACGATCCTTAGATCTCAGACTCCTGAAAAGACAGGATTTCAGGCATGTCTATTGGAACCCAACCATATGACAATATTTTTATAAATGGCTTTGATATTTAGTAAAAATCCCGAAGTGTGTTTAATGAATTATTTTTGAAAGCTATGTTCATTAGCTCTTTTCTCTATTCAACATGTTTACAGCAAGTCCTATTATTCATTTTCACCTCACATGAACATAATCCTATTAGATTCAAATGAAAAGTTTCATTTAAAAAAATAAAATAATGGCATAAAGTTATCTGTTGCCTAAATTTTAATCAGAGTAAGTAGATGTTTTCTATGGCAGAAGAAGAATAATGACAGCAGGAAAATCAAGTAACTTAGAAACAGAGATCATTAAAATAAGAGTGTGGTGAGAAAGACAAATTATCTCATAGCTCTTCTATTTCTATTGCTACTTCATCTGTCATTACATATGTGTATATGTAACAGAAACAATTTGGAAATAGAAAATAAATATCAAGGGACTCAATGCTTTGGCAGCAAGGAAATGGCAATGGAAAGGAAATGTTCACTTTCATAAAGCCTGAGGAACCATTTCATCCTCCTGCGTCTACTCCCCTGCGTGTTTCTTAACAATCAATTTCCAAGAATGAAATCAGATCACTGCTATCTAGGGCTGGGGTTGGTTTTCTCCATTGATTAGAAATAAAGGGCAGGAAAGTGCTTAAAACAGACAGGTTTATTCGAAAGCAAAAATACAACAGTGAGGGCCGCTCTGGAATTGGGAGGCCCCAGACAGGGCCCTGATAGGTACAGTATGCCCTGTTTCTCCCTTAGGGCTGTGCTCCTATTGGCCAGAGGGTGGTCATGTGTTGACAGGACCCTTGGGATTGGTTCCCTCATTTGATCGACCATCCAATCATAGGGAAACTTCTCACGGGTATGGAAAAGGCTTCTGACCAGATGGAGTCTAGGGGTCTTTCCATGTTAGAGACAGTTAAGTCCTTAACTATCTAGACAGGGATGCCTAACTCCCTTCGACTAGGTATACCCAGGGTGAAAAAAATTAATTGTACCTATAGGCATGCATTGCTTTTCAAAGTAACACAATCGATTTAAATTAAGTATATGAGGGCTTAAAAATAACAATTTTCTGGGGAATGACCTTAACAAGAGAGTGAATGACGTCCCTGGAATTCTGAGAGGTGGCTCTGGAAGCTTCTGGCCCCCGGCGTAAGGAGCGTGTAGTAGAAGGTCAGTTAGATTTCTTGGGAGAAACAGAAACAAAGACGGAAGTTTCACTCCCAGAGCACAGTGGGGAAGTCTTAGTGGTAGATCCACGCTTCTGCCACTGAGGTGGCCAATCAGATACCAGAGGCCAGCCTCCAACTATTCACAGAGGACTCCTGCCACCTATCAGTAGAGGTTCAATATGCCTTGAGTCTGTATCATGCCCAGCTTCAAGGGATCCCCCCAAAGCCTGGCCATATTGTATTTTATCAAAGCTCAGGGGTTTGCAAGGACAATTCTACCTGGTCTCAAAGCCCATCCCAAGCCTTTGCCCAGGGAACGAGATTCACTGAGTAGAAGAATGGACTTTAGAGGCTGGGGTTGGGGAAATGGGAAGATGTTCAAAAGGTACAAAGTTGCAGTTAGGAGGAGTAAGTGATAAGAGAAAAATACTATATCACATCCATCAAGTAATATATATTTTACCTGCCTTGGGTCAGAAGTCTGTCTGTGATGTCTGGGGCTTTTTACGGATTATTTTGGAGAGTGGGGTTTTGAGTGCTTCTCTGGCCTTAGCACATGGTCCTCTGGAATTTAGCCCTAGAGTAACCAGAATCTCTGATCCTAGGCATGAGCCACCAGTCCCTGCATGATTTATTTTTAAATAAACATATTTTTACTTTATTTTGACTTCACTTTTTGATCAAAACTGTGCCTTGTCTGTCATAAATCTGTGAATTACTTGGGCTTACTGTTCCTTTTGAAAGGGTTAGGCTCCTCAGAATCAAAGTGACACACAAAACTACTTTTTCTGAAACTACTTTCAAGTCACTCACGCAGTTTGGGAGCACTTTAGTCACACTCTCCAAAAGATTTCTTTTCATTAGGCAAAAACCTGGGTGGAAAGGAAGAAGAGGATTACTGAAATACTCATTCTGAATTGCATGGATGGAGGAAAAAGGAGTTCTGCAGAATTTAAACCCTTGCAATGACTCCTGAGGAAGTGTACCTGGTGTTGCTCTCTCGTTCATAAATGTGATTATCATATCTGGAACTCATGTCTATAGCCTTCTGCTCCGGAGGCTGAGATCTGAGGATTGTGATCCCACCCAGACTAAGTGGGAAAGTCCATGAGACTTGTATCTCTAATTAACCACAAAAACAGCCAGAAGTGGAGCTGTGGCTCATGTGATGGCTGGTGTGTTAGCCTTGCACACACACACACACACACACACACACACACACATAAAGTTGAGGAACAGCACTCAGGCCCTGGGGTTCAAGCACCATAACCAGCATGAAAATTAAAATAAAATAAGTAGATAAATAAATAAACATAGCCTCTAATTAATAAAGGTAATTTTTTCAAAGAAAAATATTCTTTATGAAAATTTCTGAATAGCTTTACTTCATAATTGCCACCTACTCATTGATGCAATTAGTTCTAACAGTGAGAATGGGCTGGGTGCATAAAAATTATGCTGGTTAGTGAAGTATGCCAATGCTACTAAAATGCTCTAAATATAAAGAGAAGAGAGCAAATATTAAACAATAATAGTACAAAGACGTTTCACTGTACTAAGTCCGTATTTGAATACTAGGTACTTCAATCAAATTAATAGCAAATATTTCTTTAATGCTAATCATTGATAATAAATTAATACATGAACACACTGATTCAAAGAACAGTTGACTAATAATTAACAGTCTTCAATCACAAAAATAGAAATCCATATATATGCATATATCTATATCTATATATACTGCAATGACAAAACCAGAATATAATTCTCAAAATCATAGCCCTAACAAATTCTTCTGAGCGCTTCACAGGTTAATATTCTCTGTCTCTTTCGTGGTATCTTTGAATATCTTGACAGACAATGTTACAGTATATTCTGGATAATTAGAGGAATGGAGAAAAGCCCTTGCCTGGTCTTGGCAACATTCCCAGAATGTGGAAAGGAATGAGGAATAACTACCATCCAAATGCTATCACCAGCCCAGGTTTCTACTACAGAACTAGTCACATGACAGGCAGGATATATGTTGAGGTATTTTTAACATCCAAGTATGAATTCTAGCCTGGATTATTAACTTTGATAGAGTTGACTAGCATATCATTAGATGAGGAAGATAAAGCCTATTACTGACTAGGGTAACATGGTGTACTTATCCTTCTTTTACTACAAAATGTTAGAGTTTTGGTTACATTTAATTTATTAACCAACAATTTCTTTTCCTCAGGGGGGAAAACCTGAACTTGGATGAATAAATTTGTTTTCTCTAATAAGCAGACTGATGATTTGGCTTTGTAATAAGCAGACTAAAACCTGTGGCTATGTTGCCTTATATATCAAACAGACTTCCCACATGGGATTCTAGGAGGACCTTATGATGAGGTGATTATTTTGGATTAGTTAATTGAGCTTAATATAATCCTATGAACTCCTATCATGCTAGAAAAATTCAATGTTAGAGTTTTTGATTCACTATTACTTATTGTGAAGAAGAAATGTGGTATAGGGAATACCTATACAAGAAAGACTTTCTTTGTAGTAGTGACCAGGCAGAATAACACTAAAATATTTGGATTTTCTTTGTAATTCTTTTCATATCACAGATGAAACACTGTTTTGTTTTATTTTGTCTTTCATTAAAGTGAACAACTTCCATGAAGAGTGAGACCCTGAAGAAGGTTTGAGACAGAATATGACACCTTCTTAATCTCATGACCAACACAAGCTGTGCATTCAAGTCTCAGGAAAGAAGTATTTTCATACTTAGTTTAGATAGTACTAGGCTAATATTCAGCCAATAGGCATCAGCTGATAAAATATACAAGAACTATATTGAGAAATCTGAACTACCCAGATTGATTTTTCTTTAAACAAACAAAACAAAACAAAATACCTACATCCTGTTAGTTCCTTACTGCCATCTATATTCTACACTAGGGAGCCAAGATAGACCTAATCTAACATTCTGGATATTATATTGAATGAAGGTAGGATGTACAATAGTGTATGGTTTTTCAAGATGTTTGAATCATATATTTGTATACGTACTTGGTTCAAAGCATATACGGATTTGTGTTCCTGCATGTCATCTATTTGGTAGCAAGCCTAGAAGTAGCTGTACTAAATTCACTTCCCAGAAAGTGAAATAGAGCTCAGGAAAGCTCCATTAATTATTGACATGGGAAAGCTTCTGGCTGAGGCTCCTTATGAAGCACTTAGTGATGACCTCATATCAGTAGTAGGGCATGGCATTATGGCTGGCCTTCAGCTTTCTCAGGCCAGATGGGACACTTGTATCACAGACTTTGAAAAACTTCTAAAAGTGACATTATCCCTGTAAGAAATACTATTTAAAAATGGAATACTTTTACTTTCCACCATGTGTGGAAGGAATAGTTTCTTACAGACATGTACATTTTGTTCTGGAATCTACACCCAACACTAACATGCAATAGACAAGCAGACATTTAGAATTGCTTCAAGTTAGAGAATTTCAGGAACCATTCCCTAAACAATTGTGCCAGGAGAATGTGTGACTATATTTCTATCATGACCATACAAAGACATTAAAAAATAAAGAGACTTTCCATGTGTATAATATTCCAGTCTTCATGTAGACGTTTTGCTTTACAGGAAGGCTTTGAGAAGTCTGGACATTGAACAGGTGGAATAAGCCGAGTATCTATATCATTGATCTTGCTCAGTTCTATGGAAATATTCTTAGAATACCAAGAACAAGAATAATCTAGGATTTAAATACTCAACTATAATTTTTCCATTAATAATATATTTACTGGATAGTTACTGAATCTAGACCTGGATCTGCACTTACAAAATCCCTTTGGATTCAGAAATATGTTAAACTTTAAATATGAATTATAGAAGCCTATCTATGTAATTTATTTGAGAATTTTAGAATTGTTTGATTTTGACTAAGCACTTATAGAAGTTTTACTTCTGTTATAATTATCTTCTCATATATAAGACTGATGATCTCAAGAATAAAATGTGTAACTAATTTTTCTTAAAAAATTAAAATAACAGTTGTTTTTTAAATACTGAGTTGAGTTGAACTGACTTTTATTCTCAAAGCTTTAGGATACTGATTATTTAGAGATAAAATTCTGCTTATATCATGCCTGCTTAAGTTAGGTAGTATAATTGCGTAAAACAATCAAATTAAATTTTTATTGCTGTGAATTCTAGAAAACCAAAATATGTCTTCAATAATATGTTGTTCTTTTCATTTTGTTACTTTAATGTTAAACTTAAATAAAAATAAGAATTATAGTTAGACACATATGAAAATCTTCCTTGCTAACTTCAAAAGATTTCTTCCTAGGGGGGAGGGGGGAGGCTGGGAAGGGATGTGAAGGGTAAACCAAAGGAGGAGGCTGCAATGCTTGGTAAGAAATGTACGCATTATCCTGCCCATGTAATCGTAACCCCTCTGTACAGTATGTTCACAAATAAAATAAAAAAAATTTTTTTAAAAAGATTTCTTCCTAAATGCTGAGTATTATTAAAGCAACTGGATCTAGCTTAGGGTTTACTGCTAATTACTATTCCTGACTTTAAGCCAAAGTTTAAGTTGGGACTAAATTTTAAAATGGAAAAAAATGACCTTACATAATTTATTATCTATATTTTTCCCTTAGGATTTTTTCTTTAACCATTTTATGAATATTTATTCATATATTAATAGTTCAAAGGGGTTTTATTATGATATTTCCACATACTCAAATACGTACTGTATTGTGATCAAATTTATTCATTTTAACTTGTACTCTCTCCCCCATTTTAAAAAGAATTTTAATGAGTTTCTATAGTCTATTTTCATACATGCTTATGAAGTGTTCTGAAATTCAAAGTGTTCTTTTTTAATCATGCATATGCCATTGTGTGTATACAAACAGTATGATACTTCCAGCTTAAAAAAAGAAAGCTGTATTTGGTCACTATTTGACATTGTACTTTCCTATGTTTGTGAGGTAGGGTGGTACTAGAGTCCTGTTTACTCAGTGAGACAAATAAAAATAAAGATAGAACTAATCAATATTAAAGACAGAATTAAGCTGGGCAATAGTGTCTCATGCCTGTAATCCTAGCAACTCAGGGCTGAGATCTGAAGATGGCATTTTAAAGCCCAGCTAAGACTCTTATCTCCAATAAACCACTAGAAAACTAGAAGTGGCACTATAGCTCAAGTGGTAGAGTGCTAGCCTTGAGCTGAAGAGCTGAGGAACAGTACCCAAGCCCAGAGTTCAATCTCCTCAACTGAGAAATAAATAAATAAATAAAGGATAGGGTTAGATCTAGTCTCCAGAGTCCAACTTGTTTATTTTTACAAGTGATAGTCTGTTTATTTTTTTCCATCATTGTTTTACCTGATCAAGTCTCTCACATTGCACCTGACATTTTTCCTGATATTCTTTTTTTCCTAGTTAGACTTTTTTTTGCAAGTTTCTTAAAATTTCCTTTCCTTTCTTCTCATATTACAAAGCAAGTATCTATAATTATTTTCTCCTTTTAATGGTAATCATGAAGAAAGTAAGCATGCATTTGATTCCATTTTAATAGCACACAATGGAGTCTACATTTTTAGGAATTTTTAAAGAATGTAGCAATATATAATTCCTTTTTATTCTTTCATTTCCCTATATCAGTTGTAAAATACTATTTAATCAAGACTGAAATGAACCTTTTAAAAATGACTGCTAATTACTAATCTTATCTGCAATTAAAAATAACCTTTTGAGGTAAGAATTCATGCAGGGAGCTTAAATTAATTGTAATAAAGTTTTAACAGTGGCTGCATCTAATGGAAAAAAGAAGCACATGTCGAAATAATAGAGTAGTGATGATTTGAAAAGAGAAAAGAAAAAGCAGGACTCAGGAAAATAAACACTTGACATACCAGTAATAAACTTTGCTGTTTTGAGTTGTTGAGAGAAAATGTCTCTGTGGCTGGAAATGTCTGTGACACAGTGGTAGAGCACTAACCATAAGCACAAAAAAGTGCCTAGGCCCTGAATACAAACTCCAGGACTGAAACACACACACACACACACACACACACACACACACACACACACACACACACACACAATATTTGAGTTCTTGGAAATTCTCAAACCTGGAGGGTTTGTTAGGATACATGTTACTGAGCCTCCCAGAGTTTCTGTTTCAATAAGTCTAGAGGAAGGCCTGAGAACTTGCCTGCCTGCCTGCCTGCCTTCCTTCCTTCCTTCCTTCCTTCCTTCCTTCCTTCCTCCCTCCCCCTCTCTTCCTTCCTTCCTTCTTCCTTCCTTTCTTCCTTCCTTTCTTTCTCTCTCACTCTCTCTTTTTCTTTCTTCTTTTTCCTTTTCTTCATTTCTTGTTACTTTTGTCACCAAAGCTTGAATGTAAGGCCTCCCATTCTTCCTTTCACACAATGCTGGCACCCTACTCCTGGAGTCTCACCTCCATTTCTGGCAGTGTGCTGGTTAATTGGAAATAAAGATCCTCATGGATTTCCTGCCCTGGTTGTCTTTGAGTTGCAATCTTCAGTTCTCATGCTCCTGAGTAGTAGAATTACAGGTGTGAGCCACTGGCGCCCAGATGAGAACTTGAATTTCCAATTGGCTCCCAGATGATGCTGAAGCTGCTGGTACAAAAACAAAAATATGGAGAGCGCATTGGTGGATGGGAGGCATAATGTCTTTGCTTTAAAGGGAAGTAATTCTTTTTCTTAGTTAATTTTTTAAATTATGTTTAAGTAGTTGCACAAAGGGGTGTCAATTCAACATATAAGTTTCTGAGTATAGTTTGTCTTGATCAGTCTCCTCATCTCTCCCAGCTCTATTCATCCCTGCATTTACCCATTGCCATTTTCACGTATGTGCACTGGATATTATGACTACCTTCACTCATTCTTCCTCTCTCCAGTCATTTATCTTACTTCCCTTGTTCTAACTTCTCCATACAGGCTTCAAGTGCTAGCTTCCTGGTATTCTTTTTGTTACACTGTATGTTAGCTATTTTAAAAACTTACCTTATTGGAATTTTCTTCTGTATATGTGGGAGAAATCTGTGGGGAACACAGGTAGCAAAGATGGCCCTGAGAGGAAGTTGAGTGGGTAGAGCTGGATTTGTTTAGGTTCAGTGTGTAAACAACTCATGGAAGTTTAGGTGCATGATAAGGTATGGCCTTTCAGTGATTGGTTGGTTCCATTTCCTCTCCTCCCACGCAGTCTTTTGCTTTAAAAAGGGGATGCTCCCTGTCAATAACGAGCTCCTGCTTGACTTGACTCCCTGCTGCATCTGATTGTCTCCTGGGCTAAGGGAGGCTTGGGAACGGGCCAGTGGCCACGCTTACCTCTCCTCAGAGGAAGACCCAACATGTATATACCATATTTTAGATAACACATTTGTATATATCTGCTTATGATCCTTCCTGTTATTCCCTTCATCATATAACTGCTTTGTAGTGATATGTTAGCAGTAACCTTTTCTTTAAACTCTAGCTTGATGAAGTAGTCAAGCAGACAGACAAAAATAGTTTATAAAGAGAATTAGCAATTACGATAATATGAAAGTATTACCAGTATCTGCATTATAGATATAGTGCAGACACTTGCTTTCATGCTTTATTAGCAGGATATCCAGAGAGATTTCACAAGCCAGAAACCATTCTAGACTCTTAAAAAAGACTAGTGGATCACCATAAAAATGATAACTAGGTAGCTAGCTCTATGGCTCATGTAGGTATTGCATACTCAGAAAGTCAGAGTAAAACTCTCCACTAAAGAAGCATGGACCTGTGCATAATGGCTGCATTTAAAGGGCAGAAGATAAGGAGAAAGAGTAACTTCCCTTTGGAGAGACCTGGGAAACCATATGTCAAATCAGATGATTGAAATCACCTGAGCAAGGATAAGCCCTGTGCTCCAGTTATTCTTGATGTAAGTGATAAGGTTACCTTTCCTAAACTATATGGAAAAAAATACATAACCCCTGCTCCCAGAAAACAAAACAAAACAAGAAACAACTCATCATCAAAATAAATGAGTAAAAGTGAAGAGGTGACATTGTCAAAAAGAATTGTAAGCATTACCTGAAATTCCTTAATGATAACAATAAAATTATATCTTAAAAATAAAAAGGTGAAAAGATGAGGAAGCATAAATTAAGGAAATCAGAGTCAAGTCTGGATGTTAATATATTAATATATCAATTGTTTCACAGTGAGAAACATATTGATATAAATATCATATCGATATAAATGCAAATAGCATAGGAAGCATGTTATTTTTCCCCACCACAGTGTGTTTGTAGATAACCTGAAATGTAGATGTATAGGCCTGTGAGAGGATTTATGAATCAATAATTTCCACTTCTTTAGTTTATAATCCAGGAATATGAATTCCAGGAGGATTGCCTGTACCATCATTTTACTAGATCAGCACCACTGTTTATTCATGAGTTCTGTCACCATGACTTTATTTTCATCAAAATTCACATTAAATCCATTAATAAGAATCAATAAGTAGACTGAAGCCCTATCCTAAATACAACCTATCTTAAATACTTCCTGCTGTATGAGTTGTCAAATTCTTGAGTTCAGGGAAAACCATAGGGATGCTTGCATTACTCACAAAACAGAACTGCTTATGAAAGTAATGAGTAAAATAAATTGTGCTCTCCTGTCAGTTAATTGTCTTTAACAATTGTTCTGCAAGACAAGATTCACAGGAAATTTCTCATGAATGAAAAGACATGAATGCTCAAAACAATTGTTTTTAAATATGTTTTCCTGTAATAAAAAAGAATTATCTTAGGAAATTATGACTCAGGATACTTAGATGTGTTTCTTATAATAGTATACCAAGTCAGAAACATAATTTCTTGTCAATTCTTCTACCTTATATTTTAAACTCAGTAGGCTATAACATGATTAAAGTCACCAGATTAACATTTTAGTCTAGAGAGCAAAATTGAGTATATTTGAATGCGAGAAATTGAAACACTCCTCACTGAGGCCCTTACCAGGGAGCTAGAAACATGCTTCATACCCTCCCCACATTCCCTTCAATGCCTACTTCAGTTTGTTGCTTTAAATAGTTGACAAGCTTACTTTCCTTCTTTCTTTTTTATACTTATAAGGTTTTTTTATTGTGAAAATACCATACAGAGGGGTTACAATTACATGAGCAAAGTATTGAGTACCTTTCTTATCAAGCATTGTTGCCTCCTCCTTTGTTTCCCCTTCCCATCACTTCTCATCTCCCTCCACCCGCCCTCCCACCAAAGTTGTAAAGCTCGTTTTTGAACATATTATCTAGTACATCTCATTGTTGCAATGGGTCCACCTGTATCCCTATTTAAACAATTTGTTTTTCCCCTTCCCCTCCACAAATTATACCACCATCAAATACAGTGAAAACAGGGGTTATATCGTGGGGGAGGGACATACAAAGCAACAAAGAAATCATCTTATAAACATGTTAGAAACAATAGCAAGAGAGAAAAACCATTTGAGTCCTTATCTTGGGGTTCATTTCGCCTAACATCAACTTATCTGACCGTTTCTGCTTGTCTCAGACATATACTAGTTATTGCAAATAAGGGAAACCATGGGACCTATGTTTCTTTGGGCCTGGATTACTTCACTTAATATATTTTTTCCCAAGACTTTCCATTTCCTAACAAATGGGGCAATGTCATTCTTTCTGAATATTCCAACCTCATTCTTCAAGGAAGTAGAAGAGGCAATCCAAAAATTCATATGGAACAATAAAAGATCCTAAATAGCAAAAACGATTCTTAACAGAAAGAACAGTGCTGGAGGAATACCAATACCAAATTTGAACACTACTACAAAGTCATAGTAATCAAAACAGCTTGGTACTGGCACAAGAACAGAACTCAGGACCAATGGAATAGAATTGAAAACCCAGAAATGAACCCACAGACCTATAGTCATCTAATCTTCTATAAGGGAGCTAAAAAAATAGAATGGAAGAAAGACAGCCTCTTCAGTAAATGGTGCTGGCAAAATTCGTTAATCACTTGTAAAAAAAAAAAAACTAAAGCTAGATCCTTTTACATCATCCTGCACCAGAATCAACTCCAAATGGATCAAAGACACTGGAGTCAAAGCAGACACCCTGAAAACATTACAGGAAGGAATAGGAGAAACCCTAGGTTTCCTTGGCACAGGCCTTAATTTTCTTAATAGAGACACATAAACACAACAAATCAAAGAAAGGTTGGACAAATGGGATTGCATGAAGTTGCAGAGCTTCTGCATGGCAAAGGACATAGCTAGCAAGATCAAT
>NW_012267286.1:2947999-2955087 GCF_000151885.1 Dipodomys ordii
ATGTGTATATATATATATATATATATATATATATATATATATATACACGATGGAATTCTATGCCTCCATCAGAAAGACAAGTTTACTTTCTAGAGCAACAAAACAACACAATATCCTTTAATGCCTATAGAAATTTCAAATCCACTGCTAGATTATCAAAGCATTCAATATCACTCAAGGATTTGCAACCATCTGTTCATCTTGGTGAAATGACTATGATTGATTTACTAAAACTTTTTCTCTTGTACTTTGAAAATGTCTACATATTTTTAATGACTCAAATTAATCATGTATTTTTTATAAATACAAATAATTTTTGCTTCATTCCAAACTCATCAAATTAGCCCTTTTACATATTCCTGAGTAATTTGAATGACTTTTATACACTACTCATTTTTAATAATATTTAAAAAGGGATTAGAATTTTGAATAAAGATAATGAAAAGTCATAACAGGTAAGTTAGAAATATTGACTATATAAGCAGATTACTTGTTATGTTGATACAACTATAGATATACATATATCATAGTGTATACTAGAATACTGTATAAATTTCACAGTAAAAGCTTGGCTTCAAATTATGTATTATTCAACTCTCAGGATATGAAATAAAATAGTAAATATAACCACTATTCAAATTTTAAATTATTTTCTTCTAGTTACTTTTAATGTACAACATGTAGTTGGAAATAACTGGATTTAATTTACTCAGATATCCATTGCTGTGTAGCCTGTTTTTGTCATTTAATATATATTATTCATCTTCTATTTTCTTTTATGCCTCACTTAAGAATTAATTTTAGGCAGAGTACTGGTGGCTCACATCTGTTACCCTAGCTATGCAGGAGGCTGACATCTGAGGATTGCAGTTCAAAGCCAGCTCAGGCAGAAAAGTCCATGAAACTCTTATCTCCAAATAACCACCTGAAAACCCTAAGTGGAGCTATTGCTCAAAGTGGTAGAGCACTAGCCTTGCGCCAAAATGCTCAGGGACAGTGCTCAGGCCCTGAGTTTATGCCTTCTGACCACCACCAACAACAACAAAAAAGAATAAATTTCAGTGCCAGGGTCATATATTACTTTAAAATTTCATGGTTGTGTAAAAATTCAGAATGAATGTATAAATCAAGTTTGATTAGCTAGGTAAAGGTGAAAGACTATCACTTTGTTCATCGTTTATACAACATTTTTAAAAAAGTATCAGAGTTCCTTCATGCCCTTAGCAGTATTTAACTTTGTACTAAGATAGAGTGAAATTCTATTTATAAAGATTTTAACATTTGAGTCAATGAAGCTGTCCATTTATCAATTTCTTCATTTATCAGATTTGTTTCATGAAACAATACATCCATTTACCAAACTAATAAAACATATTAAAGGTGATAAGGGCTGGTGGTGGTTTTTTTTTCTTCATTTTTATTTGTGTTAATGCAGGAGTGTACTGAGTCATACATAAATTACTAGGACATGACACTTGCTGAGCTGAAGACCAAAGATTACCTAACAGTGTCCTTTGAGTTCACAGGTTGCATAATTTACCCAGTCCAGGCATCACATACCTTCCATAACTATACAGAAGGAAAGGTTATAATTACACATCCAGGTAACACTGAACCATAGCACACAATTCCTCAAGTAAGTCGACCTGAGTAAGGGATTACTGTAGGGACAGGGCAGGTTGAGTGAGAGACAGCTGTAGTTCCATCTTGAATGTTAAGGAAGGAAAGGACTGATGTCCAGTTAAGCCGGGAAGATAGATGCCTTCAGTCCGGAGATCTGCTTAAAGTTTAATTGGTGGGTTCTGAGCTTGAGTCAAGATGAATCCTTGTTTTTGTTGGTTGTAGGGCTTGAACTCTGGGTCCGGGTGTTCTACCACGTGAGCCACAGTGCCACTTCCGGTTTTCTGGTGGTTTATTGGAGATAACATTGTCACAGATTTTCCTGCCAGGGCTGGTTTTGAACCTTGATCCTCAGATCTCAGCCTCCTGAGTAGCTAGGATTACAGGCTTGAGCCACTGGTGCCCAGATAGGTCATGATGAATGTTGTCTAAGAACCTTCTCTGTTTATAAGTAGAGTGATACTTGTTAGCACTGGAGAAATACAAGCCATGCCAACCATAAATATCCAACTCTACCAGTCCACACTTGAATTCCTATTGGGATTGTTTGCTTACAAATGCTTTCTTTATGTTAAATTCTTACTGGGCTATTTTCTATGGCTTTCAAAGACATTTTAAATGTGGTTTAAGAAGGTAAACAGAGGGCAGCCCCACTTAGTAATCCTTGATCACATTGCTTAAGAAAACCTTATCTGACAGAGCTGTTGCTTCTTCTGTGTATAAGTTGGGAGGCTCCTATTATTCTATGGTCACTCTATCCAGATGATTTTTCTTTAAAACCAATTAAATTTCCACAACCTGCTTTTTATTCCAGCTGCTACACCCAGGGAAGCATTTATGTAGGGAGACAGGAAAGCTTCCTCTAATGAAAGATTTCTAAAGAAATGAGGAATCTCCTAGGAAACAGCATACAAGGCATCTTCTTTGTGGCTGCCCCTGAGAAGAAGTGTCACATTCCTACTGCTTACAAGCACCAGACATTCATCAGCAGGGCCCACAGAGGAACATACATGTTTTTGTTTGGGGGTTAGTTTTCACAGGTGTGAGTGGGGTACATTTTCAGGAGAGGAAGGTGAGTTACTGCATTTCCACACTTAGATTTGGAGACTGTGTCAAAGCTAAGAGGAACAAAAAAAAAAGTGTAGAGGAAAGCAGGACATTTTATTTTAATAATTTTAATTAAAAAGAAATCCTAAAAACCACTGCTGTTCTTAGTAAGCTAAATCCTGGGTAAGTGAATCAGGAATATGGGCTTGGAAGATGTGAGCCTCAGTGGTTCACACCATGTATCCTAGTTTTCCAGGAGTCTGAGCTTTGAAGGACACATGGTTTAAAGCCAGACTAGCAGAAAAGTCCATGAGACATTTCCCCCAAAACTGTTAGTTGGAGAAGTAGAGCAAATGAGGGTGAGGCCCTGAGTTCAAATTCCTGTACTACCAAAAGGAAGAAGAGAGGAGAAGGGAAGAGAGGGAAGGGGGAGAGGAAGAGGAAGGGGAAGAGGAGGGGGAAGGGAAAGGGAAAAGAAAAGAGGAAGAGGAAGGGGAAGGGGAAGAGGAGAGGAGAGGAGAGGAGGAGAGGAGAGGAGAGGAGGGCTGGGAAGGTGGCTCCGTGGTAGAGCGCTTGCCTTGCATGCCTGAGGCCCTGGGTTCGATTCCACAGCACCACATAAGCAAAAAGAAAAAAGCCGGAAGTGGCGCTATGGCTCAAGTGGTAGAGCGCTAGCCTTGAGCTGAAGAGCTGAGGGACAGCGCCCAGGCCCAGAGTTCAGGCCCCAAAACCGGACCCCCCCCCAAAAAAAAAGAAGAGAAAGGGAGGCATAGTTACACTGAAGAGAAGATGTTGAATAAAATGCATTCTTAAAAAGAAGTTCAGAAGTTTCTGAAATAAGAAGAGAGCCAAGGAAAACTTATTTCTCTGTTATGGATGCAGAATGTAATGAAAGACACATTGTAGAGAAAAGAAGAGAAATTCAATAAGTTCTGAGTGAAACAGTTAACCAGAAGGACATAAGAAAGAAATGAGTCTCAAAATAAAAATAAATGTAAAAATTAGATCTGCATAGATTAAATGCTTAAATATTTTAATTAATTTATTTTTTTTCAGTCGTGGGGCTTGAACTCTGGGCTTAGGACTGTCCTGCACTCTTCAGCACAAGGCAAGCACTATACCGCATGAGCTACAGCACCACTTTTGGTTTTCTTTTGGTTTATTGGAGATAAGAGTCTCGCGGACTTTCGTGACCTGGGTGGCTTTGAACCGCGATCCTCATATCTCAGCCTCCAGAGTAGCTAGTATTACAGGCGTGAGCCACCGGCACCTGGCTTAAATGCTTAAATATTAAAGGATAGGTTAACTTTGAAATAGGAAAATATAAGAGAAAACAATCCTTTGCTTTTTACTCCATATTTCAAAAACAATGATTTGTAATAGAACACAAAAGGTACTGGCTAAAATTTTAAGAAACATTCCAACATTAAAATTAAAAATTGTACTTAGTGCTGATGGCTCATTTCTATGTTCTATCTAGTTACAAGACTGAAAAGAAAATAATAGGTCAATAACCTGATTAACACAGTTGCAAAAACCAACTACAAAATTCTATCAAAGAAAGTTTTACAGAACATTTAAAGGGTCATACAGCAAAGTCAAGTGGTATTGTTTTTTGTTTTTTTTTTTTTTTTGGCCAGGATGACAAAATGTTTCATTATATATAAATGAATGCTTATGGCATACTACCTAAAGAAATCACATAGTATAAACCATGTAATCACTTCAAAACAGGGATTTGAGGAATCTCAGGATTCTTTCCTAAATAAAATTCTCAGTGAAGGAAATATAGAAGGGATGTTTCTAAGCACAGAGTTGGCGTCTGAACAATTGTTTTCTACGATCATAAATAAGACAGAATTGGTCACCATTTCTGTTTGCTCTAATCCTGGAAGTTATAGCAAGAGCAATTAATCTAGTAAAGAGAGTAAAAGACACACACATTGGAAAGGAAAAATTAAAATCATCTCTGTAAATAGCAAGCACTTGTGTAGAGAAAACAGACTCCACCCAAAAATTTAGAGTTAAAACTGAAGTTTCAAGATGCAAAATCAGCATACAAAAATTAGCAACATCTCCTCACACTAACAGCAAACCATCAACAAAGAAATCAAGAAAATAACTGCTTATGCAATAGCATAAAACAATAAGAAAATACTGAGGAAAGACTTATAAATTTACAATTACAAAATATTAATGAAAATAAAATTTAAAAGATATTTTTAAAGTGGTTTTGAAGGTGAAGATCCCAGAAGGAAGAATTGAATGAACAAACAAACACACACAGAGTAATGCAGAGTTTAATAGAAGTATTCTTTTAATAGAAACAGCAGGCTAGTGCTAGATGGCTTAAGGGCAAACATCTGGTTTAAAAAATTTCAGCTGCCAGGTGCTGGTGGCTCACACCTATAATCCTACCTATTCATGAGGCTGAGTGAGATCTGAGGATCACAGTTTGAAGCCAGCTTAGGCAGAAAAGTCCATGAGACACTTAACTCCAATAAACCACACACACACACACACACACACACACACACACACACACACAAGTGGAGCTGTGGCTCAAGTGTTAAAGCACTAGCCTTGAGCACAAAAGCTCAGGGACAGCACCCAGGCCTAGATATCAAGACCATGATCTGGGGGGAAAAAACGTTTCAGCTTCCCAGGGTTCTGAGGGTGAGGGAGGAGTTTATTTAAGGATAGTAGGCTGATCTTTAAAAAATGAGGAATCATGTGTTAGATGGTTGGAAGGGATCTGCGTGTGTACAAGGATTCCATCCTATAATGCTAAACATAGGTACAAGAGGATGCAATACAACTTATAAGCCTGGAGCCTTATGTAGTAGCTTGTTGTGCAGTGGTCAGGCTAAGGATGCAAGGGATTCCACTGCACAGGGGCCTCTGTTTGGTAAGAACTGGCCTGGTTTCTCTGTTCCTAAGAAGTCTTAAGCACAAACTGACAACTTATTTCCCCCAAGGAAGAGAGGCCATGGGAGGTCCTGGAGAGGAGACAGGACTTATAGGTATATGCCAGGGTTTGACTAGGAAAGGTGGGTGGTTTTAATTACTCTTTCCTTTTAGCTAACCTCCCTCAATAGCTCACATTCCATTATTATCACTATTTCTATCATCTCCATACTATTCAAACTGCTCTACAGATTTAATGAAATCTGTATTAAAATTCCAATAGTATTTTTCACAGAAATAGAAACAATCCCACAGCATTTTATCTGAACTTTTTTTTTAATCTGAATTTTTTTTGACAGAGCTTGGCAGGAAGTATATATTGTTGCAGTAATGATTATGAACATGTCTGTCTTATTTTTTAAACTCTGAAGTCACACAGAAGTGGCTTGATGCCTGATGTTAAACCCACATTCATGTCAAACACTTCATATAGAGAAGTTTAATACTATACACCCATTCCATGGAGATAAAACTTTTGTTTGAAAAAATCCTAGGAAATTAAGTTAAGTTCAGAGGCAACTAATCTTAACTGTGGGTAAATCTTTTTATAGGGAAGAAGGTAGAGATTTTATCAAAGTGAAGAAAGATTTGTAGATAGTGTGACAGCAATGGGGAAGAGGAAAGCAGGGGGAGCAGAGAGATATCGAGGTGGTTTATGATATGAGACAAGAGAACAGGATCAGGCTAAGGAGGTTTGCAGCAGCAGATGCAGAAGCACTCAATGCACTAAATTCTATGCCAGATATTTTGAGTTTTCACCTTAGAGACAGGTAACTCCAGGCAATGTTTCGTGACCTATGACCTTCTTCTGTGTAAGGAGACAATGCCCATTTCAAATGCTCGTTATGCGAACAGGTAACCCAAAGCATAGGGCTTAACAGATGCATTTCAGGCAGTAGGGATCTATCTTTATTCACTGAACTCACCTACAAGTTGCCCAAGGCCTTTGGCTATGCTCTTAAATGGTACCTTCTTCAATGATACTCCACACTTGGTTCTACACTTTTTGAGAATTCCTAGAGCTCAATTCTGCTCTGGGTCATCCTTCTCTTATGATTATTATACTTCTATTATTGGGAATAAACAAATTTTTCACCAAATATGTTCATGTATGTTCTCCAAGTATGTTGAGAAAGAGCATAGAAGCCAGGTTCAGTGACCTGTGCCCATAATGCTGCCTACTCAGGAGGTGGAGATCTGAAAATCAAAGCCAGCTTGGGAAAGCCAAAGCTGAGAAATCTTATCTCCAATTAACCAGCAAAACAGTCAGAACTGAAGGTGTGGCTCAAGTGGTAGAGAGACAGACATGAGTTAAAAACCTGGTCTAGAGTGGAGCTCAAACCCTAGTATTGAAATCCACAAAGACAGCCAGACAAGGAAGGAAGGAAGGAAGGAAGGATGGAAGGAAGGAAGGAAGGAAGGAAGGAAGGAAGGAAGGAAGGAAAGAAGGAAGG
>NW_012267286.1:2955137-2972257 GCF_000151885.1 Dipodomys ordii
AAGGAAGGAAGGAAGGAAGGAAGGAAGGAAGGAAGGAAGGAGGGAAAGAATAGGGAGGAAAAGAGGGAGGTAGGGAGGGAAAGAGATAATTACTCCTCTGTGGGTTTTCTATGTATTATTATTTTTAAAGGTTTGGTTATTAAGAAACTTAGAGGTGTATTATTATTATTTCTGTTATTATTATTATTATAGAATTTATATAATATCTCTCTGCTTAATATACTCCAAGGACAAAAATAAGGGTTTATCGTGTTCCTTAAATTATTAGTTTCCTAAGTTTTTAGGGTTCTACTTTTCTCTAGAAACTATACAAAGCAAGATAAGTCCTCATAAAGGGACATTCAATATGTAGCAGGTATTCATAAGCTGTTTTGGCTGAAAAGCCAAAATTCAGGAGAGAATCTCAGCATCCCACCGTCCATGTTGTGTCTGTTCCCTTCACTCAGTGTCACTTTCTCTATTATAATCACCTGGTGTCCCATAGATGCACATACGTTACACACAGTACATGCTTCATAAATACAATAGAAAAGTTAGTGGGTAAAAAAGAAATTAACAAAAGATAGAAATGATAGCCAGCCATAAACTCTGGCTATGGCATTTGACAATTATTACATTTATTACTATGCCATTCAATAAAAAAACATTCAATAAGTATGCTTTAAAAGAATAAGAATAATAAAGTTCATCCTATAAAAGTGTATTTTGAGATAAAAACCACTTGAGAAGATGAGGTAGGCATGAGCAGATATGTTAAGGCCCAAAAATTATTTTAAAAAGTAAGTAGAATACAGTGCATCCCAAGAGGGTTCATAAAGAGGTTGAAATATAAGTCGTATAATAAAGAAGAGTTAGGAGCTGATTTTCTAACACTCTATATGTCAAGAGATAAATGAAAAAGGACAGAGGGAAAATTAAAGCCTCCTCATGACCTTGTGTGTGCTCTATTGGATAAATGTCCAGGAGTGGAATTGGGTGATAAGGTAGTTCTACTTCCACAGTGTGTATACTCTGGTTTCTCTTCAGTATAAATCTTTTGCCTTTTACTAGTTCAACAGTGTAATAGAGTTCACTTTTGGCCATGTCCATGACAGCATCTGTCATTGTTAGTTTTCTTGATATTGACCATTCCAACTGAGGTGAGTTGGAATCTCATCACAGTTTTAATTTGCAATTCTTTTCTGCCCATAGATGTTGAACACTTGTTATGGTGTCTATTGGCCATTTTTGCTTCTTCTTCTGAGACCTCTCTCCTTAAGTGGCAACCAAAGAGTTACAAATGAATTAACTGAAGTGTAACAGACTCTTTGGAGAGGACAACTGGTATATTTCCTTAAAAGGACTAAGTCAAAGACCAGCAAAACATGTGCCAGAAAATGAGTACTTGCAAGAGGGAAGGGTGGAAGCCAAGGGGAGAGGGGTAGAAGAATAAAAGGTGGAAGAGGGTAGAATGCAGGCAAGCATGCACAGAATCGAGAAATATAAGGGAAAGGGTAGGTGGAAGCAGGTGAAGACACTGAAGTGATGACACAGATCAAGATTCACTGTACACAGGAGCTGTTGTGCTACATGGTCAAAAAACCCATGTATAATCTACAATTAAGATAAGTAAGTGAAGGGATGCATTTGGAGGGGTGGGAGAGGATATTAGAAAGGCCGACATTGATCAGGATACACTGTATTCATGAACTGCTTTGGTGATTGGCAACTCTGTTGTACAGCTACTTAAAGATACTAAAGATATTTAAAATAACAAAAACCTTCTCATGAGCAAAATGTATTGAAAGGCATTTGTGTAACTCCAGTTACCTGCCTCTCGTTCTCCATCTGCAGCAGAAAACTCACTAATCTTGGTAGATAGACTCAATTCTCTGGCTTTGTATAGCTATGAATTGAAAATGTGAAAATTAGATAGCTTCTCCTTAGCTACCACAAACCTGTCAGCAGGGTCATCAATTACATTCACCCAGGGAAATGGCACAATAACTATTCTATGCTTGAGATGAAATTGATAACCTGCCTCAGAGAGCTAAAGACTTTAGACCACTGATTTATAGGTGTAGATCCATGTGCATTTCTCCAGTATTTCACAATAATACATTATGTAGCTGGGTATTTTGCTGTGAACTGTGGGACAATATATTGACCCATAGATCAGAGTGAGCAGAGCAGCAGGCCTTTTGCTAAACATAAAATCATGATCTAATTTCTGTAATAGAAAGTGATTCATTGATTCTCTAGCAACATTTTATATTTGGAAAGCTAAGGGAATGGGAAAAGATTACACATAATAGAATTAACCAGTGATAGAGGACTGGTAAGAACATGCATATGGAGAGGACATCTTTTAAAGCAGCATCGTTAAATTAAAATAGTAACACCAGAAATCAAGAAAGTAGTCGGGAGCAATGGCATAAACTTGAATCTGAATTCAAAAATCTGTAAAAGCAAAAATCTTCTACTCTGCCTTCAAGAAATCAAATTAGGCAAAGATGTGCTATTTTAAAATCAATTTCTATCTATCTGTCATGGATAGGTCAAATTATTTCCTCTCATTTTAACTAGTGGCTTTCTAACACTGATTTATTTCTAAAAAAATTTGCCAGAATATATGATTCCTGGAGGAAACTTATTTTGCTATTGAACACTGCTTTGTTGTTTCTATTTTCTTTATATTCAGATTTTAGTGAAAACAAATAAGAATGTGTAATGTGTTGGATTTCACAGTAATTGAGTACTTTTCCCATATTTTGTTGAAATATAATAAATGTGCATAAAAATACTTACTTTGGGAAGTACTTAGAGTAATGTAGGGAACCTAGGTAGAAATCATTGAGCAGTTCACAGTATTCTTCATTAAATATGTCTTCATTGTTGAAAAGATTAAAACATCCAATCTTTTATATCTTATGATTAAATTCTACATAAGGCTCATTAAACTCAATTTCATTGAACTTTCACAAAACATTATTTCACAAATTTCCATTACATTTATTATTTGAAATCACTGCAAGAAAATCAGTGGAATGTCTTCTGGTTGTATTAGGAAAAAGATCACAGAAATATGTTGCTATGCATTTCTGAATAGCAACATAATCATCACTTTCACAACTAAGAAAAATACACAAACATGTAGGATCTCACAATACCAGGGAAGTAAGAGTCCAGGCATTGTCTATTATAAGCAGCGTCCTATTAAGGTATAGCCAATAGAGCTGGATTCTCATTAGGGGTAGACTTGCAGAAAATTTACTATCCTTGTAAATTTGTTGACAAAGCTTAATTTCTTAAAGGCTGCCAGGAAGAAGGGCTCAGTTTATGGTTAGCTATTCTTTCATAGATTGTCTTTAACTCTTTTCTGTGTGCCTGTGTTCATTTGAAATCCTACAACCCAGAAGCACGCTTCTTCAAAGCCAGCAAAGGAGAACGTTTCTCCACAAGATGGTTTCATAGTCTCACATAGCACAACCATGCATATCTTGCTACCTAGGCTATATTCTATTGGTTAGAAGCAAGTCATATTGTTTTAATTCAAAGAAATCACAACAACCAAAATAAAACTAACTACCATCAAATCTCTAAGTACAACTGTCCACATAGTTGAATAGCCTAAGTGAATCATGATCATGAACAACTCTGAAAATAATATATTTACTTTTCATTTATACCACATATTTCTTGCAGATCAGTTTAACCAGAAAATTAGTATGCTGTTCTGCAACCACAAAATGTAGAGTGTATCTCCAAATTTTCAGGAATATAGCAATGAAGAAGAATCTCCAAACAAGGCATATACTCTTGAATAAATTTTGAAAAGCAAATCTCATATTTATTATAAGTCACTGTCATATTTTTCAAAGGCATTATTTGACAAATGGCTGAGGAATATATCTGAAAATGAGCCAACTATATCACAAACACTAACATTTTGGTAAACAAATCCATCATGAGTATTTCCTGAAGAATTGTTAAAAGGTTAGACATGAAATGAGGAATACCCAAATTGATTTATAATTATGATTTATTCTTGCATCTATTCTGTGGAGTCTGCTAACTAGCCATACTAGACTTCTGACACATTAAAGTATGAATTCATAACTTACAAAACAATTAGAATACATTTCTAGAAACAAATATTAAAATTTCAACATGAATTCAGTCAAATACCTGACTGAATTACTAAAACTTAATCTTTTGGGGAGGGTTGGTCATGGGGCTTGAACTCTGGGCCTGGGAGCTGTCCCTCAGCTAGCTCTTCAGCTCAAGGCTAGCACTTCACCACTCAAATCATTACTCCACTTCTAGTTTTCTGGTGGATTATTTGAGATAAGAGTTTCATGGATTTTCCTTCCCTGGCTGGCATCAAACCATGATCCTCAGATCTCAGCCTCCTGAGTATCTAGGATTACAAGAGTGAGCCACCAATGCCCAGCTTAAATCTTAATTTTTAAAAACTACTTCTCATTGGGCATTCATGAAATTTTAAGCACTGATAATACTAAGCAATAAATAATGATTAAACTTTATAGAATGTGTTTTGTGCAATCTGTATGGGAAATCACTGAAAATAGAACTTAGTATAATTTTGTTATATAGCCTATGCTTGGCTGCCTGTTGATAATAGTCTTGCTTTGTAAATTACCATGGAACAATTTTGTCTTGATTAAGATAGTTGGGGTTCACCACTTTTATCATCACCCCAACACAAAGAGATGATTAAGGTTTAAAAAGCCTAGAGTGCTTGGAATAAAATTATGTAGGCAGAAATGAAAAATGTTGGAGTTAGCAAAATAGAAGTAAATCTGAACAGAAACATGACACTGAGAACAAATGAAAGGTTATACAAAACTGGTTAATCTGGCCGAGAAGATAATAAAAGGTGCCCACAGCAGTAGCTTGAGTACACGGGAAATTTGTAAAGAGAAATGCTGTTCCCATGATATTGTAGGCTAGTGTGGTCCTCAGAGGGAAAACATCAGCAGCGCCAAGGATTATGTAAGAAAAGCAAATTCTCAGGCACCACCTTAGACAGAGATTCCTGTGATTCTAATTGAGTCTAAATGTGAAGGCCCATTGGCACCCAGTCATTTTAATTAAGGACAAGAATGAAGCGGGGATAGTTTCTATGCTGCTGTGCTGAATTCTCTGAGAACCTTACTAAGATGAGAAGATGAGCGCATCTGTCAAAGTGGCAAGCGGAGCTCCTTGCAGCTATAATGAAGGCACACAGATGCATGCACATTGGTCTTTCTTCTATATCTGTCAGGAGAAATAAGGGGAATATGAATCCCATAGTATATTCACACTGTGAGCTTTATGCTCGACTCTTGGAAGAACATGAAAAATACTCTATAAGAAGGAATAACAGAAAAAGTTGGCATCATGGATAAATCTCTATGGAGATAAGGCTGAAAGAAAAAAATCCATCTGGGAGGACAAATTAGAGGTCATATATTAATTCTGTCCATACTTATACCTGCATATTTTATGTAGAGCAGGCTAGACTTTAAGCCTTAATTATCATAGGGTATGATGAGAGCTAAGTTGTGAATCTCAATTATATTAGACAAAACAAAACCTGTACTAAGAAAATTATAAAATAAGAATATTGTCTGGTGCCAGGGGTTCACACTTAGCCTAGCTACACAGGATCACAGTTCAAAGCCAGCCTGGGCAGGAAAATGTATGAAATTCTTTCATTTCCAATTAACCATCTAAAAACTGAAAATGTCACTGTGACTCAAAGTGGTAGTGTGCTAGCATTGAGCAAAGAGCTCAGGGACAGTGCCCTAAGTTCAAGCCCCACAACCACCACTACCACCAACACAAAAGAACAGCATCAGCACTGGACTGCTATATATAATATAGAACTATTCATAAAAATCAAGGAACTCTAGTCAAGCAGAAGATCTAGTTAACAGAAGCCCCCTAGCTGGGTATATAGCCATATAAAAAGTGTGGTATAGGTGGAAGAACTCATATGTGGATGACATTGGTCTAAGATGGAGAAAGATCTTGTGAAAGACCTTTCATGTACTGGCCCCACACTGCTGAGTAAGCTCTTTCAACCATGCATCCAGACTTCCCAATTACAATGTCTATTCTATGACCTTCAGAACAGCTCGTTATAGGGCAAAGTGTGTCCACATCAGAGAAAGGAAATTGTTGGTAACATTCTTGGTAACTCACAAACATATGTGGCCAAGATATTTTTTCCTTTGTTTTTTTTTTTTAACATGAGAGCTATAAAGATATATAGGGTTCAATAGAGAATTATTCTGAGAAAGAAGACTGGTAATGCAAAACTGAGAGGGAGCACCCAGCAACTCAAGATATTTGAGCAGTTATGTAGAAACAAAACTGGAATCAAGGGATGGTTGTCACAATGGTTGAATTGGGAGGGAAGGGAAAGAAGGATGGAGAGCTATTGGCTTTGTTGAAGACATTCTCTTTTCCAAACTTGATAATCACATGGCTACACCATCTACTTGTAAAGATGAATGAACCAGTACTTTAACCTTTTGTCTCTGGAGATACAAAGAAACAACATTAAGGTTTAGGTATGATCAAAATTAAATGAAACGATATCAGCTTCTAAAGGCCAAAGAAGTATGGGCAGGCACACTTAAACATCACTTAAAGGATCCCTTCCCTGCTCTACACATAGTGATATGAATGGACTTCATATTCACAGAGCAGACACTGAAAGGCTTAGGTACCCATCCACTGGTCCCCATGCTGAAATGCTGCTACAGCAAAGTAAGAACTGTCTTAACTCCTACACATGCAATTTTCAAAAAGTAGAAATAGTAACTATCAGGTAATGATCATGCCATTAATTAGGTAGAGATACAGAAACTAATACATTATTTTTCCCCAGCTGACACATTCTTTCTAATTCTACACAGAATTAGATAGATATTCTCTATCTCAAAGATAGAGAACATATTGTGCTGTAATCCCATATCTATTATTACTCTAGTAGAAGAAGCATGTCAAAAATAAAGGTTTACAATGTCTACTTGGTACTTAGAGGAAAAAACTTCCATTCACTTTTCCAAGTAAATTGATGTCCTCTATAAAATTATGCAAAGGTAAATGCATTTATAAGTGCTATTTTATTGTATCAAGTATGTTATGGCCTGTTTTTTCCAATGATTTATTGGCTATTATAAGTGAAAACAAGCCATAATGCAGAATACATGACCTAACCATCCTACCAACAATTATAAATCATGTGTAACCACTTGGAACACAGCATGCAGTATTTCTGAATGAAATACAAATATGCAGGACATTATTCTCTCCCATTATATGATAGAATAGAAAACTAACCTATAGCACCTAAAGCTTGAGAAAAAAAATCTGAGCACTCAATCGCTTTATATTTCAACACTCTGATAGTGGTAACACAAACCAAAACACCTTTCTTTAATAATGGCAACATCTCCTCCATAGAAACCTCAATGACCTCAGAAATTAACAGTGGAAATAAATGACCCATTATAGTTCAAAACAGATTGTTTTCTCAAATAAAGAGTGAAATATTCCAGTATCATCCATGTGTACTTAAAAAGTGCATTCTCTCATTTGATTTTGTTCACTCCAGAGCCAGGATGACTGACAGCAAAATTCATGCTGCTTTTGCTGGGTTCTCCAATCTTATTATTATTTGCTTGTGGATGATAAATCTATCATCTATCAGTCTGTAGATATATCTATAAGTCTATCTAAATCTGTCACTCTGTTCCAATGACAAATTAAATCTCATACTCTCAAGTTCTCTTGGCTAACTTTTGGATGCGGTGTTGGTCATCAGGTGGCTTTTGCTTTCTTGTTTACAGAAGACATTATACTAAGAACACTGAGCTGAAAATCCCACATCACTCATTTTTATCTACCTATTCAGTATTCCTGGCTTGTGTCTTACAGGAAGAGTTGACTTGTTTCACCAATGAATTCCTATGGCATTTTTTCATTGACACAGTATTAAATATTTACTGTGTTGTGATTATTTGTGGACAGTTTAATCTCCTTGTACATTACAGACACCTGCACACAGCAGCCATAACTTCTACAAGGATCTTCTACAAACACTAGCTTTTTGCACAAAGAATTCTCAGTCCATATTTTCTAAATGAATGGATTTATGAAGAAATAACAAATCTCTCAACCCATCAATTTGATTTTTGTTTCAAACAAAAGGCAAGAAATTAGTTTATGGATTTTTTTATGAACAAACTCAAAATCCAATGCAAGGAAAGAGAAAAACATTCCTTGTGTGGTAAGCAATTTCAATGAAGAAAAGTTTAGCATAAATGGATAAAGATATGTACTTCTTATAGAAGCTAAATGGTGTCGCTTGTCATTATTAGTGTAGTTACAGTCAAATATTGAAAGCCGAAATATGCATTTGGAACACTTCTAATACTGATGATGCTTAGAGATGTTTTATACAAGGATTTGTAATCAAGGCACAAGAAATATGATCATTTGAAGGTTCACATCATATGGTATACTATTAAAAATTTTTAAAATCCTGCAAACAAAATATGGTCCTTCAATCTGGCATTTATGAAGACCAAAGAACCTTATTTTGCAATGTATCCATTGCTATCAAATAGAATGTTAGTCCCCCAGTTCTTATGTTGTTGTCCTAAGCCCCTCCAGATTGTATTGAAGATGAACCTGTAAGATTTAAAGGTAAAGTTAAAGGAGACTATAAGAGTGGAGCCCTGCCCCCTTAAGCTCAAGAAAAGATATCATATTTCTCTCTCTGTCCATAAGATACAAGGAGATTGCAGTCATCCTCAAGCCAAAAAGACAGACCTCACCACAACCAGAAATCATGCCTGCACATGGATCTAAGTCTCTCTGTCTCAAAAAGTGTGAGATTTTTCTACTCTTTATAAATTATTCAGTTTGGAATATTCTATTGATAGCCATACAAAAGAATCCAAGACAATACTACTCTTCCATGTGTACATATATGTACATGTGCACATATGTGTGGATAGATACTTACATATCTGACGCTAGAAATTTAACATAATGTACCTAGTTGGGTGCTGATGGCTCATGCCTGTAATTCTAGCCACTGAGGAGGCTTAGATCTGAGGATTGTGGTTCAGTCAGCCAGGGCAGAAAAGTCCTGATGAGATTCTTATCTCCAATAAACTATTAAAAAATGCTGAGCCGGGTGCCAGTGGCTCAAGCCTGTAGTCCTAGCTATTCGGGAGGCTGAGATCTGAGGATCGTAGTTCAAAGCCAGCCCGGGCTGGAAAAACCTTGAAACTCTTATCTCCACTAAACCACCAGAAAAACCAGAAGTGGCTCTGTGGCTCAAGTGGTAGAGCACTAGCTTTCAACAGAAGAGCTGAGGGACAGTGCCCAGACCCAGAGTTCAAACCCCATGACCAAAAAAAAAAAAAAAAAAAGATATTGGACGCTTTTTTGGCACTGTGGCTCAAGGGGTAGAGTGTTACCTTGAGCATAAAGAAACTCAGGGACAGCTCCCAGGTTCTAAGTTCAAGCCCCAGGACCAGCAAAAATATAAGTACAAACAATAATAATATTACTATTATTAATGTACCTAATGTACCTAAAGGCAAAGTTGGAAATTCCATTGGACACTTCTAACCCTTGCAACCCACCTGTAAATCTTGACCACTGCCAGTTCAAATAGAATCAACAAACCTTCACACTGTCCCCCAGATTTTTCAGTCTCTCTCTTGTTTTAGCCACTTGACTTCTATCAAGCTCTGGTGAGTTTTCAGTAGAAACCATTGCTGAATCTTTCATTCTCCAAGTGAAAGAACAAATCCCTGAGGATATTGTTCATCCCCAAGGAAAGGTGTAAATTTACTCTCAGGGCACAATACACTGGGTAGAAATGATTTCCAACAGTTTGTCAAAAGGACACTGGGGTATCTACTAGGATCAGTGCCTGAGGTAGTTGCCATGCAAAAATATATTTTTGATTCGGGTTTCCTTTCCGCAGACAAACATATGTATATATACATATATACACACACACATATATATATATATACACATCTCTATACATATATGTTATATACACATACACACATACGCATGCATATATGTATATATAGTATATATAAAATTTATATGTATATAAAGTTAATGCATACCTGTATAGTGTGTGTGTGTGTGTGTGTGCGCGCGCGCGCACGCGCGTGTATACCATACTGGGGCTTAAACTAGGGCCTGGACATTCTGGCTTAGCTTTTTCACAAGACTAGTCCTCTACCACTTGAACCACAGCTCTTCTTCTAAGATTTTTGTGGCTCTTAGAGATAAGAGCTCATGGACCTTCCTACCAGGACTCGATTGAATCATGAACTGCCAATCTCAGCCTCCTGAGTTGCTAAGATTGCTGGCATGAACAACCAGCACCTGGCTCCAAACTTATGCTGACTGGATCATGTGTGCCCACTATTTCCATGGTTGACAGTGAAGAGACATGTGCATGCAAACACCTAAGGATGTGTAGTTTTGCCTTGTGTTTCACTTTTAGAACCTCTCCAAAGGTAGGAGGGGGGAGAAGCGGTGGACACAAAAGACAAATTTTCAACTATACACTTCCACTGTTTCTTGGTTGCTGCAGCCTTACAAATTGCCTTTTGGGTCAATCTAACTCTTTCTGTCAGAAAGTCCTCAGTATTTTGGTATCATTAGGAAATCTGTCATTAAATTTTCACCTTGTTATTAAACAGATGTCTAAATACTGTGAGGACATTACTGAGGGTCTGTCTGTGATGTGTGTGATGACAGCTATCACTTCCAACACATTTATATTCAGTTTTGTTTTATTTATGAATATCTATTTGTTCCTCTGGAGACAAAAATCAACAACAGAAAGCAACCATTTTATGATTAATTCGAGGTTCAGCGGAAACTTCCCAGATGCTCTGAATTAAATGTAAGTAAAAGTGCTGCAAGAGCTATGCCACTATTTTATAATTTTGCATAAGCTAAAGTATATCACATAGCATTTTCCCCACAAAAGTGTGGTTTATATTTAACTTAATTTTAAAAAGTAAAATAAGGTCTTACTGAGAATTTTGTTTTTATCAAGAAACAAAACCATTGATTAGGGTACAAATAAAAATAATGTCAAGAATTCACTCAGAGTTTAGAAATTAGCAGTGCGATGTTAATACATTGTTTCTGCAGGAACCTGTGATACAAACAGACAGAATGGAGAAGTCTAAGAGCAATGATATTTAAGGTAATTGATTTGTTACCAGCAATTTTAAAGGTTTCCTTGAAGTCAGATATCCAAATAATTGGCCAACTAGTTTGTAAATGGTTTGGATAATAAGATTTCTATATATGTTTTAGTGAAATCTATATCTCACTGATGTTTTCTGCATTTATTCTTCATTTGATTCATTTTCTTTATATATATATATGTATATTATTGTTCTTGTGGAGGTGATATACAGAGGGGTTATATTTATTTGAGTCAGGTAATGAGTGTAATTCTTTTTGACCCATGTCTCCTCCTCCCTTGCTCTCTCCCAGTTTTTCCCTTCCATTCCCACCCACAGATATATAGCTCATTTTTCAGATACTGTCTAGTGAGTACCACTGCTGCATTTGTTCACTGTTTGTTTTGTTTTCTGCGCCCTCTCTTACCCTCCCAAAGACAAACTATCAAACAAGATAAAAGGAAAAGACAGGAAAAGCAGCAACAGCAGTGAAAAGTATCTCGTTTCCTTTTTTTGGAGTTCATTTCATAAAAATTTTATATGATCATAAGCACATACTATTGAGACTTTCATTTTCTTAATTATGAGGTTGAATTTCTAATTTTTTTGTGTATTAACTTGATCAACATTCCTTTATGTTTCGTTCTGTTCGTGTTTTTATTTGGATATCTTTATTGTTTTCTTTTTAAGAGTTATCTTAACGATTTTACAGCTCATCCTGGCTAATCAGGAGGCTGAGATCCAAAAGACTAAAGTTGGAAGCTTTTTATCAAGAGAAACAGAAAAAACTATCTGTTTTAATAACATTTCCAAGATTTTTTGTTAGGTTTATTTTCTTTTTGTACTGTTTTGTGTCCCTGTTTCTATATATTTAGAAGCACTAAATTTTTGACAAAATATGCATCAAAGAAAACTTCTTAAATATAATCTTAAAATCGAATGAACTTTATTTAAATGGCTAATTGTTGGTGTCAATAAAAAATAAAACTAATGGTGTTTGCTTTTACTTCCTTTTCTCAATATCATTCAGATGTTCAAGCAAAAAAAAAAATCCCTCTTACATATTGGCCCCAAAATAGATTTAGCTGATTGTTTTAATGACATGTGAAGTTGTTACTAACTGCTCCACTCGTGGATATCTTTAGTACTGTTTTGTTTTTTGATGCTAACAAACCACAATCTTATTTCAAACATTCTGTCGCTTTGTTAGTTACTTCTATGTCCAGTTGTCACAAGTATGAGTATTATTTTTCATTAATTTTTCTAGATGATTGTGACTTGATTGTAGTTACTATGCAGGGGGAAATCTGGTGGATATATGTGCAGAAAGCATTTTCCTTCCATCTTCAGAAAGAATGGCAGGGAGAAAAGGCCTGATGCATTTGCATACTAATGTGACAATGTGATGGTGACATTACTATGTGACCTCTGGAACTGCTTGGCCATCTCTGACAAGGAGCTGGTGACAGACAGGCAGTGAAGAAAGTTCAAAGTGCAGCTTAACTAAACAGCCTTAGAACCTTCCAGACATCCTTTTTTTTCTGAGCAAATTAAATTTTTCATAGTCTATCACTAACTGTAGTGGGATTTTATCTCTATCACTTGGCAAGGAAGAATATATGGGTAATTTTTTCCTTTAAAAATTTCTAAAGCTTCTCCTTAAAGCTGTAAGTTAAAATGACTAAATCAAGAGAGAAGATGTTGGTTTGGAGGCAGTTGGTCTTATAAGAGTTCATCTGTGAGGAGCTTGATCACCAGACAGGCAAAGTGGACAGGTCCTTAATTAGGTGGCGTTTTGTGGGGGTGGGGGGCTGGCTAAGGGATGCTAGGTTGATTATTTCAAAAGGTTGGTTCTGAAAGACCAATGTGGCCTCTTTCGGCTTCTGCTCTGAATCCATGCCCTCCCCCACCCCCACTACACACATACCCCATGGACTCAGGTCTACTGTGCCCCCATCTGTGCACATTTTCTCACCTGAGCTAGCCCCAACACTGTCTGCTAAATGGCCATCTTTTCTTTAGAAGTGTCACAGCCTCAGGCATTTGAGTACAGAATTGGAAAACTGACCATTGCATGTATATGTCATCAGTACAATGTACTACAATTAATCAGTTACATAAGCCAAATCCTGGATCCCTTCAGTTATTTAATTCATTTTATTTTATTTCTCTTCCAAGACCATTTGGTTTCAATTGGCATAATCAGGCTTCTGTTTCTGAATTTACTCCATTTTCCACTTGATATATACAAGTTTGACAATCTCCCTGGCATGTTTCTCTTGTTCCTAGAATAAAACAAATTGTTATGACTACTTGTGTCTCTTTATCCCTTTGAATTAGTACAATTATATTTGCTCTTCTGTATGAGTTGAATATTACTAACATTTGATCTTGAATTTAGTTATATTTACATTGCACTTTGAATTTCAGAAACTATTAAGTAATTGGTGGTCAAAGAGTTGTTTGTATGTTTGCTTGCATTATGGAGACCATCCCAGACCACTGGAATTCCTTTTATATTTTGGGAAGTAGTCCTCATTATCTCAGCTACTCTGAAAACAAAGGGACACAAACAAGGAAAAGAAAAATAAGGAGAGGAGAAAGATATGGAGAATAATAATTGATGATAAAAGAATACTGACTCTCTAATAGCAATTTCAGGTTCTTTGTACCTAATGTGCTTTCATGTAAAGCAAATCCAACTTTTACAAAATGGTAATTAGAAATCCAGACACTAAAGACTCACTCCTGTTATCCTAGCTGCTCAGTTGTCTGATATCTGAGGATCAAGGAGATCTGAAATCTGACTCAAAGTCAGCCTGAGCAGCTAAATCTGAGAGACTCTTATCTTCAATTAACCAGCAAATAGCTGAATGTAGAAACATGGCTCAAATGCTACAATGACAATTATGATCCAAGCCAGGAGTTCTGTAGTCCAATTCTAATATTTATGAGGTTTAAAATGTCTCTAAGGATTTGAAGGTGTTAGGTGAGCATGTATAAATAAGCCTTGTTATTTCTTTTTGAAGTTGAGAGTTGGAATTAAAGAGTCAATCACTGTAGTGATTTTGTGCTAGAGTTTTATAATCCATGTGTCCGTGGATTATAGGCTAGTTACTCATGCTCTTACTGCTAAACACAGTAGCTATTGATGTCAGTCGTTTTAAACAAATACCATTTGGAGGAACTTTTTATAGATCAAATAGTGAGAGTGAAAGTTCGCTAGTTTGAAAAGCATTTGGGTCCCCACCCAAAATTCAGTTCAAAGAGGCTCATGATGTCACAAACACCAAAGGTTATTACCTCCACAGGTAAGTTTTCTTTGAGAAGCAAAGAGAAGAATCTCCGAAATAGATGGAGAAAGCAAGGCAGGGGAGTTTCAGGCATGTGTTTTCATTGCTGATGGGTGCTTTCTGTGCCCAGACAGGAGCTTCATGCTGAAATCACTCATGCCAGAGACAGAACCATTTGTCAGCTTGCCCAGAACTGGAGCCAAACAGGAAGAGCAAGGTGGATTTAAAAGCCCCAGCAGTCAAAGTTCAAGTGTTTTTGTGTACATGTCCATAATTATATGTGAAACTTATTGATCAGCTATAATTCCTTACTCATATACATTTTAGCATTTGGGTATTGCTTATTATTTTTTTCTTTCTCCAGATAATAAGTATTCATTACTGGACAACTTTATTTTCACTTAGTAAGAAAACTATTGCAATCTTCCTTATTCTTGCTCATATGGAATTTTTCTTCTGTCCATTTACATATTTCTGGTAGCTGATATCTTCTTTTCTATTGAAAATGTTAAATTTATTGGCCCAAATAGGAAAAATGAAACATTGAAATCCAACCCTTTTGGCCAAGAATATCTCTCCCATGACTGTTCAACTTTTCCTGAGCTAATCGCTTAATTTCCTAGTTAGAAATATACAGAGGTAAGAAAAAAAATACACATAGCTAAAAGCTTAATCTAACCAAAACATGCCCACCTGGAAATCATTTTCTCTTTTCCTGTGCTCCACCAAATGTTTCCATAGCACAATTTGTTCAAATGAATTACAGTATATCATTTTTCCCATTTAGGGCATTTGACCTTGAATTCACATTGTCTTGGATTCTTTGTGTTAGAATCCATCTTAATCTCTTTGGAATCTATTCATCTATCCCTTAGCGTCTATTAGCATCTTTTCATTAGTAGCAGTCAGAGCTAATATGGCGCTGAGTCTGCAATCCTCGGGGCTGACCTCCCGGGTAACTACTGTGAAGAGGAATGTTAACCATATTCGCTAAGTCCAAATGGTGGGTGTTTCATGGACAATCTCATGTAGCCTCATGTGCAGTCCACTGGAGGTCTATGCTGATAGAGTTGAGAAAGATAGGAGAGAATGATCCAGTGACTCATGCTTGTTTTCAGTGAGAGCAAGAACATCACTAAATGTCCCAACAGGGGCATAAGTCAAAATCTTGGTCCCCAGATGGTAGCCATATTCTGGGAGGTCTTGGAACCTTCAGGATGCAAGGTCTAGTTGGAGGAAAGAGGTCATAGAAGGTGTGCTTTAAAGGTGTCTCCTCAGTCCCAGGCCCTTACACCATGAAGCAAGCTACCTTCTTCTTCCTTATTCTCCTGCTGCTATGACATTTTGTGTATGAACAGCTCCAGAAATCTGCACCCTGGACAAAACCTAACTGCAGCCCTCTGAACTCATGAGCCCACATAAATCTTTCCTCCACCCACAAGTTGCATCTGTCTTTCAGGCATTCCGTTATAGACATACAAAACTAACTAAACTCTCAGTCTGCTTGCCATGATTGAGTTGATTTCTTTTTTAACAAAATACACATTTCTCCACTTGCTATATGCCCAGGATAATTTCCAGGGATTTTAGTTGGTAGTTTGTCATACTTTTTAACCAATGATGATCATTTTACTCAAGGTAAGTCAGTGCAACTCCTTATCCTGTCAGTTAAGAAGTGGTACTGGCTAGGTGCTGTTGATCAATGCCTGTAATTGTAACTACTCAAGAGGCTGAGATCTGAGGACTGCTGTCAGAAACCATCCCAGGCAGAAAAGTCCCCATGAGACTCTTATCTACCAATCAATGACTCAAAAGTGATAGAACAATATCCTTGAGCAAAAAAAAAAAAAATGGCACAGGGACAGCACGTAGGATCTGAGTTCAAGCCCCTAACCTACCAAAAAACCAAGTAAAAGTATTCAATTTATTTTTCTTTCTTGTGATTGTTTCTAACATATTTATAAGATGATTTCTTTGTTGCTTTGCATGTCCCTCCCCCATGGTGTAACCTCTGCTTTCATTGTATTTGATGTTGGTATAATTTGTGGAGGGGAAGGGCAAAAACAAACCATTTAAATAGGGATACAGGTGGATCCATTGCAACAATGAGATGTACAAGTCGTTACGTTGAAAACAAACTTTACAACTTTGGCGAGGGGGGCGAGGGAGGAGTAGAAGGGGTGGGAGTGGAAGATGGGAAGGGATGGGAAGGGGAAACAAAGGAGGAGGCTGCAATGCTTGATAAGAAATGGACTCATTACTTTGCCCATGTAATTGTAACCCCTTTGTACAGTATTTTCACAATAAAAAATTTAAAAAAAAAAAACAAGTAGAACTGTATGAAGGGTTATTAAAAATACTAAATGAAAAATTGAAAGACCACATCTTTTACCTTGAATGCACACTCTGTCTTTTGCAAGTGAATCAGAGAGCTACATTTTGGAAGGCACTTTGTTAGTTCATCACTTGCTATAACCCCGCATCTTTTTTTTTTTTAATTTTATTTGTGAACATACTTTACAGAGGGGTTACAATTACATGGGCAGGATAATGCGTACATTTCTTACCAAGCATTGCAGCCTCCTCCTTT
>NW_012267286.1:2972672-2998758 GCF_000151885.1 Dipodomys ordii
GCTTACTTCACTTAATATAATTTTTTCCAAGTCTTTCCATTTCCTAACAAATGGGGCAATGTCATTCTTTCTGATGGAGGCATAGAATTCCATTGTGTATCTAGTCATTTGTGAATGATTACCATTGACAGTCAATGTGCTAAGTCCTTTCTCTTCAAGAGATGAAGGAAATCATCTTAAAAATAAATTTTAGTCATGCGATATTTACCCTCCCACCACTTTTTCTCTAATCCAAATCAACATAGTATTTACAAGAAATTTTATATTGAAGATCTTTTCTGATTCATGAGAGAAAACTTGGACCTGTATTATGATGTAAAGGGAGATACAAAAATAAAAGCATGACTGACATGCTGGCAGTGTACTTACAACTACAGTTGAATGTCAGTTATTAGAGAAAGCAGTAGTGTCAATCATGGGAGTTAAATTGCTGGTTTTTCTATAAAAGACAAAATGAAATCTCACCAAATTTCCAACAATTTCACAAGTCCACTCAGATGACTCTCACAAATATCCTATCTCTCCTGGAGCTAGAACCCTAGGTGAAAAGACCACAATATTTCCCATTCTCCCAATCTCTACCAATCTTAGCAGGACAACATGCCAAACTGGTTGACATTGAGGGTCTTTATGTAAAAGATACCTTTTTTCCAATTTTGAATTGCTGATGAGTTTTCTTTTATTTTATCTTAAACATATGATCAGCTAGGTTCATGCATATAAAATTAGCTACTCAGGCAGCTGAGATATTAGGAACATGATTCTAAGCCTGCTTGAGTTGTAAAGTCCATGGGACTCTTGCCTCCAATTAACCACCCAAAAGATGGAAATGAAGTTATGGCTCAAGTGATAGAGATCTTGCCTTGATAGAAATCATATATATATATATATATATATATACACATATATATATGTACATATATATATATGATATACTATATACACATACATATACATATAGTATATATAGTGCATATATAATATGTGTGTGTGTGTGTGTGTGTGTGTGTGTGTGTGTGTGTGCCAGTACTAGGTCTTGAACTTCAACTCAAGGCCAAGGTGCTGTTCCTGAGATTTTTATATAAAATGTATGTGATATATTTTTATATCACACATATGAATGATACATATGCTATATCAAGTGGTCATTAATATATAAATGGGATAAAAATGTTAAGGTACATTTTTTAGAAAGTGCATAAGTTTAAAAGGTAGAAGGCAAAGAATCATTGCAAATATAAAAGATTGAAATTATAAGAAAAGGGTAGGGGCTGGGAAGGTGGCTCAGTGGTAGAGCGCTTGCCTTGCATGCCTGAGGTCCTGGGTTCCATTCCTCAGCACCACATAAGCAAAAAGAAAAAAAGCCGGAAGTGGCGCTGTGGTCCAAGTGGTAGAGCGCTAGCCTTGAGCTGAAGAGCTGAGGGACAGCGCCCAGGCCCAGAGTTCAAGCCCCACAACCGGACCCCCCCAAAAAAAAAGGTAATGGAAGAATAAGAGTGAGGAAAACTGGAAAATATGAGAAAGCAAATAAAATTTTGTGCAAGATTTAAAGCTGTTAATTATATAGTTTTAGCTGCTTCATTTCATACTTCCTTAAGCTAATATTTATAGCCTCATTAATCATCAGTGCTGATGTTATTTTTATCTGTTTCTTTTTGGCTGGAATATAAAGGCTTGCAGGATGCTAGCTGCATGCTATGCTTCTTGGATAACTTTGTGTGCTGTTCTAAACTTTAAAATAAATTTCACAGAAGATTCATTGCTAGCAAGTCAAACAGAACTCTGTAAACAAATGATGTAATTAACTTAATAGTCCCCTAGATTACATCAGTAAGGGTTTTCTTAAAAAAATATTCTAGGTAATTTTCATTTTGTTTTTACCAATGGTGAAAGTATCACTGTTTCTGAATTATGTCAAAATTTGTTATTGAATCAAAGGAACATCTTTTGGACATGAAACTATTGAAATCTGAATAAAATACATCCAACAGACTCATCAGTAAATAAAATCAACAGCAGACTTGCACATTATCTTTCTGAAATGTCTTTAGGCCTAAGAGACATTCCTTACAGAGTTTCAGCCATTACTACATATTTGCCACATCTTTCATATGAAGAAATGCCTGGATACATGAGATGCCCTAAAATACTCCCATACTGTCTCTTATGAGGTCATCAGGTCCCGGAGTCTTATATCCTTCTCTTATTAGGAGATGCAAATGTGAAAGCAGAGAATAACACCTTCAAACAGACACACTTGGTCGAGGATAATAGAAAGCTGGCCATGGACAACTAGAGAAAGACTCTCCCAGAAGATAAAAAGGGACTTGAATAAGCAAAAAAAACAAAGGCAAAAACAAATCATTTAACTAGGGATACAGGTGGACCCATTGCAACAATGAGATGTACAAGTCATTATGTCAAAAACCAACTTTACAACTTTGGTGAGTGGGGTGGATACGATGGGGGAAGTGGGGGGAGGATGGGAAGGGATGGGAAGGGGAAACAAAAAGGAGGCAACAATGCTTGATAAGAAATGTACTTGTTATCTTGCCCATGTAATTGTAATTCCTCTGTATGGTATTCTCACAATAAAATAAATAAATAGAAAAAGAAAAAAAGAAAAAGAAAAACAAAGGCAAGAAATTAACTAAAAAACAAGAATCCCAGCACTCTAGAGGCTGAGGATGGAGGATAGGAAGTCTGAAGTCAGATGAGCTACATAGCAAGACTCTGCCTCAACAACTAATTAAATAAAAAAGTAAAAGTAATATTTTCAGTGTGTCTGACTCCACTGTCTTTGATCCATTGAAGTTGATCCCGGCGCAGGGTGATATATAAGGATCTGGCTTTAGTTTTCTACAGGTGAATAACCAATTTTGCCAGCACCATTTTCTGAAGAGGCTTTCTTCCATTCTATTTTTTTTTAGCTCCCTTATCAAAGATTAGATGGCTATAGGTCTGTGGGTTCATTTCTGGGTCTTCAGTTCTATTCCATTGGTCTTCAGATCTGTGTTGTGCCAGTACCAAGCTGTTTTGATTACTATGGCTTTGTAGTAGAGTTTGAAATTTGGTATTGATATTCCTCCAGCACTGTTCTTTCTGTTAAGGATCATTTTTGCTATTGTTCCATATGAATTTTTGGATTGCTTCTTCTATTTCATTGAAGAATGAGATTGGAATATTGATAGTTATTACATTGAATTTATAGACAGCCTTTGGAAGGATTGCCATTTTCACAATGTTGATCCTTCCAATCCAGGAGCATAGGAGGTTTTTCCACTTTCTAATTCCCGCTTTGATTCCCGTTGTCAGGTTTATAAAGTTTTCATCATAGAGGTCCTCAGTTCTTTAGTTAAGTTACTCCTAGGTATTTTATTTTTTGTGGGGCTATTACAAAAGGAGCTGCTTTCCTGATTTCAGCCATGCTCTTCTCATACAGAATGGCATACAGAAAAGCCATTGATTTTTGAGGGTTAATTTTATACCCTGCTTCTTTGCCAAAGTTTCAGATCAGTTTGAGTAATTTGAGAGTGGAGTTTATGGGATTCTTTAAATACACCATCATGTCATCTGCAAAGAGGGAGAGTTTTACTTCACCTTTCCCTATTTGGATCCCCTTTGTTTGCATCTTGTCATATTGCTCTAGCTAGGCTTTCTAATATTAAATTGAAGTGGAGGGAGTGGACATCCTCATCTCATTCCTGAGTTTAGAGGAAATGGCTTTAGTTTTTCACCATTAAATATAATGCTGGCTGTAGGCTTGTCATACACAGCCTTTATCATATTGAAGAATGTTCCATGGATTCCTATTTTTTACAGAGCTTTCATCATAAAGGGGTGTTGGATCTTGTCAAATGCTTTTTCTGCATTTATTGAGATAATCATGTGGTCTCCTTGGCACAGTCTGAAATTTACTTAATAGAGACTACAGAAACACAACAAATCAAAGAAAGATTGGACAAATGGGATTGCATGAAGCTGCAGAGCTTCTGCATGGCAAAGGACATATCAAGATCAATAGAAAGCCCAAGGATTGGGAGATCTTCACTAGCCATACAATGGACAAGGGTTTCATATCTAAAATATATTTGGAACTCAAAATTTAAATCCCCCAACAACAAATCCTCAAAGATACAACTGCCCAATAAGTAAGTGGGCTAAAACTTAAAGAGAAACTTCTTTGAAGAGGAAATAAGAATGGCCAATAGACACATGAAGAAATGCTCAACCTCCCTAGCCATAAAAGAAATGCAAATCAAAACAACATTGAGATAACACCTCACCCCAGTTAGAATGGCTATAATCAAGAACTCTAACAACAACAGATGCTGGAGGGGATGTGGCCAGAAGTGAACTCTACTGCATTATTGGTGGGAGTGTAAACTTGTTAGCCACTTTGGAATGTAGTATGGAGGTTCCTCAAAAGACTCCACATAGAGCTCCCCTATGACCCAGCAATCCCACTTTTGGGCATTTACCCAAACAATACCATACTAAAGCTACAAGCAAACTATGTTTATTGCAGCATTATTTACCATAGCTAAGATATGGAATCAACCCAGATGCTCCTCACTAGATGAATGGATCAAGAAAATGTCACACACACACACACACACACACACACACACACAATGGAATTCTATGCCTCCATCAGAAAGAATGACATTGTACCATTTGTTACAAAGTGGAAAGACTTGGAAAAATTACATTAATTGAAGTAAGCTAGGTCAAAGAAACATAGGTCCCATGGTTTCCCTTATTTGCAATAACTAGTACATGTGCAGGTCAAAAGCTATGTACATATGACCATATAAGGTTGATGTTAAAGAAAATGTACCCCAAGATAGGGACACAAGTGTTGTTTTCTTTCTTGCTATTGCTTCTAATGGATTTATAATGTACCATGTGATTTTTTTGTTGCTTTGTATGTTCCTCTGCCACGGTATAACCCCTGGTTTCATGGTATGTGATGTCAGTGCCCTGCATCTTGTATATACACTTCTATAATTCGGGGAGGGGAAGGGGAAAAACAAAATAAGGATACAGGTTGACACATTGTAACTATGAGATGTACAAAACACTATGTTGAAAATTAACTTTACAACTTTAGTGGGGGAGGAGGGTAGTTGTAGAGGGAAGGGATGGTGGGGGAAAACAAAGGAGGAGGCAATGATGCTCAATAGGAAATGCACTCATTACCTTGTTCATGTAACTGTAACCCCTCTGTACAACATTTTTACAATTAAAATATAAAAAATAAATGCAAACCAAGTAAAAGTAAAAAATATTGGAATAAAGCAAAGGCACATAATACAGATAGCTAACTTGATTGACAGATAATAGAAAAATAGATAGATAGAATAGATTCACGGATTATGAGAGTTGATGGATCTGGAAATATTTCTCTCTGTATTACAGCAGAGAGAAGTTGACTCATAAAATTTATCTATAGAAAAATGAGATTACCCCTAACCTTCTGCTGTTTTACCCTCTAATCACTCATCTGTATTTTCAATATCTTTACATTTTAAACAGGAAGGTCTGCTTTGGTTCACCTTAAACTTGCATAATGAGCCAGACTAGTTATCCCCTTCCATTCTCCCCTCTTCCTGGGGACTCCAGCTTATGTTCTAGATAGTTACTATCCTGGTCCTATATTCAGAGCTCCAGAGCATCTAAGGGTTTCCCTGGTCCAGCTGTATTTTGTCTCTGTGGTAGAATTCCCTTCTTTCTGATGAGAACGCCCTGATGTCATAGTCTCATCTAGTGGACGTCTGCCTCCTGCTTTCCACCAGGTCTGCTGATTTGGTCTGTAAGTCATCAGCATCCTGCTCAAGTGGCTCCTTCCCTCCTGCTGTCCACCTCCTCCCACCCAGCCTCTTCCCTCTGGGCACTCATTGTTCAGCCAGGATCTCTTGGACGAAAGGCCTCTTATTATCTCACCCTGCTCTGCCAAGTCCAGAACTTCCTATTCTGAGATGCTGGGAACAGAAGCCCTGTCCATTTCCTCAGAAGACAGAAGTGACAAAAAGATTTTTATGAGCTTCCATTAGAAAGCAAGCCAGGTTCTGGTGGATACAAATTACATTTTTCACTCATATGTGGATGCTTGACCTGAAAGAAAAACATGTACTTAAACACACATAGGAACACACACACACACACACACACACTTTTATCTGTGTGATTGTTTGGGGGGCACTTGGGGTTGGGGAACACTAGAGGGCTAACAGTACTGAAATTGATTGCATCTGTATATGAAGATAACAAAATAATTCAGTAAAAACTGTGGAATATTAAGTGGTACTGGGGATGGGGAAAGTGAAAACAATGAAGTCAATCTCATGAGTATACTATGCATGCTTATGTAAAATATCAAGTGTACAAATGTTTGAAGAATAGGATACATTACAAAAGTGAGTGTCAGATACAGGACTCTAGGCATTCAGATACAGTGATACCAAAGAAAGAAACTCTTAGTAGAGGAACCCAAGGGTGCAATGTTTCTGTGCTTTTGAATAAAACAAATAATATTTATCAAAATGGGAAAAAGAGAAAACAATGAATATCGGGAATGTAAACTGGGTCTTGTCCTAAATACAGGTACTAGTGAGAGTGGAGAGGGAAAAAGAGATTGAAAATGGCAAAATATGAGTATGAAGAAGCTTGCTGAGACTGGTTTGGGAAAGGGGAAGAGAATGAAGAATGAGATGTTGTTGTGGTCAAGGCACATTGTGTGCGTATATGGACATGTCAAAACGAAACCCTTTTGTATAACTAATCAACACTAATAGAACATATTTTAGGGCTAGGTGTGTGGCTCAGTCATAGAGTGGTAGAAGCCCTGGGTTCCATTCCTCAGCACCACATAAACAGAAAAAACCAGAAGTGGTGCTGTGGCTCAACTGGTAGAGTGGTGCTGTGGCTCAACTGGAAGAGCTGAGGGACAGTGCCCAGGCCCAGAGTTCCAGTCCCACAATGCCTCCATCCCAAAAAAAGAAAATATTTTAATATTGTATTCAATCCCGATTTTCAAAAAGGAATATTCAGGGGCTGGAAAGGTGGCTCAGTGGGCAAGAAAACTTGAGGATTTTCCCTCAGTAGACAACCTGAGATTTGGTCCAAACAAAACAAAACAAAAAGAAAACTATAGAGAAACTCATATTTTTAAATAGCAAGGACAAATAAATATGCATAGCAGTTCATATTCTAATCAGTATAAATATACTTCAGATGAACATGTAAAGTACCATGTTTAAACAAGCTCCGTGGAAGTTTACATTTACAAATCAAAATCATTGCAAATGTAAAATAAATTGTAAGTTGTCTGGCTTTTGGGTGGGTGAGGATGAATTGTTTCTACTTAAGAACATGTAAAGAGCCATGGTCTGGTGGCTTTGCGTTGGAATCCTATGTTTAGGAGGCTGAGATCTGAGAACTGAGATTCAAAGCCAGTCCAGGAAGACTAGTCATCTCCAACAAACCACCCAAAAGCTGGGAATGAAGCTGTGACTCAAGCGGCAAAAGGTTAACATTAAGCAGAAAAAGCCAAAAGAGAGTGTGGAGCCCTGAGACCTTTAGTTCAAGCCCCAGTGCACACACACACACACACACACACACACACACACACACACACACACATACACATGTGCACAAAGGAAGGAAGAAAAGACAAATGGAAGGAAGGAAACAAGGAAGAAGATATAATGGAAAAAAGACTACCAGTAACAAAATGTCCTCAAGTCCATGTGACAAAGAGTTCTCTTGTTTCCCACCCACACTTGCATGAGAAGTCGTGCAGATGCAGGCTACATCCCAGTTGGAATCTTGTCCCACATGAATCATCTAGACTTTTTAGTGTGAGTGGAAGGCGAGAGAGTCATTATAAGAAAACCTGGCAAAGTTTCAGGTCATCTTTTTTACTTGTAGGTGCACCCTTAGAACTTGTGCCCAGGTTCAAATGACTTGGCAAAAGCTTATAGAACCATGCCCTGTGGCTGTCCACAGCAGAGCACTTAGCCCAGTTTCAATCTCCTTTACAGAAAGAAGCAAGGCAATGTGCTTTGGCAATAAAACAGCAGTAGCAGACAAGGGAAAATATCATTTTTTTCAATGCTTTCTATATCCATGTGCAAAATAGCACCATGTTCCTCAGTGCTCATGCTTTGCAATCACTTACAAAGAGAGGGTAATCATTACAAATCACTAATAGGAAGACTGTCATAGAGAAATTCCGCCCATAGTTTGAAGGAAATGTTTCAAAGAAAAGAGCTTTGCTTTGTCTCTATCATTATCCTTCATTTTATTGCTACGTTCACATGGGTGGTGGGTGAGTCCTTAGCGAATCTATCTTGTTCAAGGATAGCTTTCTGGCTGAGAAAATTGAGGAACAAGATTGATGTCATATAGCCAAGAGAAACCATTTATCAAAAATAATATGGCAGAGAAAATAAAATGAACTATTCCTGATATTAATCATAGAATAAATGTAAATACATAAGGGTCAATACTGATTGGGTTTTTTATTGCCTTCAAAGGAGGGAAAATCAGTGAATGAATTAAAACAAAATGATTGCTACATGTACCACACACATGAATATTTGCTTCACCTTACAAATAAATTTTGATTAATTAGTAAGCATTTTTCCTTGAGCTACCCACATCTCAAGTATATTTATTTCCTGCAGCTTTTCTTTAACATTTCCTTATGCTCTGTAGAGTAGGAATAAAATAATTTAATCTGCAGGTCCTCACAGTACAAGGAGCAAACCTCAATTACTATATCCTCCACTAGAATGACATATTGTCATGAGTCAATTGGCTGGTACAATAATAGGCTAATTGCTCCGATGTGTATGTAACACCAGGATGTCTGCCACACAGTAAGAATTGTGCGACCAGTTCCATAGAAGCTATGTCTATAAGAAGCAGGGCCCATGTCTCCTTGATCGATGTACTATTACAGGTATATTTATAATTCTGTTCATGCTGTGCCTGATAAAGACAAACATTAGTTCCAGATGAAGGATACAGTCTTCCTGTAGGATGATACACATTGCTTGGCCTAACACAAGCAACAATTTTCTTCAGGTGTCTCTATTATGACCTGAGCATTGAGAATGACTCTCCTTAATGCTTGCAAATGAAACTAATGGACACTAAAATTGGCCCCCAATTTTCAAAGCTTTGCACAAGGAAAGTATCTACAGCTTATTTAATGTTGATTTACATGGGAGCTAAAAATATAGAAAGGCTGGTTTGTACTTGGGCAGCCATTACCAGTAAATTATTCAAGCATTGTACTTCATTATAGAGTCATATTCACTGTGGCTTATTAAGTATAAACCAACTTAATGCCCTCACTGCAGAAGAAGGGGTTGCCTGTGAGCATCCTCTGTGAACCACATCTGTGAACATCTGCTTAGCTGGGGTTAGATGCAGAGTACCCTCAGAAGCCAGCTATGAATGGCAAATCCCTTAGTGAGAGTATGGCTACTTTTATTGAAGAAATCAACTGGTGCATTATGAACTTCACATATTCAAATCCTTTGGTAATGAGGCTTATCATTTTTATACTAATACAACTTTAATCTATCATTTATGCATTTATTCAAAAATATTTATTCTCAAAATAGATGTCTCATGGATAACTTGTTTGTTGTTGTTTTTTAGTGCAAGTCTTGGGGCTTAAACTCAGAGCCTGGGGCCTAGGAAAGTCCCTGAGCATTTTGTGCCCAAGGCTAGTGCAATACCATTGGAGCTATAGCTCCACTTCTGGCTTTTTATTGGTTTATTGGAGTTAAGCATCTCACGGACTTTCCTACCTGGGCTGGCTTGGAATTGTGATCCTGAGATCTCAGCCTCCTGAGTAGCTAGTGTTACAAGGCCCGAGCCACGGTGCTGGGCTTTTATAGATAGTTTTAAATATATATTTCTTGTATCATCGACTTGATTCCATCTATCAAAAACAAGACTCCAATCACCTTGCATTCCAAATGCACATTTCTCAGTATTGATCTTTATCCTATTTGGAGATTTTTCAACTTATACTAAAGATGCAATAGCAAGATATATACATACATAGCTTCAATAATAACTGCCAAGTGGTCTTGAGAGTCATTAAATTGATTTCACAGCAGTGAAGGTAAAATCTCCCTTGCCAAATTCCTTGCTGAAATTAGATATTATCCTGCTTTGTGATTTTTCTTGTCTGACTGGTATCTTAAAGAGTATCAAAGAAACCCATTGCTCGTGAAACTGTATTAACTAGATTACATGTATTTGGTGACATGCCATTTTGAAAACATTTCTTACTTTTATTTCTTTTCTTTGCTGAAGTCAGTTCTATAACAAGACAGTAATCTAGTGAATTCAAAAATCGATTTTCAGCCATATGATGGGGGCTCACATCTGTAATCCTAGCTAGTCAAGAGGCTGAGAGCTGAGGGTTGTGGTTCTAAGCCAGTCTAGGTAGGAAAGTCCAAAGCTTGTTATTTCAAATTAAACACCAAAAAACCCAAAAGTGGAGCTGTGGCTCAAGTCCTAGAGTATAAGCCTTGGACATAAACATTCAAGGAAAGTGCCCAGGCCCTGAGTTCAAGGCCTAGAATTGACAAAATAATTCAGTCTTATAGGATTTTGTGTATTACCCATTATGGCTTGGGAATCTAGCCTATAACTAGTATCCATCTTGGGAACTTATTAGAGCTTTAGGGGAAAAAAAACCTAGGAACATCTCAGTGTTTCTGGAAATTCTGTGTATGTGTTCAGAATGAATATGAATTCTATATTTGTATTACAAAGATGATGTTTAATTGTCAATACACTAACAAGTTTATATTTCAGTTTCCCATACCTTTAGCTACTTTCCATTTTTTCAGTCTCCCAGTTTCTTTCTTTCTTTCTTTCGTTTTTTGTTGTTGGTCATGGGGCTTGAACTCTGGGCCTGAGCGCTGTCCCTCAGCTCTTCAGCTCAAGGCTAGTGCTCTACCACTTGAGCTACAGCACCATTTCCAGTTTTTCTGGTGGTTTATTGGAGATAAGAGTGTCCTTCCCGGGCTAGCTTTGAACCGTGATCCTCAGATCTCAGCTTCCTGAGTAGCTAGGATTACAGGCATGAGCCTGGCTCAGTCTTCCAGTTTCGGGTGAGGTCTCTATAAAACCCAAGTTCTCATTAATAGCACATCTTTCCAATATTATGGCCATCACTGTCAGTTGTATTGTTAATAAGGAACAAATCTAACATACTCTAACAGAGTCTAAAAGCTAAACTTGGACTTAAGACCATGTCTTTTGCTTGCTCATGTATTTTTTGTTAAATATTCCTAAACTTTGTTCACGAAATATATAAATGAATCTCTCTATGGCCTCTTGTAGAGAGACAGGAAATTCAACTAGCTATTTTATTCTGAAGATTGTACTGTGTGTTAATTAATTAAGAAATACATTCTGTTTAGACCCAATTACTAAGAAATAACACTTGATGTTGAGAAACACAATATAGTTTAGTAAGAGGTGAAAGTGGGGGAAAATAATTAGATAATACGTTAAAACATGTCTTCCTATTAATTTCTTCTATACATTTCTGAATGATTCCTCAGGAATGAAGAGCAGTTCATGGTAAAGAAACCTTAATTAAAATACCAAGTACAAAAGAAGGACAGGATTTGGCTGACATATGTAAATGCAAATAGAAAGTATTCTGTAGAGAAGGAGGTGTTCACTGAAGGTGACTAGCTGTGGAAAGAAAATGTGCTGAGCCAGCACCTGAGCTCAACAAGAATTTGGAGCAGTGCCGAGAGGCGCTTTAGCAAAAATGCATCGAAAAGGGAATTGGGGAAAGCTCAGGTAATTAAAGCCCCCAAATAGCATCCATCTTTAAGATGACAAAGAGAGAAGAAAGCAAATTGGAAATCAATGAGAGCTGGTGACAATGCAAAACGGGTAGCAATAAACATACACGGAAGCAGGGCCACATTTGCTTTGACATTTAGGTAAATAGCATTGTTTGTCTGGTTATAGCTAAGGATATACCAATATACATGTATACATGCGTGTTCTTTTACATGCGTAGATATAAGAGGAATGAGTGCAGATACATGAGCATTCTAGGAATTGTGCTAAGGACAACCAGTAGTCTTGTAGAGCTGAGATTGTCATACCTCCTGATGGAATGTCACTGTTCCCTGACATAAACTGGGGTGGAGGGAAGGAAAATGGACATCACAGGGAATCCCAGTAGAGTGCCCTCACTGGTAATTTCATGCTCAGTAGCATTCCTTTTTAATAAGGAGACTGTGAATCCAGTGCATCTTTCATGTCTATTAAAAAGTAGGGTGGAAGGAGAGATCTTTTCAAAACACATCATAGACATAAAAGTAAACTCAAGGCACTTCCTCAGTGCAAAAATTGCTTATATAACCAAAATCTACTTATATCAGGCTTTTAGCACCATCAGATAACTTCTGTAGAATCCATACAACTACAGGCATATCAAATTTTATGAGTAGGTCATGCCTTTTGTGGTTTCAAACACACACACACACACACAAAATAAGTAGATAATACTTCCTGTAAGGAGAAATTGGCTAATGGGACTAGTATGTCTAGCACTGCTGAATATACTTTGTAAAAGAATATGGCACTTTTAAAAGCCTTCATAGTGGCAGGCAAAAGATATTTTGCTGTTTATGCCTTCAGTGAGTGAAATTCTAATCACATTCTCAAGCTGTAGCAAAATATCCTGCTGGTTAAAAATGTATCACAAATTTTTTCCTTTTTTTTCTTTTTATTACACTAAGAAAAACCTCACATTTTACATATATCCTACTAGAAATGGAAAAAAATATGGCATTATATTTCAGGATTATTCTGTGCACAAAAGCCCGTCTTTGTTTTAAACTGAAACAAATCTTTCTGTCCTCTGAAACTAGATTTTAACCACAAAATGTTGTGTAATTGGCTTCCTGTAAGGACCACCTATTAAAACTCCTGTAGCTTGGGTTACACATCCACCACAAATGATGAATCATTGTGTTGATTATCTGATGTGGTCCCAGGAATGAATTAAATCAGGAGCAGACAAAAAAATTCAAAAGTACCAGAAATGAAACCTTTGCTGGGTATGGATTGTGTATTTATTAAAATTCTGAAAAGCAGACACTTCTGGCTACTTCTTTCCTTGTTTGATTCTGAAACTCTGAACTCTGACTTCTTCATAGAAACCATTGCACCAAGATTTCTGAGCAACTGCATTCTAAAGATGAGGTTCACGTAATAAAGGGCAAGCATGATCTATTCACCAGAAAGAAGACACTAGAAAGATTTCTCTACAAACTTTTTTTTCACTTTTGTTTTCTTCATTTTCCCTATTTTATGTTACCATTTCCTATAATGCCATCTTCATTGTTAAAATTTTATGATCTTTGCATACTTAGAGTTCTCTTGTGGGGGGGGCACACTCATGTGCTACTATTTGATATTAGAGTCAAAATGTTCTTATAAAATTAGATATTATGCAGTAGGCACCAGTGCTTCATACCTTTATTCCTAGTTACAGAAGAGGCTGAGGATCATGGTTCAAAGCCAGCCCAGGCAGAAAAGTCCCCATGGAACTCGTCTCCAATTAAGCTCCAGAAGTGAAGCTTTGCTAGCCTTGAGCTCAGGATCGGTGCCCAGGCCCTGAGTTCAAGCCCCACAATCAACAATAAACAAACAAACCAATAATAACCAGTGTTATCTTCAATTCTATTTTCTGGGAGAAACTATTCATTTTTAAAAAATTTATTTTCATTTTCCTTAAAAATTTGTGCAAAGGGGCTTCATTTCAACATGTCAGTTCCTGAATACAATGCATCCTGATTGATTTTACTCCTTCTATCATTCTCTTCAACTCTTCTAACCTTACCTATGCCCCAAATGTACCTGCGTCCATTTTCACATATACACATAAATATTCCAACTACATTCAGCCAACCTTCCTCTCCCCAGCTGTCTGCCCCTGCTTTCCTTCACCCCACACTGCCTGTGGACAACACACGTTTTAGCTTCCTGGTATTCATTTTGGTAACAGCAAGTTAGTTTTTCAGAGGAGTTAGACCCTGAGAATCCTTTACTCAATCTGTACATACATGCATGTTTTCATATACGTTTATAATTCAGATATAACTTCCACATGCAGACTTCCTTTTCTTAGTCCTTTGGTCAGAAAAAAATTAGGTTTTTCTTTCTTTTCTTATGCTTTGCTTGCTTCTACTTTTTGTTTTCTTTTTGGTTTGGTTTTATGTTTTAGTTTGTGTTCTCATTTTTATTTTTGTTTTGTTTTATGCTTGTTGGTCCCCTCTGGTGGCATGTGAGAGACACAAAAGAAACCTGAACAATCACTGTGTTGTTATGCATGTGGTAACAAAGAAGCCTATATTTTAAGAACCCTTTCAGAGTTCTTTTGTCATTTTATTTGCTGGATGTTTTATGATACTTAGAAGGAAGGATAGAGAAAATGATTCTGTGCCATCTTATTCCAGAATGGAAGCCAATAATTCAATCATACAAAACATTCTCCCAGAAAAGCCTGGAGTTACCACCAAGGGAATAAGTACCTAGGTACTGAAGAGGCTGAGATCTGAGGGTTGTAGTTCAAAGTTAGCCCAGGCAAGAGGTCTGTCAGCCCTCTTTTCTCCAATTATCCACCAAAAAGTCAGAAGTGGAGGTATAGCTCAAGTGGTAGCTTTGTGGTCCCAAGACTGCCACAAGGAAAAAAAATTAAAATTAAAATAAAATTTTAAAACAGAATAATGTTGGCAAAAGGTAATGAAGTAACTATCTTAAGTTTACATTCCATTTAAAACCCTGGTTAAGGATATTTGCTTTGGACATTTCTACCCTGTTTCTATAAATCCACTGAGATGTATACAAAGACTACATTTCACTATTAAAGCAAAAACAACATTAATTATGCTTGGTAGATAGTTGGAATAGCTCTACTTGCTAACAAGATTGTTATCTATCTTGAGGCTTCTTAAACTCTGTAATAATTACAGAATGCAACAAAAAAGTGAACAGGAATATGAATAGATGTAATTCCCATGTGCACATGTAAATACTTGAACACTTCAACCAAAATAAATAGACCAACACAAAATAAGCATGCAAAATTATTGTAGCATTGGTTGCTTCCATGTACAAAGCATAATCAGAACACAAGAATCCATCTTTTAAGATTAAACACATATAATATTATGTGTCTTGCATTTAGTAAAGTGCTAGGCTCTGGCCAAAATTACATTTAGGAATATGTAATTAGAAATTATTAATGTCAGAACAGGAGAAGAATTTTCTGTAAATATATAACCCCCTTGTCAATCAATGTCAATCCACTTAAAAAAATTAGATGTCACTGGACACCTGTAATCCTCACTGTAGCTTTAAACCTTACTAACCAGGAGGCTGAGACCTGAGGATCACAGTGTGAACCCAGGCCAGTCAGACAAATCCAAGTGACTCTTGTGTTAGAATATTAACCAGCAAAATAGCTGGAAGTGTAGGTTTGGCTCAAGTGGAAGTCTACTCTTGAGTGGATAAAGCTAAGCAAGAACTTGAGGCCCTGAATTAAAGCCCCAGTACCTATACAATTTTATTTAATAATGTCTCAATTAGACATTATCATACTGATGTACTGGAATAGAAATAAGAGTACTAATTCTTTGTGTCTCAAAAAAAGATTTCATTTTGAATATATATAGCTGCTTATAAACTAAATTTGTAATGATAGAAAGGAAATAGGAAATTAAAATGATAGAAAAGTAATTTTATTAACATTAGTATTTAAACTTTCTTCAACTATATTTTTGTGTCTCAAGATTTAGTTTGAAACAACCAATGTCGAACAGTAATCTTAGCAGATATTCTTTCTGTTCTTATACTAGGTATAAGGCAAATGGGCTTATAACTAAGGGATTTAATTCAACAAATATTTAAATTTTAAAATTATTTTTCCAAGTCTGTTAAATTTTAGCAACCATTTAGATATATTTCCAAGAAATAAGCCAAGTCTTATAGTAAAAGGGCTTAACAGAATTATTTCTTCAGTCTTTTGAAATCCACTCTGAAATAACATTTAGTAGCTTTACAGGCTCAGGTAGTTGAGCATTAAACAATCTTATTCATGTGAAATGAAATGCACATTTGGAAATGGACTTATTTCAAACCAGAGATTTAGAAATGAATTCGGTCTTTGAATTGTCTTCCTTGCTTCCTTTCTTTTAAATTTAGCAGTTGTGTTGGTTCGGAATTGGCATAAAATAACCTACTCATAACCTATACAGTTTGATAAATTTGTGCATGTAAACACATATACACACATATATATGACCACACAGTCACTACCACACTCAAATACATCTATGTATACACATATTCATATATTCTTTTTCATAACATCACATACCGTTTTCTGTTACCCATCCTCAAATAACTAGTGATCTTCCTTATGTCACTATAAGTTAGATGGCATTTTATTTGGGATTTTAAAAAATACAATTGTATGTATATAGTATTGTCTATTTTATTTCATTCATCTTAATTATTTTGATTCCACAAATGTTTTTCTATCTTCAATAACCATTTTTCATTGCTGAGTAAAATCTTGTTACATGGCTGTAATATGATTGCCTAACCATTCAGTGATGATGGATGTATGGATTGTTTCCAGCATGGGAACATTATTCTTAGGCTACTATAGGATATTATTTCAAGTTTTTATAAGACCACAGGAAGACTGAACTACTTAGATCATATGGTAAGTGTAAGTGTAACTTCTTGAAAAACTTCCAAACTGGTCTTCTGGTAAGAAGGAAGCCAGAGTTTCTCCACATTCTCACTCATACTTGGCATAGTTAAGATTTCTAATTTCAGCATTATAATAGCTGCCAATGACAATAGTTCTCATTTCACTTTGCCTTTCTATAATGACGAATGATGTCAGCATCTTCTCATGCCCCAATTTGCATCTGCATACCACCCATGATTATTTTTTTGCCAAATTTTAAAACATTTTTAATGCACTTAGATTACATGAAATAAGCAAGGCACAGAGATAGAGTGATTGCATACTCTTACTCATAAGTGAAATCTAACAAAGTTGACCTTATTGACATTGTAGTAAAATCATGCCATGAGCTTCTGGACAAGTAGAAGCGGAGACAGCGAATACAACAATGGGCACTGAATTAGAGTAAGGTAAGAGAAATATATTCTAGAGGTTTATTTCACAGTCAAGGGAGCATGGTTGCCAATAGCCCCTTGCATGCCTCAAAACATTTAGAATGGAAGATAATAAGTGGTCTCACCTTAAAGAAATGATAAGAGCATAAGATGCCAATTACTCTATGTTGAACAATACACAGCACATCACACTATCTTTCATAAAAATGTACATATTTATTCCATCTAAATCCACAATAATAAAGACAGAAGTCATAGGAGACTTGTTTGAAATAGAAAGTATTAGACTTTAATATCGGAGTAATACCAAAGACACCATGCCTTTGACATTTGCAAGGCATTTAACAGAAATCAATCACTGGCCTTTTGGATATCACTGAGAAATATAAATTTGATGATTATAGCATGGAGTATAATGGCAGTTGCCCAAACAGCTGTCTAAGCAGCTGTGCAGTAAGCAATTGGGAATCACATGAAGAGGCAGACTTTGTTCATTGAAAGAAAGGAAATGTACTTTGAATCCTCAGGTCAGAGGGATAAGTAAACAGAAATTCAGCTCCCCCAGTCCTCTTACCAGGCCAAGTGTCTGCAGTGGTCCACGCCCGCTGCAGGTAGCCCGTCAGCAGGATGGCATTCCTGAAGGAGATGGGTGCTTTATTTTTGTTGTTGGTTGTGGGGCCTGAGCGCTGTCCCTCAGCTCTTCAGCTCAAGGCTAGCTGTAGCACTTGAGCCACAGTGCCACTTCTGCCTTTTTCTGTTTATGTGGTGCTGAGGAATCAAACCCAGAGCCTCATGCATGCAAGGCAAGCACTCTACCACTGAGCCACCTTCCCAGCCCACAGATGAATGCTTTTTTAAAGATATGCACCAAAGCCAAGCATTGGTGGCTCATGTCTGTAATCCTAGCTACTCAGGAGGCTGACATCTGAGGATCCCAGTTTGAAGCCAGCCCAGGTAGGAAAGTCCATGAGACTCTAATCTCCAATTAACCAACAGAAAACCAGAAGTGGAGCTATGTCTCAAAGTGGTAGAGTGCTAGCCTTGAGCAAAAGAGCTCAGGGAGAGCACCCAGGCACTGAGTTCAAACCCCATGACATATATATGTGTGTGTGTGTGTGTGTGTGTGTGTGTGTGCATATATTTGTTTTGTTTTATATATTTTTATTGTAAAGATACTGTACAGAGGGGTTAAATTTACATGAGTAAGGTAATGAAAAACAAATTGTTTAAATAGGGATACAGGTGGACCCATGGTCGGGGGAGATGGGAGGGCAGGGATGGTAAGGAGAAACAAAGGAGGAGGCTACAATGCTTGATAAGAAATGTACTCATTACCTTGCTCATGTAATTGTAACCCCTCTGTATGGTATTTTCACTATAAAAAACTTATTAATAAACAAATGGCATTTCCTATTGAGCATTGTTACCCCTCCTTTATTCCCTTTGTTTATCCCTCTCTTCCCTCCCCACCTCCCCAACTCCTCCCCCCCCCACACCTGAAGTTGTAAAGTTCATTTTCAACATAGGGTCTTGTACATCTCATTGTTACAATGGGTCAACCTGTATCTCTATTTAAGCATTTTGTTGTTTCCCTTCTCTTCCCCAAATTAGAAAATGTATATACAAGATGCAGGGCACCAGAATCAAATACAGTGAAAACAGTGGTTATACCATGGGGGAGGAACATACGAAATAAACAACCAAAAAATCACATAGTAGATTATAAATATGTTAAAAAAACAATAGGAAGAAACAAAAAAAACAACTTGTGTCTCTATCTTGGGGTTCATTTCAGTTATCATCTTATATGGTCACATAGGTATATATGGATTTGCAGTTCAAGCTCCATGACCTACAAACACACACACACACACACATACACACACACACACACACACACACACACACATATATATATATATATATATATATACACCCAAACTTTATTAGATGGCCTATTTATTACAGTCAGGTTGATTCCTAAAAGAAAAAACACACTATATCACTGTATCACAACCCAAGATCAGTGTGGTTCCATATCTCCCAAAGTAAGGATAAACTTAGCCAGCTCTACTCTGTCTTTGAAGGACAGGGTAGGAGACAAAAACTCAGCAAGTCCAGGTTCTTGCCCTGACTTGCAGCTCCTGACACAGACAAGATGGAGATAAGGATAGCAGCAGTGATACTTGGCTAAAAGAAGTTGGTAGACCAAGAAGTGTTCCCTTCCTGTGATTTGGCAAATAGTTACCCTTCTCTTGCCAGGACTTAACAGAAATCCAGACTAAGACATGGGTGAACCCTGAAAGTGACTGGCATTACATTTCCTTCTACTGGTAAAATTAGAGTTGAAAATTAAAACTAAATAATATAGAAAGTACAAGTCTACACAGACATGTGTGGCTACTATACACATGTAGATTAAAATCCAATATTTAAAAGTTGAGGTGAATTAAACTACACTTACATATTTACTGTACTTAACATTGTTAGACTAGAAAGAAATACAACTCAGGGCAAGTAATACAGAGTTGGTTGATTTAATTATGAAATGTTAACAGCTGAGCAGGTGATCTACCACTTGATCCATGTCTCCAGCCCTGGAAAATACATAGAAATCTCTAAAAAATATTCTTACCCTTGCCCCTCCCATGAGATTATATTGAGTTTTAATACACCTGTAGTAAATTTTTATTCATGCAATCTCATAACTATTTTTATCAGTAGTTTAATTGAATACAAATGGAAATATAAAATAAATGTATACCTTGCAAAAATCTGAAGAAAATTAAATTCTAACTATAATGTTTAACATTCAACCTCACATTTTGTGCCCTTAATAAGACTGCATAAAATTTGAGGTTTTATTTAGGAATGTCATTTCATATGGGACCTGATTTGTGCCATCGATTATATCCTAAATCTTCTAAAGAAAGAGGCAGAGACCTGGAAGTCTGCTGAGTTTCACTCGTACATACAATTCATCAGCTCTGTGATTGGGCCTTGTACCTAGATTTCTGTCTGAATGGAGTATTTGTTTCCTGTTTAAGGAGCAGGGAAATCCAAAATTAGTCTCTGTGCTCACTGCTTTACTGCTACAATTATGTAATTTGACTTTTTCTTAGTATATTAGACAAGATTTTCTTTCTTTACTTATTTCTGGCTCTTTCTGAAAATGTAATTACTTGTTTTTAAATGAAATAAAAATAAACCTCTAGCATATAAACATTAAACTGATTTTCTTAAAAACCCAAGAAATTATATGAATGAAAATGATCAAAACAGACTATTTAGGGCAAAAGAAAAAGTCATGTGAATCTGAAAAATTCATGTTGTAAATAATCTACATTTTAGAAGATCTGCTATCTTTTTAAATAATAGATACTTTTTGTTGAGTATAGAAATTGTAGAATGCTAAATGTAATGTTAAGATGCATATTACTGATATTGTACTTGTGAGGGATTAATTCAGTAATAAGATGAGTTTTATTTTATTCTATTTTCATTGTAGGAGAAAAGAGTATACAAGTATACCTTAAAAGGCTTATATAAAGCTGGGTGTCAGTGGCTCATGCGTGTAATCCTCTCTACTCAGTAACCTGAAATCTGAGGATCACAGTTATAAGCCAGCCAGGCAGGAAAGTCCATGAGACTCTTACTTACAATTAACTGCTCAAAAACCAGAAGTGGTATGATGGCTGAAATGGTAGAGCTCTAGTCTTGAAAACATGGGGGCTCAGGGACAGCACCCAGGCCCTGAGTTCAAGCCCTGCAACTGGCAAACTAGGCTTATAGACTTAGAAAACTTTTCCTTAATTATATATTCTGAACAACTTTTAATAAAATATTTGTCCACAGCATCAATTTTAAAGGCTGAACACGATATAGATTCCATGACAAAGCTTTATCACAAATGGATTAACCTATCATTCCTTATGATTGTTTTAAAAAAAACTTAGCTCTAAAACATTGGCTTTGATAAATAATTGATACAGTGAAAAGTTTATGAAGTCCAGGGCCTCCCAGTTGCTAGGCTGGAAGCATTGAACCATTCCCCAAGCCCTGCTTGCTTTAGTTATTTTAAAGGGTCTCACAATTTTGCCTAGGGTCCGGGAGAAGCGGGTGACATGATCTTTCTATTTTGGCTCCTACATCGCTGGGATTACACACATGAAACATCATTAGTTTATTCGACGAGTTGGAGTCTTGCCAATTTTTGCCTAGCCTGCCCTTGAACTGTAATCCTCTTAATCTTCAGCTTTGAAGACTTGGTGACACAAGCCATCATGGCTGGTACAATTAAGTCTTAAGGGTCTATACTGTTGTAAAATGTACCATAGTATATTTGCTGTTGTCAGGGTAATACATCCAGAAGAAAGCCTTTAGCAGCAATAGAGAGTTCTCACAACTCCCTAGCAACCCCGCATGTCACTGCCAGAGTGACTAAAGCACTTTTTTCACTATCAAGAAGTTTTAACTACTTAAGATGTTTATTCATCACTTGTATATATTTACTTATAATTTTTAAATGTCAATCATGTATCTTGAACTCTGGGCCTGAACACTGTCCCTCAGCTCTTCAGTTCAAGGCTAGCACTCTACAACATGAGCCACTGAGCCACTTCTGGTTTTCTAAGTGATTTATTGGAGATTTAGAGTCTCACTTTCCTGCCAGGGCTGGCTTTGAAATATGATCCTCAGATCTCAGCCTTCTGAGTGGCTAGGATTACAGGTGTGAGCCACCAGTGCCTGGAATAGAGATATCTTTAAAACTCTTTCAAGTATAATATAGGTACAAAAAAGTACACTTCTTATACAACACATAGTTTTGTGATTTTTCTAGAATGAACACACTGGTGCTAACTAGAATCCAGAAATGAAGAGAAAAATAAGCTGCCCGGACACATCTCTGCCTCAAGGAGAATCAGTGCTGTGTTCTCAACAGAATTAGTTAGCTTTGCTTATTTCTTTATCCTTGTACAATGACACTCACATTGCCTGGTTCATAGCTGCCTTATGTATCTTAACATGACATTTAGCCATAGTGGTTCATGCCTTATATTGAAGTTTAATGTGCAGCATGAATCCAATTGGATACAAGTATGGGGTGGATGGTAGTTTGGGCCTGGCAAGTCTGAGAGAGGTAACAAGCAAAAGAAAAATGAAAACTGAGAAAATGCAATTATTTAAAATAAAATAAATATTCTCCATGGCTGAAACTGAAACAAGGCTTCAGACTGATGCTTTGCAAAGCAATCAATAGCAAGAAAAGTGAAAGCGGGCCCACTACAGGACAAATCAATATAAAACTTCAGGGCATGAGGAATAAAACCACCCAGCAAAAGAGAGCAGATAGGTTAGGTCTCCATGACCTGCTACTTGCCATCGGATGTTTCAGGCAGAATGCAATGAACCAATGGCTTCAAAAGTAGTAAATGTTATGTCAGCTCAGAAATGTATAGCCATCTTACACTCCTCCGCTCTATAGATAAAATACACATTCAGTTGTATAAAAAGCTTTAATTTGTCTACTATATATTAGTTTAGAGAAATTTATTTACTATTTAATTCTGAAAATAAATGAGCATGGATGTATAAAATAGGAAACATTAAATGTAACCAAAGTGAAGAATAAATAGAGTTCTTATTCTGTCCACTGTTCAACAAGTCCATAAAGTGAAAAACCACACCAAGACAGTAAACATCAATAGAACACACTTGACATCGAAACATAAAGGTGCTATCCAAATTCAAAAAGGAAGCCAATACCCTTCAATGAAGAAGAAGAAATATGTTCCACATGATACATTTATCAAAGAAAGAAGATGACCCTTCAATTTTATACTTGAAAAAAATCAATATTTAGAAAAATTTCTACAGACTTAGTTAAGATTGCAAGACAATAAATAATGCTATCTTGAACATAAAAGATTACAAGACAGATTACAACACACACACATATACACACATGTAAAAATACAAAGGCAGGTGTGGCAAACCAGAAAGGTGAACAGGTAAAGGAAAAAATAGTTTCATCTTTCAGAGTAAGTGAAAGCAATTGAATGAGAAGTAAAAGTTTAAATGGCATACATGGAACTATTACTTATGCTTCCCAAATCAGATAAACTTACAAGACAAAAGGTACTGTTTTTTGATATTTTTATTTCAAAAAAGCAACAAAAGAGGAAGAAAACTGCAAAAAAGAAAAAAAGTAAAATAAAAACTTCTTGTGTTAGTTCCTTAGAGTTCATTGCGATAAGTATCATTCTCTATGATCATATGCACATAAACTATTGAGTTCTTGTGATCCTGTCCTAAGAATATCACCTGTGTGAATGTTAAGAGTCCTGTTTAACTTACTATGTCCAAGTGTAATTTTTTGTCTTTTACTATCCATATGCCTGAAGTTCAATATAATATCCATTAATGTCCCAACAACATTCTTCTATGATATCAAGAAAGCAATATAAAATTTCATATGGAATAAGAGAGGATCTTGAATAGCAAAAGCAATCATCAGCAGGAAGAACAATACTAAAGGAATATCAATATCAAACTTCAAACTCTACTACAAAACCATAGTAATAAAATAAGCTTGTTACTGACCAAAGAATAGGTTTAAGGAGCAAGAGAATAGAATAGAACATCCAGAAATGAACCTGCAGACTTATAGCCACCTCATATTTGATAAGGGAACCAAAAACACAGGATAGAAAAAAGACAGCCTTTTCAACAAATAGCACTGGCAGAATTGAATGTTCATGTGCAGAAAACTGAAGTTGGATCCTTATATATCATCCTGAACCAGAATCAAATCCAAATGGATCAAAGACCTCAATATATGCCTAGATACCATGAAAATATTACAGGAAGGGATAGAGAAAACACTAGGGCTCCCTGGCACAGGCCAAACCTTCCCAAGTAAAGATGCAGAATCACAACACATCAAAGAAAAACTGGATAAAGGGGATTGCATCAAACTGAAGGGCTTCTGCATAGCAAGGGACATAGCCAGCAAGATAAATAGAAAACCCACAGAATGGGAGATCTATACTAGCTAGGCATCAGACAAGAACCTCATATCTAAAATATGCTTAGAGCTCCAAAAATTAATCCTCTTAAAAACAAATCCTCAGAGAAACAGCAATACAATTAAAAATGGCCTAAAGACTTAAAGAGAGACTTCTCAGAAAAAGAATTAAGAATGGCCAATCGACACATGAAGAGATATTCAACATCTCTGGCCATAAAAGAAATGTAAATCAAAGCAATATTGAGATTCAACCTCACCCCAGTTAGAATAACCACTATCAAGAAAACTAACAGTAACAGGTGCTGGCAGGGATGTCGTCAAAAGGGAATGCTACTACACTGTTGGTGGGAAATGTTAACTGGTTCAACCACTCTAAAAAGCAGTAGGGAAGGTCCTCAAAAGGCTTAACATAGAGCTTCCCTATGGCTCACCAATTCCACTCCTGGGCATCTATCCAATTGACCACAAACCAAGCCACACTAAAGCCACCTGCACAACCATATTCACTGCAGCATTGTTTACCATAGCCAAGATATTGAATCAGCCCAGATACCCCTCAGTGGACAATTGATAAAAAAAAATATAGTATATATACACGATGGAATTCCATGCTTCCATCAGCAAGAATGATATTGCCCTATTCATAAGGAAATGGAAATGTTAGAATCAGAAATTAGAAAAAAATTGTATTAAGCGAAGTAAACCAGACTGGGCTGGGAAGTGCTTGTCTTGCATGCATGAAGCCCTGGGTTCTATTTCTCAGCACCACATAAGCCAAAAAAGCCAGAAGTGGCGCTGTGGTTCTAGTGGTAGAGCACTAGCCTTGAGCTGAAGAGCTGAGGGACAGAGCCCAGGCCCAGAGTTCAAGTTCCACAACCAACAACAACAACAAAAAAAGAAACATAGGTTGTAGGTTTTCCCTCATATGTAGTAATTAGAATGTACCTATAAATCCACAAGTAAATAAATCTTTCTTATATGAGATCACTAACCTCTAAATCTCTTATCTGGGATAATGTTCCATTATTATTCTTTCATTTTCCATTCCATTTTAGGAAATCTACAAAGTTTGTTTGCTTTAATATAAATTTAATTTTCTGAAATGGTTTCTATTTTTAGTGTCTAATGAGATTTTCAACTCCACATCTTCTCATCTTCCCAGGCTTCCTTTTTATCTCTACCTTGTACATTAAACAAATACACACTCTTGAATTTTTACCAACTCAACACTGATAGGTTATTTTTTATAATTTCATTCTGTATCTAATAAAGATTTTCCTACTTTACATTTTTCCATGTGTTAATTTCTGTGTTATAGTCATTTAAACATTGAAGAGTATTTCCATAGGCTTTAGTTTGTTGGGTATTTTGTTTTTCTTCTATTGACTCATCCTAGACCCAGATTTATCCAGGCCAGATGTTGTCCATAAACAGGACAAAGGACTCTTGGAAGCATTTACTGACCACCTGGTTGTTATTAGAGTACTTTTCACAAATGGAAGTCATTGACTAGAGATTGGTTGGGAGAATTTTGATTCTGCATTTCACTGGACCTGGGGAATCTTCAAGAAAAATCAAGAGCCTCTCAGGAGACAGCCTTTAGCAGTATGAGCCTCTCTTTAGTGAAATTGTAATATAAATTTTTAAATCTTTTCTGGCAAGTAGAATGTATGATTTTACCTGCTGATGTTTTGTTTAGAATACCAATAAAGATAAAAATTAAGTTACATGATCCTGGTCGATTTTTACAGCAGAGTTATGACCTTCCCTCTCCTTCTCCTCTCTCTCCCCTCCTTCTCCCTTTCCCTTCCCCTCCTCCCCCTCCCCCTCCTC
>NW_012267286.1:2998832-3002521 GCF_000151885.1 Dipodomys ordii
CTTCTTCTTCTTCTTCTTCTCCTTCTTCTCCTTCTCCGTCTTCTTCTTCTCCTTCTTCTCCTCCTCCTTCTCCATCTTCTCCTCCTCCTTCCCCTCCTCTTCCCCTTACACTTCCTCCCCCTCCTCTTCCCCATCCTCCTCCTTCTCCGTCTCTTCCTCCTTCTCCTTCCCCTTCTCCTTCTTCTTCTTCTTTTCACTTTTTGTTGGGAGGAAGCACTCTAGGATTTTGAACTCAAGGAATCATGCTTGCTCAGCTGGCACTCTACCAATTGAACAATGCCTCCACCCTTGCTTTTACTGGCTTTTTTTGGAGACTGATTCTAATGGGCTTCTCTGCATAGGTTGACTTTGGAACTGCTCTCTTCCAAATCCCAGCCTCTTGAGTAGCATGAAGGCAGGAGCCATTGGCATCCAGCTTTTATAACCTCTTTTGAAAGCAGTAGTACAAATGTTGTCTACTCTTGGCCCTCTGGCCTTCTGTTATCTTTCAAATTTAGAGGAACATTCTCTCATCACTCTTTTAAATTTGAGAATATTTTAAGCCTTTAAAGACAAATTTTATGATTTCTTTTCTCTCCATATCTTGTAAAAATCAATACCTATTCCCTTTGTAAAAGTTGTGTAAGGGACCAATAGGATGAAAATTAGATTTCCCAGAAACTTCATTATCATATTCTGGATTTTCAGGTATAACTGAAGCATTAATAAATGAGGGATACATAAAATGTTTGCCTTTGGCAGCAGAGGGCTATGTTTTACTTAATCATCTTGGCACATCCTGGATGCATGTGTTCTGAAGAACTTGTCTGTGGTTTTCCTTGCTTGTCTGTGTACCATGGGGCGGGGAAGAGAAGGGAAGGAAGCAATGTGGAGACCTTTGTAGCTGCAATCTTCAGGCTTCCATCTCTTGGCTTCTGGCTGACCCTGACATGGAAAGGCAATGGGTGGATCCTGGGAAATGAAGAAAGGGAGAACAGCCAGGGAATGACTCCCATGGACTTCAGGAAATAGCTTCATCTCTTCCTTACTCTCTGAGGCTCCCTCTGGGTTGGTCCTGAATCTCACCATGGTTGAGCCTTTGCTGGGCTTTGGTAAAACAAACCTTCCTCTTTGTCCCTTTTAGCTGAGGGTTGGTGGCTTCCTACAATTGTTAAATTCTGGATTACCTCACCAGTCTAAAATCTTTTCAATTCTTTTATCAACCAATTTGCTACATCCAATTCCCTCTCTATCAAATTGTTCTCACTTTCTTATGATAACCTGCTGGAGAACCAGATCATTTTATTAACATGTGTAGCTATCTCAAACACAGATCCATTATACATTGGTCCATTGTTATGTGACATTGTCACCAGGTGATGGTTGTGATTGTGATGGTTATGATTATTAAATATAAATATAACATTTCCCCTGTTCCTCATTAAAACAATAAATAAGTAAATATGGTTTCATTGGTTTCTTCTGAGGAAATTCAAATTTCTAAAGATCAATAGAAAGTCAAATAATACTTGGAATTTTCATAAAGTGTACATTTTTCTTCCTTTGAGACAGGGTCTCATGAGGTAGTTCACATTAGCCTTGTCCTCTTGATCCTCCTGATTTGCTTCCTCAGTGCTAGAATAACAGATATACTCCACCAGGTTGATCTTCCTACTTCCTTATAAAACTGTGGATAAGTAAACACCCAGGCCAAATGGTAATAGAACCTCAATGCACTGATTTTATGCCAGTTACCTAACTTTTGAATACTATTACTTCAATTAACTTTAAAATATGAAAAATTATGATGCTATTTAATTTTCTGAGTGTCAAAATATTTTCCTAAGAAAAATGGCATATATTCCTTTTTTTCATAAAAAATTTATTTTTCAACTATGTGAAGTAGTACATACTTGTAAACTCCACACTTTGGTGACTGAAGCAGGAGGCTAACCAAATTATATAATTAGACTCTATTTCATAAAAACAGAGAAAAAGTTTTCATTGCAAAAGTATCAGATTTTTATCTTCATGTTAAACAAGGGTATTCATCTCTACTTTGCTGTTGAATAATGACTGACTATATACCCTTAAGTGTTATATTTGAAAAGCATCATATGTTCTTGTTAAACCAGAATAGCAATTTATAGTCTATAAAACCCAGTAAGAAATTTCCCTTAAACTCACTTAAAAACTGAACCAAAGCCAAGAGGTCTTGCCTTGTAAGTCTAGAATGGCTCATTTATCCAGCTTTTGTTATAGCAGGAAGTTTTTCAGGTGTCCTGAATTTTCTGAATTATTGCCAAGAGCCTTGGAAATGTCCTGTAATTGTTACATCTGGATATTCTTCTAAAATAAAATGTGTGGAAAAGATTAGAAGAGTTTATGGGTAAATTGATATGATAATTACCATGGCTTGTTACATTTTGATCATTTTATTACAGTTTATGAGTTCAACTGCTAATAGCTTTGGTTATTGTCTTTATACGAGGCTTCAAATTTTCTTACATGACAGATTCTCTGCTCCCACATCTCATTCCCCTGCGGGGAAACCGAGAACTCTTTACTCTGATGTCTTCTCTAAGTACTACTCCAAAATATAGGTGTATTGACATCTTGAGAAAAGTATGCATATACTTTGCATAATCCACATGTCTATCCATATGGACCGCAAACTATCTAATTAACATCAGAAGACTCTCATAATTTTGCTTCTGCATTGCCCTGAGGCACTGATTAATATCCTGTCCTACATATCACCAACCAAACCTCCTTGCTAATCCAAAGAACTTCCAAAATCAGCCAACTCCACATCATCCCAATTTTATTCCCAAATTCTGAACTCTAGTTTATTAGTTTTATAATTCATTAAGAGAATATTGCATGTTATTTAGAAACAAGCTGTCCCTTTCTGTTTAAAGCTTAGCATGTCATATGTTCTATTTCTCAAATACAGGGGATGTTTATCTTAATGGGATTGTATCTTGGTTATTTTTATGATAGGATTTTCAAAACATCAAAATTAAACACTCAGACAATTTTGAAACCAGATAAATAAGATTCTTGCTTGTGGCTGGCATTCTACCACTTGAGCCATGCTTTCAGGAAAATGAAAAAATATTTAAAATATTTCTCTTTTTTAAATCTCAGAAGTCCTATTCAAAAAGTATCATAATACAATTTTAGGGCCTTAAAATCAACAAGAAATATGTGACTGTGGTAAAAAAAAAACACAATGAAAGTATTTTTTCCTGCTGTATTTCCCAAGTACATTAAACAGAATCAAATATGGATGTATTCCTGTTTTTAGAGAATCTACAATATCAAGATGCTAATTAACAAAAAAAGCTCTTTTTAAATGTTTTTATTGTGAAAATACCGTACAGAGGGGTTACAATTACATGGGCAAGGTAATGGCTTACTTAACTTAATATAATTTTTTCCAAGTCTTTCCATTTCCTAACACATGGGACAATGTCATTCTGAAAGAGGCATAGAATTCCATTGTGTATATATACCACATTTTCTTGATCCATTCATCTACTGAGGGGCATCTGGGTTAGTTTCATATCTGAGCTAATGTGAAAATTGCTGCAATAAACATTTTTGTGCTGGTAGCTTTAGTATGCTCTTGTTTGTGATCATTTGGGTAAATGCCCAAAAGTGGGATTGCTGAGTCATAGTAGGGGAGCTCTATGTGGAGTCTTTTG
>NW_012267286.1:3003231-3029115 GCF_000151885.1 Dipodomys ordii
ATTCCATTGGTCCTGAGGTCTGTTCTTGTGCCAGTACCAAGCTGTTTTGATTACTATGGCTTTGTAGTAGAGTTTGAAATTTGGTATTGATATTCCTCCATCACTGTTCTTTCTGTTAAGGATCATTTTTGCTATTTGGGGTTTTGATTGTTCCATATGAATTTTTGGATTGCCTCTTCTATTTCATTGAAGAATGAGGTTGGAATATTGATAGGTACTGCATTAATTTGTAGATAGCCTTGGGAATTATTGCCATTTTCATGATGTTGATCCTTCCAATCCAGGAGTATGGGAGGTAAGCCTATTATGTTATATCAAATACAAGCCATCAGTGTTTAAAATGAGAGCAGAGAGAGAGAGAGAGAGAGAGTAAGAAGGAGAGAGGGAGAGGAAGGGAGAGAGAGAGTTCATATTATTTCACTATGAAGTCCTTTTAGTCCCTGGGATTATATATAATGGCACTCTAGTAAAATGTATATATATATATTAGGAAATTATTTCATGGCTGAAAAGTCACTTAGCCCCATTAAACTTAGTTAAAGCTAGTGGAAATGTTTGCTAGAATAAATGTAAACTATAAGGGAAGCATGAGTTGGGTGGTTTTAAATTAACAAAGCAATCCATGAAAGAAATAACTACTAGTGTGTAAATGACAATGAATCCTTCCTATATAAGGCATTACTTTTTTTACTTGATGGTGAAGTTATAAAAGAGCAATGTCATTATAGTATTTAGAAGTAGCAATACAGATAATTGCTTTTCATTTCCTTTAAATAGTAGAATATGCATGCTCAAGAATAAAAGCATCATTTGACATGCTTCTGATGATTACATATTCATTTATTACATTTTTACTTTCACTGGATCTTCTAAAACAAAACTCATATTTGTGGAGAGAAATTTGAACTAAAGATTTTACAGAAAAATTCATTGTATCTGTAAAATCAATTTCATACTTCCTTATCAAACCAAACATTTTATATGATAAATGAAAATTGTAGGGTTGGAGGCATGGCTTATTTGATGGAGTGCTAGGCAATAAGTGAAAGCATCAGGTACCAAGTTCAAGTCCTGGGCTCAGACCAAATATAAATAAATTTACATGTGACACAGTGATATGTTTTCTGTATCACCAGAGCATACACATACTTCTGTTGACTCTATGGTATCTGTGAAGATGTCATATGGATTTTATTTGGTCCAAAATGCAAAACTCAGTGTTTCTTGAACTGCAACTTTTCCTTCCAATTTCCATACTTCTGTTTATATGGGAAAATTAGCATCTCTCTACAATGGAAGAAAATGACAACACTTGGATGCTACAAACTTGGAATCTGCAAAGGAAGACTGTAATTTCTTTCTGATACATGGTTCCCATGATTGTCTTAAAAATGCTGTAAAATAATTTTTCAAAGTATAAGAAATGCTAAAGGCAGTCTTTCTTTTGTTGTAATTTGTTTTGCTTTAGGTTTCTGGTCAACACCTTAGAAAATATACTTCTTTCTAGAACATTCTCAATGAGAAATTCTCATGTCAGAGGGGATGGATGAATTGAAGATTTACTATAGAAGCAAAAATGGTTGCTCTGACCTCAATATAGGATTCATCATACATAGGAGAAGATCCCACAGGCTTCTATGACTACTTCTGTTTGACCATTATTTTTGAATAGCAAATAACTGATTGGTCTTGGGACCTTTGACTTTAATTTTCCTTTAGGAAACCAGGCAGAAAATGACAACCCTAACAACAACAAAAAATGCAACTTCATTAAGAATATTCTTTGAGTATGATATGTGCAGGGTAGAATTCCCATGTTGTAACTTCTTTGTAAAACCAACTTAGAGTTTAACAAAATGAACACCAGGAAGTTAAAACATGTGTTGTCAGGAGGCAGGGTGGGGTCAAGGAGAGGAGGGAAGACAAATGGAGAGAGGAAGGGTGGGTGAATTCAGTGATGATATTCAATGTACATATATGAAAATTGAACTAGGTAACTTAAGGGAGCAGTGGGGCTGGGAGAGATGGGAAGAATAATGGAAGGAGAGACATTGACCAAAAAGCATTGTGCTTGCACACTGCCATGTCGAATTGAAACCCTTTTGTACAACTATTTAAAGCAAATTTAAAAATAAAATAAATAGAGCTAGAGCTAGTTAATCTAGTTTTTCCTCACTGTGAGCAGCAGAATTGATATTTTATTAGTGAGGCCCAGCACAGCTGTGCTTGCATAGCTAGTGATCATTTGGTCTTCTTGCTCATGGCTGGTGCTTTACCACTTGGGCCACACATTCAGCTTTAGTTTTATAGTGGTTAACTGGAAATGAGGTCTTGAATTCTTTTTTCAACTCAAACTGGCCTCAAAGGGATATCCTCTCAATTTTAGCTTCTTAAATAACTGGGATTATGGATGTAAGCATACAAGGACCTGGCAGCAGTTCTCTCCTTTAAACAACTCTGAGCCTCTACTAATTAACATAGTTCACTATCTATTGTTGTATTCATGTCAACCATAAGACAGTAAAATTCTGATGTAAGAATGTAATCTCTTCTCACTTAGGTGTGAGGGACAACTTTGAACTTTGACTTTCTCCACAGTAGAGGGTTGACGGCTTGTCTAATAATACTTCAAACAGCATTCAATTAGCAATGGTAAGTGTGTTCTTACTGAAGTTACTTGACTACACACTTTAACCTCATTCAACTATGTCTTTGACTATGCTTGGAATTTCTGTACTGGTTCAATACTCAATAGACAAAGGTCTTAAGAAATACCTATTAGACTACTTAAAAAATCCATCCTCAGTAAAAATAAAAGTTGAATATAAATGAAATATTAGTTTAAAAAATATTTGGACACAGTTTGTAATTCCAGCTACTCAGGAAGGTGAGATTCAAGAATCATAGCTGGAATCCAGCCCAGGCACAAATGTTTGTGACACTTTTATCTTTGATTAGCCACCAAAAACTAGAAGTAGAGCTGTGGCTCAAGTGGTAGAGTGCTAGCTTTGAGTAAGAAATTTCAGCGAAAGCACCCAGGCCCTGAGTTGAAGCCCCATAACTAAGATAAATAATAATAATGTAATGAAAAAATAATAATACTAACATCCCTGTATTTTTTGTTATAATAAATACTCTTTATATAACCCACCCATTGTTACAATAAATACTTTTTATTAAAAAAAACCCACCCCATTACCTAGAACAGAATCAGGATGTTTTACAAGTGTAAACTAGTCCATGTCCAACACTCAACCTCACTACAAATTACAAACAAGCATCTTCATGAAGGATCCAAGATCCTAAGGAAAAGAGAATGGGAGACAGGGAAGAGGCTGGAAGGTCGGGGGATGGTAAAGACAAGGAAACAGAAAGGAAAGAGAGACAAGAGTGAAGTCTCAGAAGGTATATGATTTGACATTTGATGCTAGTTGCTAGGGGGAGATGTAAATTTTGCATGGCTAACCGTACATATTCTGCTTCTGTTGTCTGCCAGCTTGCTCACCTCGCTCAGCGGCAGCCAGCAACGTTAACCACACGTGTCTAGCTTCTGTTCTGCAAAAACAAAAACTGGGTCACTTTCATTTTGTGGTTTTTGCCTGTATAACCTGAGCTGGTTTGCAGCTGAGGTACTGCCTTTCATTCCCTGAATGACAGAGAATGGTCCATGTGTGGAGAAATAAAATATCCTAGCTTGATTGACTGTGTGTCTGAATCTCTTCCTTGGATTCTGGAAATACCTCTGGATCAAACATTTAATAACTAGAAAATGCATTCCTTTTTAAAAAATATATATCTTTTGTCTCTATTCCACTTTCCCACCTTTGATCTTTCAGAAATACAAACATAATAATTGCTAGTGGATCTGCTGTTTGCTATCCTTAAGCAAATTCAAAAATGCTTTTAAGCAGTGGATATAAAAGTATTGGACACGTCCATGAAAAAAATTAAAATTATAATGTCAAATTGTCTTAGGAGTTCAGAAAGAGAACTTCCAGAGCATGTATGGGGGGGAAAATGAATTGGTGACTAGAAACTATGTAAACTCCCCTTAGGGGAGAAAAATCTTAACGAAACATGTATTTGTTAACTTACTCAGATGATTTACATTTTTAAATCTACCTTAAAAAGGCTTACAGTATAAATCTATAAGCTCCTTTAAGCCGGGTGTGGCAGTGCCCATATGGGGCCGAATTAGCAGTTTGAGGGCAGCCTGAGCAAGCTCATGGCCAGTCTGTAATACATCCTCCTCATTCTTTCATCTCTCTGTCTCTGTCTCTGTCTCTGTCTCTGTCTCTGTCTCTGTGTCTTTCTGTCTGTCTGTCTGTCTGTCTCTCTCTCTCTCTCTCTCTCTGCCAGTCCCAAGGCTTGAACTCAGGTTCTGAGGGTTTGGGCACTGTCCTTAAGCTGCTTTTTCTCAAGGCTAGGATTCTGCCACTTGAGCCACAGCACCACTTCTGGAAAAAGCCAGTTTATGTGTTACTGGAGAATCAAACCCAGAGCTTCATGCATGCTAAGCAAGCGCTCTACCACTAAGCCACAGTCCCAGCCCCATCCTCCTCTTTCTTAAATATTTAAAATATTTTTTGTTTTAACTTTTTACCATAGCCAAGATACAGAATCAGGCTCAGTGGACAAATGGATCAAGAAAATGTGATTCGTGTGTGTGTGTGTGTGTGTGTGTGTGTGTGAATTCTACTTAGAATTCTACATCAGAAAGAATAATATTGAAGCATTCATAAAGAAATAGAAAGAGATGGAAAATAAACCATATTAAGTGAAATAAGTCAGACCCAGAGGCACATAGTTTGTATGTTTTCCCTTATTTGTGATAATTAGAATGTGTCTATAAATCTATAAGCAAACACAATGGATGGTAAAGAGATAAAAAATTACACTTTGGTATGATAAATTAAGCAGGACTCTAAACATTCACACAGAGAGAACAATGGAGGACATTCTTAGGAGAGAATCACAAGGGCTCAATAGCTATGTGTCTATTCATATAAAATGATATTTATCAAAATGAATTCTTTTAATGGATTTTAAACTCACTGATTATAAAAACTGATAACTTTGTTTATTCACTTCACACATGAACATGTGTGTCTCTGATATTATCAATAAAGAAGAAATAAATATTCATACACTAGTATGAAATCTTTATTTTGTAGAAGAATGGGAGCTAAACATTGCTTCAATATCCTGCTATATATTACTTCTATATTCTTCCTGCTCAAGCATTGTCAGCGCAGAAGGATGCTTGTATATCCCTTGTAAATTATAATGTGTCTACACTATTCCTTTCCTGGAGCAATTCCACTCCACAAATCTGTTTGCTATTCCAAAATGATATGGATATCTTACCAGAATTAATTTCAGAGAATGAACTTGATCATATTCTCAGTTTTCAGAGGATCATTTTCTCCATTTTGTCATGGCCAGATTTTTTTAAGAATACTAGTATAAAAGTCTTCAGGGGGGAAAAATTCTCTGAGAAATCTCAGTTTAAAATTACCTCATGTAAGAGAAATCCGCAGCCATATGGTTGCTTGGCCTAGATTTTATTCAATAAAATTTCCTCTTCTAACATCAGAGAAAGAAAAATTAAGAACAGTTCAGGTGCCAGCCATCAAATGCCTTTGGTCTGTGTCAACTTTTAATCATCTCTTTTAACATTTAAGGGACTCTAGCTTGTTAACTTTAAAATCAGAGAGAGAGACAGACAGACAGACAGAGTGACGGAGACAGAGACAGAGAGACACAGAGAGAATAACCAGAATTTGTAAACCTTTGGTCTTTCCTGTCATCTCTGTACAAATATTCTTTTGTCTTACATAAATTCAAAAACAACCCATTTTACTTAAAATAAATGTGTTGCTTGAGCTGGTTTCACACACCTGTAGTCTCAGCATTTGGAAAGTAGAGACAGGAAGATGATGAGCTTAAGACCAGCTTGAGCTATATAATAAGACACTCTATCAAATGAAAGAAGAGAAAATTCTAAGTAATAAAATGTCTTGTTTCTTATTGTCATGATACTTTTGATTACTTGTTTACTTCCTAACTTTTGTGAGAATTATGGATTGTTGTGGAAAATTTTAAAAATTGATAAGATATAAAAACCCCATAGGTCTTGGCTCATAGTATATATTTTATGTTAAATGAATGTGAAAAAGACCATGGGGGAGGGAAATAAAACACTAACACATTGGGAAAACCAATTAATGCAAAATTCTCACCTCTACTTGAAACTAAAATAATGATGAAGAACTATCTTTGTGTGTGTACTGGTATAAGTCCTTATATTTGGGGCTTCAGCTCTCAGCTTTTGCTAAGAAGGCTGTTTCTCAATCCCTTGAGCCATGCTTTTACTTCAGGCTTTGTGCTGCTCAATTAGAGATAAAAGTTAAAGGATTTGTCTTCCTAGGCTGATTTCAAACTGTGATCCTCAGATCTCAATCTTCCGAGTAGCTATGATTACAGGCAGGAGTCACTGATGCCCAGCATAATGGAGAAATTTTAAGAATAAAACATTTAATAACTGAGTTCTCACAGTTTATTTAATTATTTAAAATACATATGCTGATTTCTAAGGAATTTAAAATTTTTATAGTATCTGAATTGAACAACCTATTTCTTCTAGTTTGAATATAATGAATCACAAGTATTTGCATGGGTACCTTTGATTGTGGGGCTATTCAGAATGTAATATTTGCAACAATTATGTAGTAAACTTAGCTCTTCTTTTCCCAGTAGGTACTCTCTGAAAGAGTCAGATCTAGAACTGCTGTCTTTTGTGTTCTGATCAAAATTCAGCCAACAAAAGATACTATTCAGTGTTTCCAGGGGAAATTGAGTTTCCTGTATTTCAATTTCTCTTCCTCTCTCTGTTTCTGGAGTTGAAATGTAGGAGGTGTTTGTGTGAAGAATATGTTGCCAATTGTTCTTAGTCAACAGAAAGTCATTCAAGAAAAGAATGAACTGAAATTTAATTAAGAATCCTATTTTGGATAGGGCAGTGGTGGCTCATACCTGTAATCCTAGCTACTCAGGAGGCTGAGATCTAAAGATCTAGCTTTGAAGCAGGCTTGGGCAGCAAAGCTCATAAGACTCTTATCTCCCATAAGCTACTCAGAAAAATCCAGAAGTGGAGCTGTGGCTTAAGTGGTAGAGCACTATCCTTGAGCAAAGCAAGCTCATTGACAGTGTTTAGGCCTTGATTTTAAACCCCAGCACTAGCAAAAAAAGAAAAAGAATCTTATTTTGGATTTCATATTTCACTTAATAATAAAAAAGGTAATAGTTTTATATAATCATACATATATATTTTTTTGGAATGGGGGGTCGGTCATGGGGCTTGAATTCTGGCTTGAACACTGTCCCTGAGCACTTCAGCTCAAGGTAAGCACTCTACCACTTGAGCCAGAGTCACTTCCGTTTGTTTTTTTCTGGTGGTTAATCGAAGATAAGATCTCACGGACTTTCCTGCCTGGGCTGGTTTTGAACTGTGATCCTCAGACTTCAATCATATTGTTTTAAATGCATCAAAGCCTTTTTGTATGGCTCACATAAACTGTTAGAACTCTATCTTACACTTATAAAATTAAAGCACAAGTGATATAATTTACTTGTCCAATGGCACAAGGTAGTAGAGTTAGAGTGTAAATAGAATCAGTATTCACTTAACCACTCTTGCAAGGTATGTTATGACATAATTGTGAGTTAGGTGTTAACCTTTGTTAAGGCACTGAGCATGGAGTTGGTGGCCAATGCTTTGACCTCTAATTTCTCTTTCTTCTTTAGAGAGCACTTACCCTGTCTGGCATCTAAAAATGGCCAAGATTTCTCTAGATCACTCCCATTTTTTGTTTCACAATTCCAGTTCATAAATACAGTGCTATTTTTTTTCATCCATAAAAGAAAACAGGTACAGGCTGGGAAGATGACTCAGTGGTAGAGTGCTTGTCTTGCATGCATAAGGCCCTGAGTTCAATTCCTCAGCACCACATAAGCAGAAAAAGCTGGAAGTGGCACTGTGGCTGAAGAACTTTGGGACAGTGCTCAGGCAGAGAGTTCAGACCCCAATACCAACAAAAAAAAAAAACCAACAACAATAATCCAAGTACAAGTAACTCATGCTTGTAATTCTACCTACTCAGAAGGCTGAGATCTGGAAGATCCCACTTCAAGGCCAGCATGGGGGAAAAAATGTCTTGGAGAATCCATCCTGAAATTAATCTGCAAGAAGCTAATCTGGAGGCATGGCTCAGGTGGTAGAGTTCCAGCCGAACAAACTGAAGGTGCTGAATTTTTTTTTTAAAAAAAGTATCAACCAGAAAATCTTGAGACTCAATATTCATGTTCTTAATCATCACACCTGTCCAGCCTTCACTTTGTTTTTCTTTTGTTTTCTTGCTTGACTTTTTCTCTCAATGTTGGTACTCTACCACTTGAGCCACCCCTCCACTTCCAGAACTCTTATGATTTTTAAAGTACCCTTTTATTATCTATGAGGCCCTATGCAAGTTTCTTGAGTTGCTCTATTACACATTTATAAACTTTGCCTTATCGTCTAAATTTTCCGCTACATTTCTCACCAAATAGTTTGCCTTTTATAAAATGCAAGTGTTGATGATTCAAAACTGCCAAGCCTTTCCACCCTACAAACCTCATGAGCATTTGGAAGATGTAAATGTCTCTCAGTTTTTACAGTCTTGAAACAAACTCTTTTGAATTCTTTTTCTTTTTCTTTTCTTTTTCTTCGTTTTTTTTTGGTCAATCATGGGGCTTGAACTCTGGGCCTGGGTGCTGCCCCTCAGCTCTACAGCTCAGAGTGAGCGCTCTACCATTTAAGTGACAGTGCCACTTCTATTTTTCTGGTGGTTTATTGGAGATAAGAGTCTCATGAACTTTCCTTTCCCGGGCTGGCTTTGAACTGTAATCCTCAGATCTCAGCCTCCTGAGTAGCTAGGATTATAGGCACTAGCCACCGGCACCCAGCTTCTTCTGAATTCTTTTATGTACAGAAGACTTAAGACAGGACTTTAAGAGTCAGGTTTCATGTACATTATTCAGAGACCACATATGCACACAGATTAAAACAAGATGGTTTCTAATTATGTAAGACAGTCTAAAATGTGATGTATGCATATTTAAGGAAATCAGAGATCATAAACCTACCTTCTGTCTGAAGTATTACTTATTTTGCTAATATTTTATTGTAAAAATACTGTATAAAGGAGTTACCATAACATGAGTAAGGTAATGAGTACATTTCCTACCAAGCATTTCTACCCACTCCATTATTTCCCCCTATTTTCAACATAGTATCTTGTACATCTCATTGTTACAATGGGTCAACCTGCATCCTTGTTTCAGCATTTTGTTATTTCCCTTCCCTTCCCCAAATTTGAAAAATATATATACAAGATGCAGGGCACCAGAATCAAATACAGTGAAAACAGGGGTAATACCGTGGGAGAAGACCATAAAAAGAAACAAAAAAAATCACACAGTACATTAAAAATAAAACAAAAAAAACTCTTCTGTCTCTATCTGGGGGTTCATTTCTCTTAGCATCATCTTATATGGTCACATATACATAGCTTTTGACCTTTTCTGCTTGTCTGGTTAGATCATCCTAGACATATGCTAGTTAGTGCAAATAAGGGAAACCATGGGACCTATGTTTCTTTGGGTCTGGCTTACTTCACTTAATATATTTTTTCCCAAGTCTTTCCATTTCTTAACAAACGGGGCAGTGTCATTCTTTCTGATACAGACATAGAATTCCATTGGATATATATACAACATTTTCTTGATCCATTCATCTACGGAGGGGCATTTGGGTTGGTTTCATATCTGAGCTATGGTAAATAGAGCTGCAATAAACATAGGTGTGCTGGTAGCTTTAGTATGGCCTTGTTTGTGATCATTTGGGTAAATGCTCAAAAATGGGATCACTGGGTTCTAGGGAAACTCTATGTGTAAGTCTTTTGAAGAAACTCCATACTGCTTTTCCAAGTGGTTGAACAAGTTTATACTCCCACCAGCAATGCAATAGAGTTCCATTTTAGCCACATACTCTCCAGCATCTGTTGTTATTAGATTTCTTGATTATACCCATTCTAACTGGGATGAGGTGGAATCTCAATGTTGTTTAGATTTGCATTTCTTTTATGGTTAGAGAAATTGAGCATTTCTTCATATGTCTATTGGTCATTCTTATTTCCTCTTCAAAGAAGTCTCTCATTAAGATTTTAGCCCACTTTAATAATTGGGCTGTTGTTTCTTTGGGGATTTTTTTGTTGGGAAATTTAATTTTTTGAGTTCTAAGTATATTTTAGATATGAAGCCCTTGTCTGTTGTATGGCTAATGAAGATCTCCCAAACCATGGGCTTTCTATTGATCTTGTTAGCTATGTCCTTTGCCATGCAGAAGCTCTGCAACTTCATGCAATCCCATTTGTCCAATCTTTCTTTGATTTGTTGTGTTTCTGGGTCTCTATTAAGAAAAGTTAAGCCTGTGCCAAGGAGACCTAGGGTTTCTCCTATTCTGTCCTATAATGTTTTCAGGGTGTCTGCTTTGACTTCGAGGTCTTTGATCTATTTGGAGTTGATTCTGGTGCAGGGTGATATATAAGGATCTAGCTTTAGTTTTCTATAGGTGTTTAACCAGTTTTGCTACCACCATTTACTGAAGAGGCTGTCTTTCTTCCATTCTAATTTTTTAAGCTCCCTTATCAAAGATTAGATGGGTATAGGTCTGTGGTTCATTTCTGGGTCTTCAGTCCTATTCCACTGGTCCTCAGGTCTGTTCTTGTGCCAGTTCCAAGCTGTTTTGATTACTATGGCTTTGTAGTAGTGTTTGAAATTTGGTATTTATGTTCCTCCAGCACTATTCTTTCTGTTAAGGATTCTTTTTGCTATTCAGGATCTTTTATTGTTCCATATGGATTTTTGGATTGTTCCTTCTATTTCATTGAAGAATGAGGTTGGGATATTGATGGGTATCACATTGAATTTGTATATAGCCTTTGGAAGTATTGACATTTTCACAATGTTGATCCTTCTAATGCAAGAGCATGGGAAGTTTTTTCTTTTTTTTGTCTTTTCTTTTTTGGTACTGGGGATCGAACCCAGGACGTTGCGCTTGCTAGGCAAGCGCTTTGCCACTGAGCTACATCCCAGCCCCATGGGAGGTTTTTTGACTTCTTTAGTTCTGCTTTAGTTTCCTTTTTCAGGTTTTTAAATTTTTCATCATCGAGATCCTTCACTTCTTTAGTTAACTCCTACTATTTTATTTTTTGTGGGGCTATTACAAAAGGAGTTGCTTTCCTGATTCAGGGCACTCTTCTCATTATTGGCATACAGAAAATGCATTGATTTTTGAGGTTTAACTTTATACTTTTCCAAAGTTTTGGATCAACTCAAGTTACTTTGGAGTAGAGTCCATGGGGTTCTTTACATATAAAATCATGTTATCTGCCGAGCGGGAGAGTTTTACTTCATCTTTCCCTATTTGGATTCTCTTTATGTTTGCATCTTGTCTTATTGCTGTAGGTAGGCATTCAAATATTAAATTGTAGAAGAGTGGAGAGAGTAGACATCGTTATCTCATTCCTGAATTAGAGGAAATGGCTTTAGCTTTTTGCCACTAAGTATAAGGTTGGCTGTAGGTTTGTCATACACAGCCTTTATTATAGTGAGGAATAGTCCATGAATTCCTAGTTTTTCCAGAGCTTTCATCATAAAGGGATGTTGGATCTTGTCAAATGCTTATTCTGTGTCTATTGAGATAATCATGTGCTTCTTATCCTTGCTCTTGTTGATGTGATCAATTATATTGATTTGCATATATTGAACCAGCTTTGCATCCCTGAAATGAATCCTGTTTGATCATAGTGTATGATTTTTTTGATGAGTTGTTGAAGTCGATTGGCCAAAATTTTGTTGAGCAGTTTTGCATCGATGTTCATCAAAGAAATGGGTCTATAGTTCTCTTTCTTTGATCAGTACCTGTCTCATTTTGGGATGAGGACTATGATGGCTTCATAGGAAGAGTTTGGTAGTGAACTCTCACTTTCAATTTCATTGAAGAGTTGGAGGAGTATTGGTGTGAGTTCTACTTTGAAGGCCTTCTATGAAGGATTACTTATAAGCTACCTAAAGACAAAACAGTTATAGCAGTGATCAGATGATCTACACATCAGGCATAATTCATTAAAGCCGAAATAGCCAATAATTCACTCAGAGATAATTTTTATCCTCTGTTCTTAACCTTCCTAGTTTTTTAAAATAAGTTTTTTATTTTGAAAATACTGTACAGAGGGGTTGCAGTTACATGAGCAAGGTAATGAGTACGTTTCTTATCAGGTTTTTCCCCTACCATCCCTTCCCTCCCACCTCCTCAACTCTCCCCTCCTTGACTAAATTGTAAAGTTCGTTTTTCGACATAGCGACTGGTACATCTCATTGTTGCAATGGGTCAACCTGTATCCTTATTTAAACAATTTGTTTTTTCCCTTCCCCTCCCCCAAATATACCAACATTAGCTACAGTGAAAGCAGGAGTTATACCAAGGGGGAAGGATGTACAAAGCAAACAGAAAAAATCAGATAAGATGATGTTAAGTGAAACAAACCCCAAGATAGGGACACAAGTGGTTTTTCCTTTCTTGTTATTGTTTCTATTGTATGTATAAGGTATCAAGTGATTTTTTTAATCTTCCTAGTTTTTTTTTTTTATTGTGAAAATACTGTACAGAGGGGTTACAATTACATGGGCAAGGTAATGAGTACATTTCTTATCAAGCATTGTTGCCTCCTCCTTTGTTTCCCTTCCCATCCCTTCCCATCCCTGCCCCCCCACCCCCCGCCAAAGTTGTAAAGTTTGGTTTTTGACATAATGACCTAGTTTTAAAGGCATCTTCCCACGCTGACTAAGTATCAGACATGGGTTTACCTTAGCTTCCTCAGTGGAATTCTAAGTGCATAGTGAAATGAACTATGATTAGAAGGTGAAAAGAACACAACATGGGAGACAGAGAAGAAAAATTAAGACTGAAGAGATTCACCTACAGAAACAGAGAAAGTCTGAAAAGCAAGTTCCCTCCAAGGGATTCTATGAATAAAATACTACACAGCACAATATAATCCAAGTCGTTTATGGCACTATTGAGTTATAGTTGATGGAATTTAGACCTTGACACACAAAAAAATGTATTTTTATGAGTACTTTTTCCTTTCCTGCTCTTATTTTTCGCTTTTGTAAGGGGACAAAAGGAAACCACCACAAGCCCCTGCTAAATGATTGAAGATGACCTGGGGGAGCTGTAGAGCCTCTATGAGCTCCAGGATAATTGACAAAAGGGGGGAAGTGTCAGGGAGAACCTTCTAGGGATGGGAGCTAAATGAGACATGTGGAAGCATTTACTATTTGCAGCAAATAGCAACTCGCAAAAGGCAGGTGTTGAAAAATTAGATGATCACCAAGGGACATTATAAAATATTAACATCCAAACCCATGAAGCTGAGAAAAAAATAATTGAACAGGGACTTATCATGGTCTCCATTTAATTTGATTGCTTTTAAAATATATATGTATAAACTCTAAAATGAGATTTCATATATTAAAATTCCCTTTTCTGTTATTAAATGAATTACACTTTCTTTTCTCTGTTCAGTATGTTTGTTTAAGAGTATCCTGGAAAATCATTCTTTTTTTCAAGTTTGTGGCTAAAGATATTGAATAGTAACTTGTTAGTGAAAAAAAGTTTTATATATATATATATACACACACACACATATATATATATGTGTATATATATATATATATATATATATATAAAACCCACTACAGCTAGTTTACTACATGCAGATTTTGTTCATCACCAATAGTTTTGAAAAATGAATGAGTGAAGGAGAATAAATCTGTTTTTATTGCTCCAAGCTGGCCCTAAACCACTTGAGCCATGCATCTAGTCTGAGAGAAAAAACTATTTTTAAGCACTAGTTTTTAGGTACTGAGAACATTTGAAATTTTTATCAGCAATTTTATGATTTACAATGTGTTTTCCCTTAAAATAGTGACTGCACTGAGTAATAGGTTAAAAGAAATAGGGTCAGGCAAACTGATGCATGCCTGTAACTCCAGCTGCTGAGACACAGAGACCAGGAAGAACATGGTAACAGGCCAGACTGGCAAAATAATGTTAATGAGAACCCACATCTCAACCAATAAGCTGGGTCTGGTGGTATACAGCTATAATTGCAGCTACGTGGGAGGCATACTTAGTAGGATCTCTATTATAGGCTCCGTTGCAAAAAAACCAACAACAACAACAAAAAAAATGTGATGCTACTCAAAAAAATAGCTAAAGCAATTAAGAGAATGAAAAATAAAACCCTGAGTGTGAGGCTCAAGGTTTAGAAGGTTAGCTTAGACAGCTCAAGACTGTGATTTCAAACTCCACTTCTACCCAAAGCAAAAATAAAAATAGAACATATCTCCCTAGTCTAATTAAAACTTTCAGGAGTTGGAGGTATATGGTTCAGTTGATAGAGTGCTAGCCAAGGAACAAAAGCATCAGATACTGATTTCAAATCCTAGTGTAAGACTTAAAAAAAAATTCTGAACCTTAAAAATATGTTTAAGCCAAGCACTAGTAGCTCACACCTGTGATCTTGGCCACTCAGGAGACTGAGATCTGAGGATCACAATTCAGGAAAATCCATGAGGACTCTTATCTCCGATTGACCATTAGAAAACTGGAAGTGGAGCTATGGCTCAAAGTGGTAGAGCTCTAACCTTGAGCAAAAAAAGCTCAAGGACCAGGCTCAGGCCCAGCTCAAGCACCATGACCAAAGGGGGAAAAAGTTTTAAAACACAGGTTCCCAAATGTAAGTAACACTTATTTAGTCATTTTCATAGGAAGATTGGGCTTGTCACTTTCAGCTGGGCACCCCTCGGCCATACAATGGATCCAGATCAATTGCTTCATCTGTAATCAAGACAGCTAATCATATCTATTTTGTTTATTTTCTTTCTGTTTTTGTTTCTAAGTGACCTGAAGAGACCAGAAAAGAAGTAGGAGTGAGTGTGGAGGCTTTCATGGAGATTTATTTATTTATTTATTTATCTGTCATTGGGCTTGAACTCAGTGCCTGGGTGCTGTCCCTGAGCTCTTTCACTCAAGGCTAGAACTCTACCACTTTGAGCCACAGCCCCACTTCCAGTTTTCTGGTAGTTAATTGAAGATAAGAGTCTCACAGCTGTTTTTTGACCAGGCTGGCTTTGAGCTGTGATCCTCAGATCTCAGCCTTCTGAGTAATTAGGATTATAGGCATGAGCTACCAGTTTTTAGTATAAAGAGAAACAATAAGATGGGTGCGTAATGTAGAAGCACCGGGCAAAAAACAAGCTGAGAGCTGGTAGTCTCTGACCATGTTCTCCTGGGGAACAAAAAAGAATAAAAGGAGGAGCAGTCTTTTGTACACAGCTACGATAGAACTGAATGCATTCCTAAGTTGGATTTAAACAGGAACATACAAAGGCAGGTTTCTCTGCAACTTCCTTTTCAGCTTCTCCATCTCTCCATCCTACCTTCCCACAATTTTTAGGATGTACAATAAAAAAAAGAATCAAACTTACATCTGATCGTATAAAATATACAGTATATAATGTCACATATTATGTGTTATAGACTATATATTATGCAATATATAATTTTAATTATGGATAAATTAAACTATTATATAATATGTAACAGTATGAGAATATAAAATACATAATCATATTTATCAAAATGAACTCCAGGAAATGGGGAACAAAAGGCATTTTTTTTCTGTCACTGCTCTTCTTTTCTTGTTTATCTGTCTTTGGGAGGATAAGGGAGGGGCACAGAAATGGAGGGATAGAGGGTGAATAAATGCAGCAATAGTACTCATTAGAATCTGTGTTGAAGTGAACTGCACAACCTGTGGATGAAGAGGAGAGGGAAAAACTGGGAGAGAGCGAGAGAAAGGATCACATTGTCCCAAGAGAAATGTACCATTACCTGACTTATATAACTGCAAGGCCACTGTACATCATCTTTCTATTAACCATATTTTTTTAAATTGAACAAAAGTACACAAAGAAAATAAGAAAAAGGAAAGGGTGAAAGGTGGATATCTGTTTAAGACCTTATACAGTTGATTTTATTTTTCACCTTGGCCTTCACAATTCTTAGGAAAAGAAATTGGATTGTGTCTTTTGGAGAAGGAGAGTTTGTGTTTGGGAGGGCAGAAAATTCAGAGGACAAAAGAGCCAGTGCCGTGCCCCAGCAACCAGGACAAGACCTCTGACAAGCGGAGAAGAGCACGAAGTGGCCACACTGAGATAGCTTTCAAAGAACAGCCCCCAAGCCAGGGAGCCAGGACATCACTTCCAAAGAACAGAAAATGTGTAACACAAAACTGTACACGGTCCCCTGACTTCCTGTAGCTAAAAAAAATCCACAGAGATCACATTTACCCTTCTCCTAGAAACAACTAAGATAGAAAAGAAGAAGACTGATGCAGTATAGGAGAGGGATCTCTGAAAAATACACAGACAAATGAAATCAAAACCCATAATTACCCCACCCCGCCCCCACACGCCTCTTAAGAGCACAAAGTTTCAGGGTGGCGACTGGGGTAGAGGAACTCGGATAAACCCCCAAAGTTGTCTGTAGAAGGAAGTCTAAGCTGGCATCCCAGAACGACCTCGTTAACATTGGAAGGCTGGGAGAACAGGACAGACTGCCAATAAACAGTGCTCAGCATTTCACTGATGAAACTAGAAGGAAAACATCAAGGGTTGGGGAAGGATTCATCAAAAAGGAGACCCCAGTTCTCATACAGACCAATGGATGGCTTTTATTCACATGCTGTCTCAGTTCAGGTAGTCTCTTAATTCACAAAGCATCAGGTAGAGCACCTAACTGACCAAACAGAAATGGGAAGACTGAAATAAATTAAAAAAAAAAAGAACACACCAGTGAATTGTGAAACAACTCAAGTAACCCAATTTACTTATTACCCAAATCTCCAAAGAGAAGGAAGGAGTAGAGAGACAACAAAAATAAGGAAGAGGGATGGCCTGATATTTTTGGAACTAAATAAAAACACTAGACCCATAGACCCATAAGCCCAATAAGAAAAAAACCTCAAGCTCAAAACAAAGAAAATCTGTACCAAGGCACATCAAAATCAAATTGCTTTATGAACAGATATAAAAAGGAATCTTCAAAGCAGCCAGAGGAAAAGCATACACATGACTCAGAGGAACAAATAACTGGAGATTTCATATCAGAACAGAGGCAGAGCCAGAAAACAATAGAGCCATATCTTTAATGTACTGAGAAAAAAAATGAACAAAATTTAATACTTGGTCAAAAATTTTTCCCATGAGGTTTGAAATAAAGACTGTTCTAGTTTGTGCAAAAACCTTGAAAGCAAACCTATACTGTAAAACCTATGTATCTATCATCTATTTCATGCATCTATCTATATACACATCTATCTTATCTACAGCTATCTATAGCTGTATTTATTTACCTATAGGTCTATCATATATCTATAGATCTAGCCATAGATTTATCTATCTGTGATCTATTTTCTTTACATCCATTTGTACATCTGTCTAGCAATACGTCAATCTATCTATGCACCTACAAATTTATCTGCCATTCATTTAGAAACTATTTATAAACTTATTTGCTTCTGTTTATATATCTATTATGTATCTATCTATCTGTAAAGAAATGCACATTATGTTAAAAAGCCCAGTGTATTTAGAGGTTTGCTAATTACACATACAACTACATATACAGATATAATTAACAAACTACACACAGAAAGATACACACATATACACACACATATGTAAAAAGCCATTTGTTACATACTGGCATCCTGCCTGCTCTGATTTTCCTTCTGAATCTCTTTTGTACACTTTTCTGTGTCATATTTATCACGTACCTTAGTCAACAATTAGGAAATGGAAAGACTTGGAAAAAATTATATTAAGTAAAGAAAGCCTGGCCCAAAAAAACATAGGTCCCATGGTTTCCCTTATTTGCAATAACTAGTATATGTCTGGGACAAGCAGAAAAGGTGAAAAGCTATGTACTATGTACATATGACCAGATAAGATGAAGTTAAGCAAAATGAACCCCAAGATAGGGACACCAGTGATTGTTTTCTTTCTTGCTATTGTTTCTAACATATTTATAATGTACCATGTGATTTCTTTGTTTCTTTGTATTTTCCTCCACCACGGTATAACCCCTGTTTTCACTTTATTTGATGTTGGTGCCCTGCATCTTGTATATACATTCTCTAATTTGTGGAGGGGAAGGGAAAAAACAAAACACTTAAATAAGGATACAGGTTGACCCATTGTACAATGACATGTACAAAACACTATGTTGAAAAACGAACTTTACAATTTAGGTGTGGGGGAGAATGTAGTTGTGGAGATGGGAGGGAAGGGATGGTAAGAGAAAAACAAAGGAGGAGGCAACAATGCTTGCTAAGAAATGTCCTCATTACCTTGCTCATGTAACTGTAACCCCTCTGTGTTTTTACAATAAAAAACATATTTAAAAAGACAATGTGATATGACACACAATGGAATTGTACACTTCCATCAAAAAGAATGATATTGTACCCTTCATAAGGAAATGGAAAGACTTGGAAATTATATAAAGTAAAAAAAGTAAGCCAGATCCAAAGAAATATAGGTTGCATAGTTTCCTTCATTTGTTATAACTAGAGCTTTTTGTTATTGTTGTTCTACCACTTTGAGCCACAGATACACTTCCAGTGTTTGGTGGTTAATTGGAGATAAGAGTCTCATGGACTTTCCCTCCAGGGCTGACTTCTAAATGCAATTCTCAGATCTCAGCCTCCTATGTGCATAGGATTATAGATGTGAGCCACCAGCACCCAGCTTACATAATTTTTCTTTAGTGAAGATTTGGAGAAAGATGAGTAAATTTGGTGATCTTAATTTCAATGGAAATGTAGAAACAAAACATTTTCCCTTATTCTTTTATTGTTTTATCTTTTATTGTTCCTGACGTGTAGACCATAGACATATATGAAAAGTAAACAAATTCTAAGATTTTCTATAATCCCACAAAACAATCCCATGATTCATTCTAAGATTATATCCAGAGAAGAAGTCGGGATAGGTAAGAGACACAGAGTATAACTTTAATCAATCTAAAAGTGCACAAAAAACAGTAAGTAAAACCTGAGTCTTTTCCAGATTTTCCCAGACATTAACAGGTATACAAGCCTGGTACTGGTGGCCCATGAGTTAATATTAGCTACTCAGGAGTCTGAGATCTGGAGAATCCTGGTTGGTAGCCTTCTTGAGTAGAAAAACCCACAAGATTCCATCTCTAGTTAACCAGAAAATCTCAGGGATGGAGGCATGTCTCATATAGTAAAGCAACAGCTGAGTAAGAATGCAAGGCCCTAAGTTCAACCTCCAGTAACAGCTAAAACAACAACAACAACAATAAAACAAAGATGTTGTGAGTCTCTGCCCACTCATTGACTATATGAAATAACTTTCAATTACTTTATCTGTCTTTTCTATCAGGAAAGGAATTTTCCTTATTTTAACATTTGCTAGTATTATAAAGAATCTGACATTCTGCCCTGCTTGTAAGCTATCAAGTTAGTTTCCTGAATACTGGCAGCAGACAGGAACTTCCCTGGCCAATGACAAAAGTTTCCTGGGCCAGCCTCAAGGTACTGCAAACAGCATCAACATGTTCCAACTCTGTTCCTACTGGTCCTTTCCCAAAAGTCTGACATAAATGCTGAAAAGCATCTGCATAGAGCCTAAGCTTACACTAGAAGAAATAAGACTTTGAACTTTGGGACCAGAGTCTGTCATTAGGAAAAGCAGGCATGGTTACTTAAAGAGTAACCACAAGACTCTGCCCTCCAAGGATACTCTTGTACACACATCCTTGAAAAGGCAGCCCAGAATCGTGGCCAATCAGTGCCTCTGAAAAAGACCATAAGACTCATGAGGCAACTCTACTGTGTCCCACAGCAGTGTGCCCACTGCTCACTTCTACTTTATCTTGACTACTGCTGAAGTTTTTCACGAGTCTTCCATCTCACCATTCCATAGGCCATTTCCACTTACAGAAGCTTTACCTGAACTTAAGACAGTTCCCACAGAATGAGAGAAACTAGCAGTACTTGCCGAAAGCCAGGCCTTTAGGGTCCCGGACCCAAACAACTTTCCAGATACCATAGCATCTTAGGGTCAACTTGTGAAAGTGTTTTCATCTGATAGGCCTCCCATAACAAGGTTTCATAGATTTGGTGGCTTAAACACAGAAACTGATTTCCACAATCCTAGAAGCTGGCCACCCAAAACTGAAGTGTTAGTGGGTTCAGTTTGGTTGCTCTTGATGCCTCTCCTTGGCCCATAGATGGCTGCCATTTTGAAGTGTGTTCTCTCCTCTGTGCTCCTGATTCCTCGGTGCCTGTCCTTCTTCTCATAAAGAAACCAGCCATTTGGGGATAGGGCCTCATCCAAACTGTGGAATTTTTACTGAACTCAAAGATCAGAATTAAGCAAGGGGATGGTTTCTTCAGAAAGTCCCTCTTTTCTGCTTATAGATACTGTACTCCACCTGGTGTTTCTTCTTTGTTTGTGTCAGAGTCCTGATCTCCTTGCTTTTTATAAGAAAAATAGCCAACTGGTAGTGACTTTATTTAATTTAATCACATTTTAAGTTGTATCTTCAGGTACTAAGGTGATAGACAGCTTCCACTTAGGAACTTTCTAATGAATCTGCAATTCCACTGTTCTATTGGCCATTACAGTTACTCTGACTCCCAGAGGCTCAAATTAAATCTCAGTTTGTTGCATACAATATTAAGTATTGTTACCACAGGATGGAGGCAATCAGAATATTCACCTCAAGCAAGTCCTTAGGGTCCCTCTATGACCCTGTTAGTAATTACACAATTTAGCCTGTAACAGAAAGTAAGATGGCTTAGTTTCCTGTATTGACCTTTTATTTGGTCTGATTCATTAATCTGGGTAAAGCAGGATGTATTAGCAATTATAGCACCTTCACTGGCCAGTAAAAATAATTCTATCATGATAACAATCCTTTGCTACAGAGGTGAGACTAACCTTAATCCTTTCCAGGGCTTCAGCTAACGTCAGGGACAAATTTCTCATCATTTATTTCAAAGTGAATGACTCACATTTACACAAATAACTGCCAACAGGCCATGTGTTGAAATGAGTCAATGAACCCTCCTAGAAACTCCCCAGAATGACCAAGAAAAGACTGATTTTGAAGTGAGCCCCATGATCATCTGGGAATATGATTTTCTAGTGAAATTTCCCTAAAAGACTACATGCTCAACAGATGCCAGTAGCTCACACTTGTAATCCTAGCTACTCAGGAGGTTGAGATCTGAGGATCAAGGTTCAGAGCCAGCTTGGGAACGGAAGTCCATGAGAATCTTATCTGAATTAACCATCAAAAAACTAGAAGTGGAGTTGTGGCTCAAGTGTTAGAGAGCTTAGCTTTTAGTAAAATAGCCCTGGGACAGCATCCAGGCCCTGAGTTCAAGTCCCAGGACTACCACTACTCACACACACACACACACACACACACACACACACACACACACACACACACTACTATAGCTGAATCTTAATACTAGTGACTCATGTCTATAATCCTAACTACTCAAGAGGCTGAGATCTGAGGATCATGGTTCAAAGACAGCCCAACTAAATAAGTAAATAAATTAAAAATTCAATAGCAGAGATACATGTGACCATGGGGGAAAATGTTATTTGCAGTTGTTGGGTCCTATGTTATCCAAGAGGTACATAAAACATTAGTGCCCCAAATATGGCCTCCTGTGTGGCTGATGGACTCTGATTCCCAGCTCAATTGCATTAATGGAGTCTAGAGCTTTGTGCTTGAAGACAACCAATCTATGCAGTCCTGTGGTCTCACATCACCATCTAGGGGTCATTTGTGGGTCCCATGGGGTTACTGAGCCACAACTGTGGAGTGGAGCTGGACAGGCATTTAGACTTGGTGATATAAGCTTTTCAGAGAGGTTCAGAGGGTGGTCTTTCCCATAAATTCATATGTAAGATTAATAAGACTGAGCCAATTATCTAACAGAGATTGACTTAGAACTGTCTAGCCGAGGACAGTAAACCCAACAGTAGCAAAATGAACAATTTGAAAAAGTCACATCAAATTGTTTCTCCTTGAGGAGAAAGGCTAGTACTGAAAAGCAAAAAAGAAAAAAAAATTCATTTCCTTTCCTGAACCTCCCAGGGTCTGAAAAATTCCTTCCCATATATCAAAGTTATTGTTTTCCTTCCACTGCCACAAAATCAATATGTCCCTTTCCAACAGCTATAACTTTATCTTAAAAAAATATTCCCTAATCATCTCTGGAACTTTCTATGTACCAAAGTTTGGTCCAATAGGGACAGGAACATATTTTGTGTTCCTTTCTTTGGTCTTCATTGTAGAAGTACTCAGTCAGCAGGTGTATTCCAACAACAGGTCATTGTTTCTAAACGGAAGGCCCATGTCAACAAAACAGAAGAAATCCAAATGGCAGAACCTGCAATTAGACTAAATATACTAGGCACTGCTTTTGCTGAGCCGAGCCCGATTTGTGCCAACCTGAGATTGGAATCAGGGGGAAAATAAGACCCATCAAATCCTCAGAAAGAGTGAGTTAGAATCCCTAAATTTCAAAACTTACCTTTGTCTTACTATGTGTGATAATTTCCTGAGCTTGTCATAATAAATAATCATAAAGCTCGTGGTTTGAAACTTAATTCCAGACTCTCCCTCCATCTTTGTGTGGCCTTCTCCCCATGTGTTTGTCTGTGTTCAAATCCCCCTCTCCTTTTCCTTCTAATGACAAAACCCACCGTAGGTCTAGAGTGATTTCATCCTGGGATCCATATAATTAATTATATCTGCAAAAAACCTTCTTTCCTAATAAAGTCACATTCTGAGGTTGTGGGTAGAAATGGATTTGGGAGAAATATGATTTAGCTTATTTTTAAAATATTTTTAAAATATTTTAATTGTTTTTATTTGAAAATGCTAACAATTTAAATTTAACCTATTAAGCCCAGGTAGAAGACAAGGAAAGCTAACTTTGTGTAAGAGACAGTCACCAAATTCTTTATTCAAATGTATGGAGCAGGAGAAGTGATCAAAATGAAACCAGAAATTACTTGACTTGATTTATTTGAAAAGTTTGTTTGCTTGGGCCTTTGATAATATCATTTTTTGCCTTAACTGTTCATGAATGAGATTTGGGCATTGAGAAGAAGCCTAATGAATAAGAGAGAAGATTTCCTTTAAAGGAATAGCTGTTAAGTAATCATGTACAATACTCTGGCCAACCACTAGTTAGTTTGGGTTAGCCATGCTAACTCTAAAGAGTTCATCTGGATGAAAGCTATTCCCTATACTCAGGGACTCTATCTGTATCATGAGTCACTGACACAAATAAGTCAAAGCGAGCACTAGGTTATGAACCCTCAAAATTATTAGCACTTCTCTACAAGTGGTTCTATGTAATTTAAAGATGTCCTACAGGCATCCAAACATATAGCACAAGAGTCTTACCATATATTCAGAGGAAGCTAAAGCAGCAAAACCTTAAGTAGAACCCAAAGACCAGGTCCAGCAATGTCACATTTCCTTCTTCTCATTACTATGAAATTCACCCAAATGCTATCAGTTGAAATTGGTCCCCTCTTCCCATGGGACATAGCAGCTTGGAGACTTGATTGCTTAGTCCTAAACAATCAGTGCAAGTTCCTGAAGTTCCATGCCATGCTAAGACAAATGAGCAATGTAAGGCCTCCAACTCACACTAGCCTACCATTAGCCCATTTTATAAAGGTCTCTAATTCTGTCTGGCAGGAAAGCTGTTTTATTTTGTTTTTCAGAAACTGTACTTCTGAAGTCAAGTGGAACCATACCTGTGTTCTGTTTTGACAATACATTCCTGGAAAGGGTTGGATAGTCTGACAAACAACCATGAAAAAAAAAAAGATACTGACCGCTTCAGTGGCATCCTGGAACCACCAATGAATTAAAACTACAAAATAAAAAATAAAACATCAGCCATATATCTTCCATGTTTAGAAACTCCAGCCCTAACTGCACTCAGCATCCAGCATTGTGCATGGAGTCTGCCCCTCTCCTCTCTTGGAAAACTTAAAAAACAAAACCTTGCTTCCTTGCTTGCTACTCTGTTTCTTAGTGAATTATTATTATTATTGGTTGAGGGGCTTAAATTCAGGGCCAGGGTGTTGGCTCTGAGCTTTTTGACTCAAGGGTAGCATTCTACTGCTATGATCTGCAGTGCCACTGCTGGTTTTCTGGTGCTTAAATGGAGATAAGAGTCTCATGGACTTTCTTGTTTGGGCTGGCTTTGGACTGTGAACCTCAGATATCAGCCTTCTGAGTAGGTAGGATTACAAGCCTGAGCCACTGGTACCCAGCTGGTAAATTCCTTTATACCCCAGACAGCAGCCAAAGCACTTCAGCATAATATTCTCTAAAGTATTCACTGCCTCTAAAACATTTTAGGGGCACCTCTAATCCCCTTCTTTCTTAAAGTAGATGAGTTCAGATTAAGCACAGGAAAAGAGGAATATGAAGATATGGATGGGGAAAATGATTCCACCCAAAACCGTAGGTCATATATGTAATCATTTGCTTTGTATTTCCTTTCAAGTAGTACAGGTGCTACTCACAGATCAAGGAAACTGAAAATTCCATTGTATTCAAAAGCCTAGATGCAGCTCTAAGAACCAATACTGAGATCATAGCTTTCAACTTCAGGACCATTCCACTCAGCAATGCCAGACATATTGCTTCCTGACTGAGAGATTCAGGCTTAAGTTTTTGGTTGATTTGGCCTTGATTCAAGTAGCAACTTCTTAAGGAGTATATTTTTTATTTTTATTTCTTGTCAGTTCTGGGTCCTGAACTCTGGGCCTGGGTGCTGTCCCTCAGCTCAACTCAAGGCAAGCACTCTCCCACTTGAGCCACAACACCATGTCCGTTTTTTTCTGCTTATGTGGTGATGAGGAATTGAACCCAGGGCCTCATGCATGCAAGGCAAGAACTCTATCACTGAGCCACCTTCTCAGCCATTAAGGAGTATATATTTTAAACTAAACTGTTTGTGCTATGGTGTCATGATAGCTTCACATTTTCACCCATTTTTAACATAGGGATCAGAGAAGTTTGTAGGGCAGCAGATCTGGCCCCCGAATTTTATCTTTATCATGTGCTGATAATACACTTTTCATCAGATTTATAAGCCCAATCCAGTAAAATAAGACCTCAATCCCTAGTTAAAGCTTTATTTAAGACTTCCCTTGGGAGTGTGGGGAGAAGAAAATTCAGTAACTATGCTCTTAGAGCCAATACACCCACTGCAGAAACTCAAAACTTTCAGTTTTGTTACAGACGTTGGTATGATAGAGGACACCACCTAGCCCTTACATCCTCCAGATCCTCATCTCCCCATCCCGGATTAATCACCTGAAATCTTTTTTTTTTATTGTAAAGATACTATACAGAGGGTTACAGTTACATGAGTGAGGTAATGAGTACACTTCTCTTGAACATTGTTAGCCCCTCCATTGTTTTCCCCCTACCATCCCCTCCCTCCCTCCCTCCCCCGAAGTTCTTTTTTTTTTTTGATTGTGATTAAGTGATTACATAATTTCTAAGTCACAAGTTCATTCTAACTTTCCTGGAGCAAATTGTCTATCACAGTCTGTAATATATAA
>NW_012267286.1:3030562-3083625 GCF_000151885.1 Dipodomys ordii
AACTTTTTATAATTCTCATTAAATAGTTCTTTTACATCTTTGGTTAGGTTAATTCCTAAATATTTTATTTTTGGGGAGGTTATTATAATCACCTGAAATCTTAATGACTCTCCAAGTTTCTGACAATAGAGGTCACAAAGAATGGCTTCAGTTTAGGAAAATGTCTGCTAATTTGTGTGAAAAGGACTGGTTAATTAACCCTAGTTCTCTGGAGAGAGGAGGAGCAGATGGAGAGGGGAGAGAGAGAGAGAGGAAGAGGAAGATAGGAGAGAGAAGAAAGGAGGGAGAAGGAAACAGAGGGAGACAGAATGAAAAGGAGAGAGAGAGAGAGAAAGATTTATTTTAAGGAATTGATTGTAATTGTGGGAGTTGACAAAGCTGATAAAGAGCCCACTAGTATGACAGAGATCCAAGAAAGAATCAATATCACATTCTGGTTTTTTCTTTTCTTTTTTTAATTTTTATTGTTATTTTAGAGGTGATATACAGAGGATCTACAGTTACATGAGTCAGGTCATGTTTTTGAACCAAATCATCCCTTCCCTCACTCTCTCCCAGTTCTTCCCTCCTGTCCTCAATCACAAGATATACTGTTCATTTTCCACATAGTGTCTAGTGAATACCACATCTACACTTGTCCATTCTTTGTTCAACCTTTTCTGTGCCCTCCTTTACCCTCCCAAATAAACAAACATGACAAAAAAAACAGTAACAACAGCAACTGTTGTTTTCTTTTCTTGGAGTTCATTTTATAAGATATTATTTTATATGATTTTTATGCACATATCTCTTGAACCTTTGTTTTCTGCTTCTATGTATATCCTCCTTTGGCCTCCTTTGTGTGAATGTTTAGAGAACTAAACATTTAGCCAATAGACCACAAACCAGACCACACGAAAGTGACTAGCACAACCATGTTCTTTGTAGCATTGTTTACCATAGCCAAGATATGGAATCAACCCAGATACCCCTCAGTGGATGAATGGACTAAGAAAATGTGGTGTATAAACACAATGGAGTTCTATGCTTCTTTCAGAAAGTATGATACTGCAACATTTGCAAGGAAATAGAAAAACTTAGAAAAAACTATATTAAGTGAAGTAAGCCAGATCCAAAGAAACATAGGATATATGGTCTCTCACTTATGATAGCTAGAAAGTGCCTATAAATCTACAAGTAAACACAATGGATGTCATAGTCTTAAGTATAAAAAGAAGGCAAAAATGCCTTCATTCTCAAGGGATATCATTTTTTTTACTCATGTCCTTAAATCAGAAGACATCCACTACTTCATAGAGGACAATCTACTTTTTTCAGCTGATTATTTAGTTTACCACATTTAAAAAAAATTCCTTCATGACAATCTCCAGACTGGAATGTAACCAAAATCAGAGTACCATGGTTCAGGTCGATTCTAATTTCTCCATGATGAGAGTAGAGAGAGGTGATACGTACATAGGTAGTGGTTCACATTGTAGGAACAATAACTTTAGTTTGGGTATATAAATTATTTTTAGCAAGCAGTAGAACAAATGTTCCTTATCATAGAAGGTAGAAGAAAATGGGAGCCCCAAAGAACATGTTATTTAACCCTAGCAACTATACTTTACTTTTTCCTAAAGATAGATTCGTTTCCTTTTATAAAAAAATATTTTTCTCTTGAAAGTAGAAGTATTTATGTCTCCTCAGGAAAGATCACCTATGATGGGCAAATATGATAAATTTTCTTCCAACTGTACATATATTTGGGGGTATACACACATTTTGGGAGTGTGTACATGCCAAACATTCCAAAACACACCAGAAACTGAATTTCTTATTAGATTGTGTGAATCATGGAGAAACAGAGGAACTCAGCCTCGGGGAAGTGAAGGGATGTGTGAGACAGATTAACAGGTAAACAATGGATGTTTCTAACCTTGTGGAGGAGTGAACTGGGCTGAGATGTGTCAGAATTTACTGAATTTAAGCCAAGACACATATGGTAGAGATAAAACTCTAGCCAACATACAAGAAAAGTAACATCCATTTACCATTAGTCATTTGAAAAGAAGGTCAACTGTGTCTTTAAAAAAAAATAAAGTGTAATTTGTTATTTGTGCTCCATGATACTTGACCTCTGAATTTAGTTCTAATGAGATAATCTATAAAATACATCAACAGCTCATTCTTAGCCAGAAATTCCTGTTACTATGTTTTAATCTAATCCATCTGTTCAAACAATAATGTTAGAAAGTATCAAAAACTCCTTTCTTATTTCCCCGTTTTTCATGAAAACACATATACACATGATCCTTCAATATACATATTCTTCATACAACATAATATTAATAAAAAGTAATGTTTTACCATAGACTATATAAAATAATGTCCTTCAGTATACGAAATCTTCATATAACATATAATGTTAATGAAAATTAATGGTTTGCTCATAGACTATATAAAATAATGTAAAATACTAATGAATGTTAAAGAGGACCTATCGCTCTCACCTCTGATCCTTCCTTGAGCCCTAAAGAGCAGAGTAAGCACTATTTTCCTGAATTGATGAAATAAAGACACACACACACACACACACAAACACACACACACACACACACACAAACACAGAATCAGGTTTCCATGACAACCAGTCTAACAGTGCCTCACTCTGTTAGGAGACTGAGATAATCCCAGTTTTTTCTGGGCTTGGATTGCTAAATATTAGTAGTATATTAAATAATTATGTCACTGACTATATATACGATTTTGGTGTTAATTTCATGCCAGCTTTGGCAAATGTGCAAGGACTGCTTTAACATTTGTTTTGCATTAATGTTTTATGTACCCTGAAAATAAAAACTTGTGTGTGTATATTGGTCCTGGGGCTTGAACTCAGGGCCTGGTCACTATCCTCCAGCTTTTGGGCTCTATGGCTTGAGCCTCAACTCCATTTCTGATATTTATTTATTTATATATTTATTTATGGTGTTTAATTGGAGATATGAGTCTCACAAACTTTCCTGCCTGGACTTGGCTTTGAATTTCAGCCTCCTGAGTAGCTAGGATTATAGATGTGAGCTTCTGGCAACTTGGAAAAAAATATGTATTTTAAAGGGTTGACTACTTCATAACCTTTTTTAAAATCAGGACACACTTTTTAAAAAGTTAACACCTATGCATATATGTGTGTGTATCTGTATATCTTGTGTGTCTGTGTGTGTGTGTGTGTGTGTGTGTGTGTGTGTGTGTGACACATTTTATAAGAGAAAGAGAGAGAGAGAGAGTTTTATGAGACTGGGCTTTTCAAATACAAAGCAAGTATTGTACCCTTGAGTTTATAATCCTAGCCCTACATCTACTTTAATATTACACAAACACCTACTTTAATATTACACAAACTAGTAAATATATTTGCCACAAATCATCTTTCAGCCTGTCAAATGAACATTTTCTAGATAACTTTGAAATTTCACAAAAATGACACAAACATTCAAGTTTGTGTTGTCATTATTTTTAATTACATACTGAAAATATTTACTTTGAATTGTTACAATCAGATTTATTATACTACTATCATATTATTTTGCTCTTTGGGATAAAACTCTGAAAGAAATAATTTTAAATGTTCACTAAGCAGAATTTACTGAGTGATCATCCCTATAATCATCACTAATAGTGATTCAGTCTTAAAAACCTTGATATTACATTTAATCTATTAACAATAGACTATAGAAAATACTCTAGCAATCTGTATTAATTATTATTACTTCCATTTTATGGCAATGTATTTTGTTTTATTTCTTTTACAGGGTTACCTCACAGCCAGCTTTGGTCAACAGTACTTTTCTATTCAAAAGTTAGTACCTATTAACATATTTTAAAGCATTTTTAAAGTCATAGATACTATGTTCTGTTGCAATATGTTCCGTATATAATTATGTTATCCATATATATGCATGTATATATAGGTATTTTACAGGAGTCCTTAATGAAATTTATTTTTTTTTCTTTTGGTTGGTTATAGGGCTTGAACTCAGGGCCTGGGAGCTATCCTTGAGCTTCTTTGTGCTCAAGGTGAGTGCTCTACCACTTAGCCCAGCACCACTACCAGTTTTTGAGTGGTTTGGAGGTAAATGTATATTATAGGGACTTTTCTCCCTAGGCTGGCTTCGAACTGTGAACCTCAGATCTCAGCCTCCTGAGTAGCTAGTATTACAGGCATGAGACACCAACACCCTGTGAAATTTGCTTTTAAACTACAGAATGCAGGCTGGGCTCAGAATGAACAATATTGTATAAATGTAAAAGTGTTTCTATCACAAAGAAAAAAATCTATCCTATTGACTGTATAATAATGTGAATATCTTAATACTTGAGATAATAGTGATGTTTTTCAAAATGTAGTTTCCATAGAAATAAGAGCTTTCTTTTATAAGAAAGCCTAGAGCTGACTCTATTAAGAAGTCTTTCTAACTTTTTATTTCAACTTATACATAGGTTAACATGTATTCTAAGAATGACACATTTTATTTGTAAATTATAAAATAAACTTACTATATTATTATTTATAGTAATACATTTAGAATACTTAAAATTGCTCCTTCATTTGCATATTTGTCTCTATGTGTACATCAGAATCCATGTGTGAAGCAAGCTGGACAGTTATCAATAATGTTCTTGTCGCTCTCTATAAATGTAATTAATGCCAATATGCAGTCCTTTCACTGTGTATTTTAAAAGTCTCAACAATTGGAATAATACAAGGTCAAATACTATAAAATTTTAATGGAGTGATTCTCAACAGCATCCAATCCACCAGCATTATGCTGACAAATGTAGACATGGCTGGTGAATGTCAGTGACATTGTGCAAAGGGCAAAGGAGCACATCTGGAAGGTGGCCTCTGGGAATTGTACCGTTTTTCATTGTGCTCCAAGATGATGCTTCAACATGCCAAACGGCCACTCTATTACCTGCAAAGAGTTAAGTCAGAGAGAAATCAAACTACTTGCAAAATCTAGAGTACCTACATTTATAAGCATTATCTGTCCTTCTCTTTGTTCACTTATCAGGCTGCAGTCCACCAAGACTCAGACTATCAGATTTGCTCAATGGAAACACTCCCTTCCTTCCTGGTATTCTCTCTCTGGGTGAATAAACATTCATTCTGCCTTGGAAACCAAATGGTAAAATAAAATGGCAATGCAATCTGCTTTCTGTCTCCCCAACACCTTTACTTCTTAGGAATTGAAAATATCCGTAGCCAAAAGAAAACATTTTAACTTAGTGCTGATACGAGTTCACAAAAGGAAAGTGCAGGCATTCAATCAAACAAGGCCAAGTTCTAAGTGTGATAATGTATAGCTTGTCAGTTCCCCTAAGGTTACAACAAATGACAGAGTGCTTAGGCTGACAGAAAAGTAAGATCCAATTAGGCATTAGAATAAATGTCCCCAAGGGTTCCTCACACTGATAGATTAGATAGATAGATAGATAGATAGATAGATAGATAGATAGATAGATAGATAGATAGATAGATAGATAGATAGATAGATAGATAGATAGATAGATAGAGATAGATAGATAGATAGATAGATAGATAGATAGATAGATAGATAGATAGATAGATAGATAGATAGATAGATAGATAGATAGATAGATAAAAGAATAAATATCTCGCTTAAAGGGTTGTTGCCAGGAGCTTGTGGCTCACACCTGTGATCATGGCTACTCAGGAGGCTGAGATCTGAGGATCTGGTTCAAAGCTAACCTGGGAAGGAAAGTGGGAGAGACTCATATCTACAATTAACCACCAGAAAATCAGAAGCAGAGCTGTTATTTAAAGTAGTAGAGCACTAGCCTTGAGCAAAAGAGCTCAGGGACAGTGCCCTGGACACCTTCCAGACCCATAACCAAAAAAAAAAAAGTGGGGGTATTGAATAGCAAATTGGAGGGCTTGTTCTGTATAATGTTACTTGTGTGACTCAATCAACCAAAGAGCCTGGTGTCTACTTGGGTACAATGCATGTACTTTTTCTCTGACCTTCGTTTCTCCAGACTCAACTCGCATATGAGTCCTTCTGGCTTCCTCCCTCATCCATCAGACACCCCAAACTGTGCAATTAAACCACACCAACAGAATATGTTTCCTGATCCCTGCAGTGTTATTCCCTTAATGAAACTAAACAGCTTGTTAACCATTTCTAAAATTACTCTCCAATTACAGTGAGCTAATCAGAAAAAGCTGGATCAAAAATCTGCCAATGATTACTGGGTGTTTAACATGTTTTTCTTTTTTTTGAGCTATTGAACTATATGAGAACATATTTTAAGTGTTCAAATATTATTTTAGATCTCTAATTCTCATAAAATCTTGCGGCCTACTTTAAATTATTCCAAAATAAAACATGTTAGAATATTAATATACTGGTTAGATTTTTTTTCTTTTTCCTTCTCTATCACTTTCTTCTTCTTCTTCTTCTTCTTCTTCTTCTTCTTCTTCTTCTTCTTCTTCTTCTTCTTCTTCTTCTTCTTCTTCTTCTTCTTCTTCTTCTTCTTCCTTCTCCTCCTCCTCCTCCTCCTTCTCCACCACTTTTCCTTCTCCTCCTTCTCCTTCTTCTTCTTCTTCTTCTTCTTCTTCTTCTTCTTCTTCTTCTTCTTCTCCTCCTTCTCCTGCTTCTTCTCCTCCTCCTCTTCTTTCTCCTCCTTCTCCTCTTTCCCCTGTTCCTGCTTTGTCATCTTCTTCTTGATGATACCAGGGTTTGAACTCAGAGTCTCAAACTTGTTTGGCTTACTTGTTCATTAGGTTAGTCTCTCCTGATGGTACCACACCTTCAGCCCTGCTTTTTGCTGATTATTTTGGAGATTGAGACTCCAGGACATTTCTGCCTGATGTGGCTTTGTAATCTTCCAGATCTTGGCCTCCTGAGTAGTTAAGGTCAGAAAGATGAGCCACTACTGTTTTAGATCAACAAACTATATTATCACTAAGATATTTTTGACCAATTGTCCAAACAGAAGCCTAGATTCATCATTCTTCTTTATGTCTGTCAAACCCCATGACAGAATTTAATATTTGACAAATATGGTGCAAATATGTTGTTACAAGTTTTATTTGTGAAATCAGAATATGACTAACAGTAATTTCATTTCATTGTCACAATCAGACGATTTGAAGATATGCGCTCCAAGTCAAAGAGATTTCAAACTAACCAGTATTTGAGGAGGACACGTAATAAATAAAAAGATAGGAGACTGTCTATAAAAACACATAAAACCTTAACTTATTCTCTCCTTTCACTGTTGAAAGCAAGTAGATGAATAGGTAACCCTTCTGATACATTTGAATCAAAGTAGATGATTTTATATGCCATAGCTTCAGGCAAGCCCTCTTGATTGGAAGTTTTATTTTCTGTCCTGAATTGAAAGTCTTATACAAGACTCCAAGGATTCAGGTCATTGGCTCCCACAAACTCCCATGAGGCAAAATAATTTACCCTTCCCTGATGTCTGTATAAACAGTTTGCCATTATTCCAAGATGAACTGGAGACCTCTCAGCTCTCAAACTCAGTGAACTTATGATAGAAAAGCCTTTCTTCTAAGATCAAGGTTGTTAAGGCTTGATGGTGGATGATAAATGTCATTACACTATTCTCTTTTCATACAATTGTGCTTAGCTATAATGAAAAGTTTTTTTGTAAATCTTCTATTTCCTAAGGAACAATACAAAAGCTGTTTTTTTAATGAAACACATCAATTAACAGTAATTTCTATAAATGATGTTCATTATCTTCATATTGATTTTTCACACAGGAACAAATATGCAAAAACTGCTACTGGGAATAATTTAACTTTTGTGTGTCCCACGTTTTGTTAAAAATACTTACATAATAAAAACCAAATTAAGAATATTCTTCTCCACTTACACACAGATCCAGATTGTATTTAACTTTAAGCCTTGTAGTCTCCCCCAAGGGAAAATAACTAAACCTTGCATTTTATGTCTAATTTTGCCAGGCTTTGTCCTGTCTTTCTTGAAAGAGGCTGCTATAAGAAAAGAGCGTGGGTTCATTTACCCTAGGTCTGATTAAGTTCCAGGTTTGAGTCACTGAAAGCTAAAAAATTACTCTCTGTAAACCATTACCATTTCTGCCAGAAAAGGCAGTGTTCATCAAACGTGAGTGTGTCATTCCAGAATGGCAACCAATGTTTTCCCACATCACAAGAGCTCAGAAAGCAGTGTCGTATTCTTTTGTGAAAGATCAGAATTCAGAAAAGTAAAAATCATCCTGCTTAAAAGTTACTCATTCACCTAAAGGAAGCTAGAATGCTTAAAATATAATGGACTAGCAAAACTCAGCCAGATGTTTACCATAGTGACTTTTATTTGTCCCTTTATTTCCTTCTCATTTTTCCTTCCCTCCTCCTCCTCCTTCTCCTCTTTCTTCTCGTTCTCTTTCTTCTTCTGGTCAATATACTGACAGTGTTATATACTAAGTAGATGAGGTCATGAGAATAAAAAACTAAATGCCTGCAGAAGATCCATCCATGTCAGAGGATAGAAGCTAAGGCTCAGGACATTTCTAAGAATTCAGTGACCTAGGAGAGGCCATGTGAGACTTAAAATCATTACACATTTTATCAACAGCCATAAAAAGAATGACAGAATGTTTAGCAAGTTTCTGTCAAAAGAGTACAAGATCAGATATCCATCATTTGTGTCAGGCAAAGATTTCTTGAATACAAACCAAAAATCCTAACAATATGAGGAAACGTGATAACTTGAACCGCTTTAATATGTGGAACTTTCTATGTGTATATGCTGGTGGTGGAGCTTGAATTCAGGGTTCCTACTCTCACTTCAGTTTTTATTCACTGAAGGGTGGATCTTTATCACTGGAGCCATCGCTCTACCTTTGGCTTTCTGTTGCTTAATTGGACACTGGTTTAGAACCTCTTGAGCAGCTAGGGTTCCAGATGTGAGTCACTACCTATACAGAACTAGTGTTCATCCAAAAGATTTTTTAAATTTTATTTTCTTGTAATGATGCCATACAGAGAGGTTACAGTTACATCAGTAAGATAATGACTACTTTTCTTGTTGAGCATTTTACCCCCTCCTTTGTTTTTCTCCTACTACCCCCTCCCTCTCCCACCTCTCCCAATCCTCCTCTCTCAAAGTTGTAAAGTTCATTTCCAACATAGTGTCTTGCAAGTATCATTGTTGCAATGGGTCATCCTGTGTCCTTGTTTTACCATTTTGTTATTCCCCTTCCCCTCCTCAAATTAAATAAATGTATAGACAAGATGAATCCAAAAGTTAACTTTAGCAGTTCACTAACAAATCAGTCAGTAGTATAACCCTTGTCTGCCTTGCATAATGTACTGGGTTTGATGCTCAGAACTGAAAAACAATTTAAAGAAATGACTAAATACATTTGATATCTACAGACAGGCCAACTAAAATACAAGTACAAAAGCAATTTTTAAAGTACCCAAAAAAAAGTAGAATTGAGACTGATACCCAAATGTCCAATAAGCCAGTGAAAAAGTATGGAGCAAATTTACATTATACTCATGAAGAGCCACTACTACATACCTTCTGGAATGACTAAAATCAGAAAGCTGTCACTACCAAAGAGATGGAAGGCTGTGGAACACTGGAATTCTCATATTCACTGCTTAATATTCAAATCAACTTGAAGAATCTAGAAATCTATGCCCTCTAACACAGAAGTTCCACTACCAGAAACATTTTCAATTGAAATGCCTACACACATATCTCCAGAGACATGTAGAAGAATGTTTATAGCAGTATGATTCATAAGAATCAAAAACTGGAAACAATCCCAATTTCTGTCAATCGTGCAATGGATAAATTGTGGATTCTCCAGTGTGACCATAAACGGCAATGGGAGAGAATAAAATACTGCACTCACAACAACACAGATGAATCTTACAGGCATAAATGCTGAAAGGAATCTAGGCACAAAACATAACATATTTTATGACGGCATTTATATGAGTTTAAAATCAGGCCACACTATAGTGGAGGAGGGAAATGATGGAAATTGGGAGCCCATGAGACTCAAACGCTGATTCTTGGTATGAGCAGTGGATAACTCATAGGTTTACTTCCTATCTTGCATAGTTTTAATAACTTTAGTTTCACAATTAAAAAGCAGGAAGGTTGTTTTTCCCTTGCAAATGGTTGATAACTCTTAACACTGTAAAGACATCTTTCTATTGTTACTACCTTTGAATCCAGGCATGCATTGAAAGCAGGATTTGTATGTGTTACACTAAAACTCTCACTGAGGAAGAAAATATTCTTGGTTTAATAGAGAATATGCCATGTCTGACTAGTTTAAATGACTAAAATTTCCAAACACCACGATATGGTCTCCACAACAAAGAACTGAAGAAAATTATACCCACATAATGATAGATTTGGGTTTGTTAAGGATAAGTAATTGGTTCAAACAGAACAACTAATGAAAGGAAGAACAAATTGTACTGTCTGGGTTTAGATATATAATAATATGTGTTAGAGAAAGAAGCTGTCAGATCTGTGTTTTGTAACTGTAACCCTCTATACAGTATTTTTACAATAAAAACATTTTTTATAAAAAGAATCTCAATGAGGTAAACCAAACATTGTACTTTGTTTTAAACTTGCTACACAGACATTCTACTGGTTGAACCATGTGTCCAGTCAAGATTCTTTTTTTGTTGGTAGTGGGGCTGGAATTCAGGGTCTAGGCACTATCTCTGAGTTGCTTTGATCAAGGCTAATACTTTGCCACTTTGAGCCACAACACTACTTCCATTTTTCTAGTAGCTAATTGGAGATTAAGAGTCTCACAGCCTTTCCTGCCTGAGATGGTTTTTGAACTAAGATGCTCAGATATCAGCCTCCTGAGTAGCTAGAATTACAGGCCTGAGCCACCAGCACCTGGCAAGTCTAGATTCTTTATGTTAACTCTGGCTAAACTTTGGTGGAGGGTAAAAAAATCTGCCTTTACCTCCCTTTATTTTTCTCTTAGAGATCTTTCTGTGTTACTCTTCCTGTCCATTTGCTCATTTCTTTCATGGTTTTTTGGTGGGATGCATTTCACATGCAGTTTCCTGTGCACTGGATTTTCAGTGATTTAAAATATAAAAGCCAGAAGATCTCAAGACTTTGTATTCTATCAGAGAATATAGACAGTATGCTAAGCAAACCAAGATGCAAGATAATGCAAGGGGTAAAAACTACAGATAAGATAATTAAAATTATTTTGTAACTATATGATTACAATGGTAAGATAGAGTGTGAAAGAAGTAGTGTGAGCGATACCTTAGAATCAGTGTTTGCAACACATCCATGTGAGAAAGTAGAATTCCTTAGAGATGAAACCTATTCATTCAACATAACTCAGCAAATTCAAATTGAGAGCCAACTGCAAGAAGGGCACCAGATGGAAATCATTAATGCATGAGACAAAGATGCAGTCTTGCTAGCATTGACATGGAGGTCAGTAAACCAGCCCTTTGTTCAGGTGAAGTGTAAATTCAATGAAGCTGCACGAACCTGGGTGGCTCACTGAGCATCTCCAAGGCCACAGTGTCCACATCTTACTGATCAACTGGGAGTGAGTCCTGCCATTAGGTTTGAAGTGGGTAGAGAACAGAGCATGCATGCAGCTGGAGTCACAGAAGCAAGCCTGCCTTTTATCCTTACTGGGCCTAAGCCTAGCATGAGTTCTAAGCAGAGAGTGATATGATTATATGATTGCACTGATTCTTTTCCATTTCCTGGAATTCGTTTAGATATATATTATTTAATATGATCAGAAGCACAGAGGCAATGTGCTCTGTGTTCCTCTCTTAATAGACTCCTTTGGTCTCACTGTGTCTGGATGTCTAGAGACATGTATAATTTGCATTGTTCCAATATATATTAAATCTAGCTTCCACATATGCCAGAAAACATATTTGTCTCTCTGAGCTTGGCTTACCTCCCTTAATATGGTTTATTCTATGTCCACCCGTTTCCCTGAAAATGACATATTATTCTTTCTAATGGCTTGTAAAATTCCATTGTGTATAGGTAGCACATTTTGGGGATTCACTTATCTGTTTTAGGGTACCTGGGCTGTTTCCATAGCTTGGCTACTGTGAACAGTGCAGCAATGAATGTGAATGTGCAAGTTTCTTTACTGTAACCTGGCTTGTGATCTTCTGGGTTAGATGCCCGGGAGTAATTAGACTAAACTTTATGATTACAATTGCTATCTTGTAAAAAGTGATTGGAGAAAAAATGATATAAACAAGAAGCAAGCTAGTAAGTTGTATTCCAGATAAGGAAAAAATGAGTTATGAACTGAGATAGGAAAGTAGAGAAGGAGAGAAATAGAATAGGAACATTAATTGGGGTTACACTTAGTTTACTGATGGATGGGTAAATTAAAGCAACATTACTGAAGTAGCAAAAGCAGTTTGAAGGGAATTTCCATGTAGAAAATCAATTTCTGATTTCTTTCTTTCTTGACAATATGCGTTTGAACTCAGAACCTCTCATATGCTAGGCAGACACTTGACTTCCTTTTTTATTTTTAATTTTTGCTTGAGCTTCCTGGCATTGCTATAAGAAGATTCCAAAGATTCAGGAGCTTAATTTGGATTCATTCTAGCTTCCCCTTTTTAATTTAACATCTTTGTGAAGGTTATATCTCTCCAAAACAGTCCCATTCTGAGCTACCATGAGCTTGGAGATGTGAATTAGTTCATAAGAGTTATTATAAATTTTTTGTTGTTTTTTGTATTTTGTCAGTTGTGGGGCTTGAACTCTGGGCCTGGGCACTGTCCCTCAGCTCTTTAGCTCAAGGCTAGTGCTCTACCACTTGAGCCACAGTGTCACTTCCGGTTTTCTGATGGTTTATTGGAGATAAGAGTTTCACAGACTTTCCTGCTTTGAACTGTGATCCTCAGATCTCAGCCTCCTGAGTATCTAGATTCACAGGCGTAAGCCACCAGTGCCCGGCTTTAAAAATGTTTTGTTTGTTTTTTGTTCATCAAAATTATCTTTTTTTGATTGCTGGTGTTGGAAGCCTGGGGGCCTGAACTCATGTCTTCAGCGAAGCAGATGCTCTATGCTTGAGTTATACCTGCAACTCTTTTTGGGGTTATTTTCATGGTAAAGTTTATGCCCATGCTGGAATGTCCCTCAGTGCTTCCCCTATTTTTGCTTCCACAGCTGCAAGAATGACAGATACGCACCAACTGAACCCAACCAATTGTGTTTCCATAAAGCTGAGACTGAGTCTCTAACTTTGTATGTGTATGTCATGGGGTGGGGAGATAACAGCAATCCTGGGGCTTGAACTCAGGACCTCAGCTAGGTTCCTAAGCTTTTTCCTCAAGACTAGCACTCTACCACTGGGGCACAGTTCCACTTTGGCCTAACCAGTTGTGTTTCCCATAAAGCTGAGACAGAGTCCTTCTAACTGTGTGTGTGTGTGTATATATATGTGTGTGTGTGTAAGTGTTGTATGCATGTACATGTGCGCTCTGTGTATGTGTACCAGTCCAACCAGGAGCTTGAATTTGTCCTGGGAGCTGTCCCTGAGCTTTTAATTTTTTTTAGCTTTCATTTCCTTGTAAAGATGCTGTACAGTTACGTGAGTATGGTAATGAATACATGTCTTGTCAAGCATTCTTACTCCCTCCTTTGTTTTTCTTCTATTATTCCTTTCCCTCCACTTCTCCCACCCCCCACTTACCCAGAAGTTGTAAAGTTCATTTTCAACATAGTGTCTTGTGAGTATCATTGTTACAATGGTCATCCTGTGTCCTTGTTTCAGAATTTTGTTATTCCCCTTCTCCTCTCCAAATTAGATAAGTGTATATACAAGACATAGGACACCAAAATCAAATACAGTGACAATAGGAGATATACCATAGGGAGAAGAACATACAAAAGAAACAAAAAATCACATAGAATATTAAAAAACAACAACAAAGGAAAACCTCTTGTGTCCATATCTTGGGGTTCATTTCACTTAGCATCATCTTATATGGTCATATGTACACAGCTTTTGACCTTTTCTGATAAAATTATCCTAGATATATACTAATTATTGCAAATAAGAGAAACCATAGGACCTATATTTCTTTGAGTCTGGCTTAGTTTTATTTTTTTCAAGTCCTTCCATTTCCTAACAATGGGGCGGTGTCATTCTTTCTGATGGAAGCATAGAATTCCATTGTGTGTGTGTGTCTGTGTGTGTGTGTGTCTGTGTGCATCACATTTTCTTGATCCATTCATCCGATGAGGGGTGTCTGGTTTGGTTCCATAGCTTAGATATGGTGAACATTGCTGCAATAAACATAGTTGTACTGGTAGCTTTAGTATGGCCTTGTTTGTGATCATTTGGGTAAATGTCCCAAAGTGAGATTGCTGTGTCATTAGGGCTGCTCTATGTCTAGTCTTTTAAGAACCTCCATACTGCTTTCCAGAGTGGTTGAACAAGTTTACACTCCCACCAACAGTGCAATAGCATTCCCTTTTGGCCACATCCCCTCCAGCATCTGTTACTCTTAGATTTCTTGATTATAGACATTCTAACTGGAGTGAGGTGGAATCTCAGTGTTTTGATTTGCATTTCTTTTATGGCCAGAGAAGTTGAGCATTTCTTCATGTGTCTATTGGTCATTCTTATTTCCTCTTCAGAGAAGTCTTTCTTTACGTCTTTGGCCCACTTACTAATGGGGCAGTTGTTTCTTTGAGGATTTGTTTTTTACATTCTAAGAATATTTTAGATATGAGGCGTGAAAAGGAAAATTAAAGCAGGACTAACGAAGTGGAAAAACTTCCCATGCTCCTGGATTGAGAGGATTAACATCATGAAAATGGCAATTCTACCAAAGGCTATCTACAGATTCAATGAAATACCCATTAATATCCCAACTTGATTCTTCAATGAAATAGAAGAAGCAACCCAAAAAATTCATATGGAACAATAAAAGACCCCAGATAGCAAAAACAGTCCTTAGTAGAAAGTAAAGTGCTGGAGGAATATCAAACTTCAAACTCTACTACAAAGCCAGAGTAATCAAAAGAGCCTGGAATAGAACTGAAGAACCAGAAATGAACCCACAGACCTATAGCCACCTAATTTTTGATTAGAGCCAATATAATAGAATGGAAGAAAGACAGCCTCTTCAGTAAATGGTGCTGGCAAAACTGGTTAACTAATTGTAGAAAACTAAAGCTCGATCCTTATATATCAAACTGCACCAGAACCAACTCCAAATGGATCAAAGACCTTGAAGTCAAAGCAGACACCCTGAAAACATTATAGGAAGGAATAGAAGAAACTCTAGGGCTCCTTGGCACAGGCAGACATTTTCTTAATAAAGACCTAGAAACACAACAAATCCAAGAAAGGTTGGACAAATGTGATTGCATGAAACTGAAGGGCTTCTGCATGGCAAATGACATAGCTATCAAGATCAATAGAAGCCCACAGATTGGGAGAAGATCTACACTAGCCATACAACAGACAAGGGCCCCTGAGATTTTTGGTGGACAATTGGAAGTTAGACTCTCACTGACTTTCCTGGCTGAGCTAGATTCAAACCATGATTCTCAGATCTCACTCTCTTCAGTAGGAATACAGGTGTGAGACACCAGTGCCTGGCTCTCTCTAATGTTTATGTCTGGACCAGCCTCAAACTGTGATTAAAGGATATTTGTCTCCCATGTAGCAGAATTACAAGCTTGAGCTACTTTGCTTGGCTTTATCATGATCATCTTGCTCAAGTTTCCTGATCAAAATCGTGGAAACTAAAATCATTGCAGTTAAATTTCCTCTGCAGAGTTGGAACCAAAGCAAGTTGCAACATGGGCATACTTTTTCTTACCATCACTTTTTCCAGCCTGTTTCCAGAACAGTCTAACTTGTAGAGAAAGGGCATGCTCCTTCTAGCCAGCAAGAACACCTAGGCACAAGTCCATACCAAAAAAAATGGCTGGTTCAATAAAATTGATGTAATTCTTAGTTGAAAATTCTATGCCTACTCTTATTAGGAGTTGTAGCCAGTTCTGGGGAGTTGAAAGAGACTTTTTTTCTATCAGGGTTTGGGTGTCAGTGTTTAAGGGGGAAAAAACCCACCATGTTGGAAATGGACAAAAGAGTATATTAAACACAGGAGACTGAAGCAGTCTTGTGTACTTGGGAGTGGTTTCCATGACAGCAGCTTAGGGGAAGAATAACATCAGCTTGAGATTTCTTTAACTGTTCTTTTGTTTTCCTCTAACATGAACCAGACATCCAAACATCATGAACTGCTCAATTAAGTTCAACAAATGGACTCGAGGACCCTTTTCCCATAGTCTGTCCATTCAGGGAGGTCTTCATTCAGTATTTTCTTACATCCACAGGAATCTGGACAGGCGTCCACGTCCCATTACTCTAAAACAACCTCATAGATGTCTTTATTTCTGCTTCTCTTTCCCTTCATTTCTTCCTTTCTCCCTCTTTTCTCTAGGAAATGCTTTCCTGCATACTACTCAGCCAAAAATCTAATGAATCCTTTTGTTCCTATGTAGAAGAATTAAGATGTAAAAAAAAGTGTTAGAAAAATATACTGGAAGAGATGCTTAAAATTGTGTCTTTCGTTCTATATAATTACCATTTGTGTATGAGTGTTAGGAATAAAAATGTCCTGTAACTCATGATGAGAACTGGCTCTGTATTTCCTTATTTGGTTACATCCTAATTTTATACATTCAGACATTGTTGAATGAATTGATGGATCTCTTTACAATGCCATCTATTAGAATGCTTTTAGTTAATTCATCACATTTATCTATACAGCTGTTGGTAATACAACACCTACATTTTTTCTAAATCGGTGATGCTTTAGTGGATGTCATCAATTCCTTTATAACAATATGCCAACAGACAAAAAGTGATTACAGAAAAATTCCATCTGAAAAAGTAAACAATGATAAATAGTTCCACACTATGATAATAATTTAGGATATAGAAACCCGTTTTTTAAAGCAATTCCCCCATTTTTCTCCATTTTATACTATAGCCTTTTATTTAGCAGGATTTTTTTAAAAGGAAATGCTTTAACTTGGGATAAATTCTGCACCTGTCTTACATCACTGAAATGAGGGGTCCCAGGGCCTTTGCAGGGCAGACTTCCTGCAGACTTATTTTCTTTTGCTTCTCCACCCATGAAACTGGCAAAGCTCATGCTCTGATATGTCATGGCACCTATCAACCCTGATTGATTTTAAACAGTTCATTTATTCATTGAAAGGAAAAGTACATGAACTACCATGGGTCAGGTTCTATTAGGTTTACAGGATAGATTGTTCTCTTTAATGGAAAACATGCAGAGATGGGACTAGTTAATTTGTAACAAATTTATTGGCAGGTTATTATCAAATGGCAGATATTCTGCTTATGTATTGAGTAGAGGGATGGTAGTAACTTAATCTGCAAACATATGAACTTTAAGAAGGTTATTTTCGATAAGAAAAACTACAGCTGAACCTTTAAAAAATTGCCTATTAGTCAGAACAAAGGAAATCAGCAGTAAATTTTTTCAATATTGCACCATCAATATCACGAACACATTCTCCTTATTTTTGCCAGCTGGCACCAGTTTCAGAACGCTACTCACAATATTAAGCCAAATTTTAGTAAACTTATTAATAAAAATAATAACAATAGTTAATTATAAGATTGATTGAAATTGAAAGAACAATTAATCTGTAAAAGTCTTCCTAAGTAAAAGTCACTGTACTGACACTAACAAATGAATCAAGAAAGGACAGCTGTGCCGTCATGAATTTCCAACCTTTTTTAGAAAGATAACAAGTGCAAAATATATTAACCCAAGATAATAATTGATAAATTCTATTGTTTTTAGAAATGGAATATTTTAAATGTCAAATCTTATAAGTTTTGTAAGGCATGCATTTTCCAAGAAGTTATACTATATGTATATGATCTTTGCTTTGAACCCAATTGCATCCTCATGAATCTTTAAAAGTATTGCAAATGGGGCTTGTCATGATTTTTTAAATTAAGTTTTTTTATTGTGAAAATACTGTACAAAGGGGTTACAGTTACATGAGCAAGGTAATGAGTACATTTCTTATCCATTCATTTTTTGACATAGTGTCTTGTATATCTCATTGTTGCAATGGGTCAATCTGTATTCCTGTTTAAACAATTTGTTTTTCCCTCCCCTTCCCAAATAATACCAACATCAAATACAGTGAAAACGGGGGTTATACTGTGGGGGAGGGACAAACAAAGCAACAAAAAAATCACATGGTACCTTATAAATAAGTTAGAAACAATAACAAGGAAGAAAAAAAAACACTTGTGTCCCTATCTTGGTGTTCATTTCCCTTAACATCAACTTATCTGAACTTTTCTGCTTGTCCCAGACATATACTAGTTATTGCAAATACGGGAAACCATGGGATCTATGTTTCTTTGGGCATGGCTTACTTCACTTAATATGATTTTTTCCAAGTCTTTCCATTTCCTAACAAATGGGGCAATGTCATCCTTTCTGATGGAGGCATAGATATCCATTGTGTATATGTACCACATTTTCTTGATCCATTCATCTACTGAGGGGCATCTGGGTTGGTTTCATATCTTAGCTATGGTAAATAATGCTGCAATAAACATAGTTGTGCTGGTAGTTTAGTATGGTCTTGTTTGTGATCATTTGGGTAAGTGCCCAAAAGTGAGATTTCTGGGTCATAGGGGAACATTATATGGAGTCTTTTGAGGAACCTCCATACTACTTTCCAAAGTAGTTGACAACTCCCACCAACAATGCAGTAGGGTTCCCTTCTGTCCACATCCCCTCCAGCATCTGTTGTTATTAGAGTTCTTCATTATAGCCATTCTAACTGGGGCGACATGGAATGTCAATGTTGCTTTGATTTGCATTTCTTTTATGACTAGGGAGGCTGAGCATTTCTTCGTGTGTCTATTGGCCATTCTCATTTCCGCTTCAGAGAAGTTTCTCTTTAAGTCTTTAGCCCACTTATTTATGCAATACCTATCAATATTCCAAACTCATTCTTCAAGGAAATAGAAGGGCCAATACAAAAATTCATATGGAACAATAAAAGAACCTGAATAGCAAAAACAATCCTTAATAGCAACAACAGTGCTGGAGGAATATCAATTCCAAATTTCAAACTCTATTACAAAGCCATAGTAATCAAAACAGCTTAGTACTGGCACAGGAACAGACCTCAGGACCAATGGAATAGAATTGAAAACCCAGAAATGAACCTACAGACCTATAGCCACCTAATCTTCATAAGGGAGCTAAAAAATAGGATGAAAGAAAGACAGCTTCTTCAGTAAATGGTGCTGGCAAAATCGGTTAATCACCTGTAGAAAATTAAAGCTAGATCCTTACATATCACCCTGTACCAGAATCAACTCCAAATGGATCAAAGACCTCTAAGTCAAAGTAGACGCCCTGAAAACATTACAGGATGGAATAGGAGAAACCCTAGGTCTCCATGGCACATGCTGAAATTTTCTTAATAGAGACCCAGAAACCCAACAAATCAAAGAAAGGCTGACAAATGGGATTGCATGAAGCTGCAGAACTTCTGCATGGCAAAGGACATAGCTAGCAAGATCAATAGAAAGCCCATGGATTGGGAAATGATCTTAACTAGCCATACAACAGACAAGGGTCTCATATCTAAAATATATTTGGAACTCAAAAAATTAAATCCCCCAACAACAAATCCTTGCCAGGATTTTAAGACTCTAAAAGTATGATTGACTGAAAATGTAAAAGAAAACTATACAATTGAAAAGATCATAAACTAATTATTAAAATGTATATGAGATTCATCAGCTCTCCACCTACACTTATATTCAATTTATTTAACTACATATAAACAATAGTTAAGGTGGGGTGTGAGATCATTTTCATGTACTGATATAAAAAAGAATTCGACTTCTAAAAATCTTCGATTCTATGAATGCTTGTGAGTCTTTGCTAAATATTTTAATACTGTTCACCATCTACTGTTAATGGTGAAACACTTTGTGGCTGTGTAATTATCTAAATACTAGTAATTCATTGCAACTCAGATCCCTGGAAGACAATGGGTTGTTGAGTTATCTCTTTATCATTGATGATCTAAAATTTCCTGGTTTGTATTGTAGGTTCACATTAATTATAATACAAGTGTGCCTGTCCTTTAAATTTTATTTTTGTCTTTGGAATATTTCCTCTCCTTCATCTTGAGTTTTATAATTGATTTTTTCACTCTTTCTTTCCTGAAATAAATACCCATTGTGTGAGAAAAAAATGGAAGAAATGAATCTTTATCTTTATCAGTACTTAGAAAAGCAGCAGAATTAAAACCATATGAGTAATTTAATGGAACTCAAGAGAACTAGAATGGCTAACAAAATAGAAGGAAGAACACAAAAGTGATTTTGCTTCTACCGAAGTTCTGTTGTCGAGTACCATTTCAAGAAGTGTAACTCCCAAATCACTTCCGTGGCATTCCACTGGTTGTATTTTGAATTACTCCTTCTGTGTCCAATTGTCTGGTAAGTCTGTTGGTAGATGACTAATTTTATCCCAAGAATGGCAGTTTCTTCCTCGTGTCTATGTCTCACTTCATATTTTCCTCTCAGGAAAAGTCTTTGCCTTCCTTTCTCCATTTGTACAGTATCCATTGCGTCAACATTTGTTCTGAAAAAAAAATCTACATGAAGAAAATGGGATGTATTTTGTTATGAAAGACATATATTTATTTCTTCAGATTCCTTGCAATTTCGACAAGAATTTCAACAACTTTGGTTTCTTTCAGTTTCTTCAGATCCATAGTACGGGATCTAAATGGGAAGAAGTAGAATCATATAAACCCAAACACCATGGGCAAGAATGTCCCATGCATACACTGCTCTATGATATTACATTCTTCTTGCTGCTTCCCACCCCAAGAAGCTAAGAATGCTGTTCCAATAGTAGCTCAGCAGTCCCACACTGATCCAGGGTTCAAGTTCAAGCCAGTTGTCCAGACTTCATGTCTTGGTTTTTTATCTTAGGTTCTGAAATGTTCTCCATGAGTTCTGCATTTGCTTGATACAATCTATGCTTCAATCCTATGGAAAGGCTTGTCTGTGTGTCTGTCTCTCCTTTCCATAGTTTTGATCTTTACTATGCATGTTTGTCTACTTTAACATTTTCTTCATCATTCTTAATAGCTCATCTATTTTCTCTACCATCATTTTTCTTTATGATTGTCCATCTTAAGTTTTAGAAACCTTTTCTAGCCTTTCTTAACTAATAATTTTCCCTCAAGTGATATCATTCATCTTACCTTTATTACTGAGAATTCTAATTTTATTTTCTCCAGTTGTTGCATTTGACAGTTAAATTGTCATATGTGTACGTACATTTTAATGTTTTTTAACTTACTTTTATTTATACTTTTTGTTTATGTGGTTCCAAGGAATAGAACTCAGGGCTTTATGCATGCTGGGCAAGCACTAAGCATTAAGCCACATTCCTAGCCCATTTTAATGCTTTGATAGGTATACCTGTGAAATGATAAAATCAAACTATTATTTTTCCTCATGGTAATTTTCCTCTAGCCATAAATGACGTTCCCAAAGCATAACAGTACACAACATTTCAAAGATATTATTTAGATATAATAGACTATTTTGAATGTTTGCTTCTCATAGAGCCAGTAGCAGATTTTTTTAATCTTTCTTTGTTGGAGCTGTTTCCTATTGTCTTAAGAATTCTCTAGAAAACTTGGGTTGTCTTTTCCAATGATGTCTCTCTAGTGATAGAAAATAGCTTTTCCTCTATATCTTCTTTCAGTTTCTTTTTTCTTTTTCTTTTCTTTTCTGTGTTGGCTCTGGGGCTTGAACTCAGGGCCTGTGTGCTGTCCCTAAGCTTTTGTGCTCAGGACTACCACCTGAGCCATCGTCCACTTCTGCCTCTTTTCTTTTCTTTTATGAGCTTAATTAAAGTTAAGAGTCTCTTGGGAATTACTGCCTAGGTTGGCTTTGAACTATCATCCTCAGATCTTCGTCAGTTTGCTGTGTCTCACTGCTTTTGCCAGATTAGTAATCCTTTCACTCTGTTGAGGGGTTATGATTATTCTGTTGTTATTTTACTTGCTCCAGTAACTCCAGCAACTCTTTCATCTCCAGAGCTGTGGGGTGGGTTCTGTTTCCTAAATGTGTAATCTGGTCTGTTTATGATGTCAAATTTACCTTCAGGTGGAAGAAGAGTCTTAATCACCAGTCCCCCCTCCCAAATTCCTTCCAGCTAGGGTAACACATCCCATGGCTAAGGTTGGTATTCCTAATGGAAAACTATGTCTCTTAGAACACAGCCGTTGGCAAAGTAGGCAAGTGAAGCAAAGGCATGAATTGTTTTCCAGTTAGCTGATTTAAGGAGGAAGGACTTTTTATTTCAAGTTTCCACATCAATAGTAGGGTGGGGATGGAGGCCTTGTTTTGTTGTGTTTTCAGTTTGGTATCCTTATCACTAAAGAAGGAACTATATCTGCACCCTGGAAATGCTCATTTAATTTTATTGCCTGCAAACCCTTTCTAGAAAGATAATCTAGTCTTCTTGGATAACAATTACCAAAAATAAGGACAGGGACCCCATCACCTATCCTGGTGGTTAGTTGTGGTGTGTCTCCTAAGACTTGTTGAATGGAACAGGCTCATGGGAGTAAATTGGTGGACAAAATCTGATCTACTTCCTACTGAGGTATATAAGTGTATGCTGCCAATCTTCTAAGTGTTTGTTCAATTTGAATAGAATTCACAGGAGGGCTTTTCTTGATATTACTAGCCCTTATCTAATAATGTTATTGGTTTGGATGCAGCTCTTTTTCAAAACCTTCCCAAGGAGGCTTTCATGGGGCTTGTGCTGAAGCACATAGGACATAGTAATGGGAAAGTTCTCCAGGGGAAAGGGGAAAGACTCCTGCAGATGTGCAGTCAGCTGTTGACCTGCATATTTTTTGTGCCAGTTCTGGAGCTTGAACTCAGGACCTAGGCATTGTCCCTGAGGTGTTATGCTAAAGCCTAGTGTTCTACCATTTGAGCCACAGCTTCACTTCTAGCTTTTTCTTGGCAGTTCATTGGGAGCTGGTTAGCTTCTAACTGTGATTTTCAGATCTCAGCCTCCTAAGTAGCTAGGATTACAAGCATGAGACCCCAGCACTTGGCTGACCTACATTTTTTATTGTGAAAATACCCTATAGAAGGGTCACAATTACATAGGCAAGATAATGAGTACATTTCTTATCAAACATTGTGGCCTCCTTCCCATCCTTCCCATCTCCCTCCCCCCTCCCCATGCCCCATACTCCCCACCCCAGCCAAAGTTGTAAAGCTCGTTTTTTGACATGATAACTTGTACATCTCATTGTTGCAATGGGTCCACCTGTATCCCTATTTAAACAATTTGTTTTTTCCCTTCCCCTCCACAAATTATACCAAAATCAAATACAGTGAAAACAGGGGTTATACCATGGGGGGGGGACAAACAAAGCAACAAAGAAATAATCGTATAAATATGTTAGAAACAATTGCATGAAAGAAAAACCATTTAAACACTTATCTTGGGATTCATTTCACCTAACTTATCTGACCTTTTCTGCTTGTCTCAGACATATACTAGTTATTGCAAATAAGGGAAACCATGGGACCTATGTTTCTTTGGGCCTGGCTTATTTCACTTAATATGACTTTTTTCCAAGTCTTTCCATTTCCTAACAAATGGGGCAATGTCATTCTTTCTGATGGAGGCATAGAATTCCATTGTATATATATGCCACATTTTCTTGATCCATTCATCTACTGAGGGGCATCTGGGTTGGTTCCATATCTTAACTATGGTAAATAATGCTGCAATAAACATAGTTGTGCTGGTAGCTTTAGTATGGTATTGTTTGTGATCATTTGGGTAAATGCCCAAAAGTGGGATTGCTGGATCATAAGGGTGTCTATGTGGAGTCTTTTGAGGAACTTCCATACTGCTTTCCAAAGTGGTTGAACAAATTTACACTCCCACCAACAATGCAGTAAGGTTCCCTTCTGTCCACATCTGTTGTTATTAGATTTCATGTTTATAGCCATTCTAACTGGGGTGAAGTGATATCTCAATGTTGTTTTTATTTGTATTTCTCTTATGGCTAGAGAGGTTGAGCATTTCTTCATGTGTCTATTGGCCATCCTTCTTTCCTCTTCAGAGAAATTTCTCTTTAAGTCTTTAGCCCACTTGTTTATTGGGCAATTGTTTCTTTGAAGTTTGTTGTTGGAGGATTTAATTTTTTGAGTTCCAGGTATATTTTAGATATGAGAGCCTTGTCTGTTGTATGGCTAGTGAAGATCTTCTCCCTTTTGCAGGCTCATTCTGCTGCTTTCTCACAGTCCAAGAGTTCAGACTTGGTCTAGCTGTCATGAGACAGTGTAGGCTTCCAGGAAATTCATTAGCAAGCCTCCAGGGCCACCACCCACTGCTCTGGCAAAGGAGGCAAGGATTGCCACCAAAGTAGCAATGACATCAGTGGCAGCAGAGAAGGCTGCCGGAATAGTGGCAGCAGTAGCTGTGGCTCTCATTATAGGCAGAGAGATGCTGGCATTGGCTGCTCCCACCCAATTCAGCCCAGTGACAATGGGCTTCTGGCATCACCAGGGGTCTCTATTCCAAACCCTACTCATACAGACACGCCACAAGCACCAGCTGTTCCCACATAACAGAAGCCATCCTTAAAATAACCCATGTGTTTGGGAGACACAGTAAAGAAAAATAATAACCAAATAAAGAAACAGAAACACATCCTTGGGGTAGGTCAGGCTCCTTTTCTGTGTCAAGAGGCATGAATGAATAAACTCTGTATACCTTTTTTGATAAAAATTAATGAAAATAATGAATGAATGCATTTAAAAATCAATGAGTTAATAAAATGTCTACACCCAGTTAAAATTAATTTGCTGAAGAAAAACCAACAAGGATGGAGAGAGGACCGAACTGATTACAAGAATGAGTAGAGATTAGAGACTGGGGGAAAGCCTAGTCAGTTTTATATTCTATGTTAGTCTGAAAGAGCTTGATGGTTTGCATTCAATTAATACCAAAAAGTACAGAAGGAAATTGATTTCTGTGCACTGATTTGTTTGGAACTTGAGAAAGGAAAGCGTGCATTCTCCATGAATGCTTATAACTTGGACAATGCCTAGAAATAAAGTTTACCTATGTGCCCAATGTTTTTGAGGTTGTCATTGTATGCTCTCCTCGTGCATGTTTTAACTGGAGTAGGACGTGAGTGAGTGAAAGATGAACACCCTTTGTTAAAACTTGGCGGCAATTGTCTTTTCAAAATATGATTACCTGTGGGACCAGCTTCAAAGAGTTCCTTGTTTAGATTTCTGAATCAAATATCAGCCCCACAATATGCAGCCTTAAAAGAAATTGCAACACAAAACTACCTTTGTTGTACTAAATTCATCTAGCTATGTCTAGAAAACAAAATTGATTTAACAAATTCAGCTAATAAACATGACACAGAAATAACATTCCAGTAGTTATCATTACTGAAAATGTTTTTTTTCAATAAAACATGCTTCATAATGAATGATGAGAAGAAACATTTTCTAGCTTCTCTTGTAGCTCCAAATGAAACAGCTATGCTCAACCCAGTAGAGAAATGACACATCTGGCTCCATGTATAACCAGCTCTGCTCAAACCACAGTACATTTAGCTCAAAGAACAGGTAAGATTTTATGAAACAAGCTCGTGGACCAGGCCCCAAGTAGTAACAGCTGCAGGGAAGGCTGAAGAGTCAATATCCTATAACAACACGAAGCAACAAAACTACTATGGACACCACATCTGCTAGGGACCTTGGTGTAAGTTGTTCCCATAAATGTTCAAATTGTGGATTGTTTACAAGCCTAGAGGAGTAAACACAGATGTTTAACCCCATCTACTTTGGCTGCAATGCAACTGACTGATCTACTAAAGATAAAAAATAGGACCCCCAGGCTCTGAGACAGTATGTCAAAAATGCCTTAATCATTACTAGGAAAGCAATAGAGCCGGGCACTGGTGGCTTCTGCCTGCAAACCTAGTTCCTCAAGAAGCTGAGATCTGAGGATTGCAGTTTGAAGCCAGCCAAAGCGGGAATTTCCATGAGACTCTATCTCAAGTTAGCCACCAAAAACAAACAAACAAAAAACAAAAACAAAAACAAAAATGAATAGAGCTCTAGTTCAAGTGGTAGAACATTATCCTTGAGTCAAAAAGCTCAAGGTCAGTGCCCATGCCTTGAGTTCAAGCCCCCAGACAAGCGCACGCGCGCGTGTGTGTGCGCGCACACACACACACACACACAAATATATCCAACATTTTAAAAATCTACCAATCTGATATTCCATGTCATATCTTTAGTAGGAAGCTATTCCCTAATAAGGCCCTCATCTAAAAATACTAGGTATAGCCATTATTGTAACATATACACAAATTTCAACATGGAAATATAAGAAACAGGAATAAACAAGATCACATGATTTGTACAAGAGTTTGTAATCCTGTAGAAATATTGAAAACTAATGAAATGGATTAACTGCTAGTAAATTAATAGAGCAAATACAAAAAAAACTAATTGAGTTAATTAGCTAATACAGGATGTAAATGAGAAATTTAAAAAAACATAGATATTGTGAAAAGAACCAAACAAAAATCTTACCAATACAAAGCTCAATAAGTTAAAAAAACACTTGATGGAAAGCCGCATCCACAGATAATCACAAATGGAAGAGACAGATTGTGAGCTTGTAGATGAAACTGATAAATGAGAACTTTAGACAGGATTAAGAAGAAAAGAACTATGGACAGGATATGATTTAGAACCCATATTTACATTACTTTTAATGTAGAAGATGAAGTCAAGGTACAGGCTAAAGTCATAGAAAACTTACATATTGGAGTATTTCTATTATTATAGAAAATCACCCAAATCTTGAGAAAGTTATGAACATTCAAGTATGGGAGACATTTAGAACCCCAAATAAACATGAGCAGAAAAGAACCTCCTCAAACTACATTATAGTTAGAAAATCCCAAAATACAGAACCAAAGGTAAGATATTGAAAGCTGAGAGTAAAGCACCAAGTCATAACAACAGATTTCTCAACAGGAATACTATAACAGCTAGAAGGAAATACAATGCTGTATCTTCACACTTTAAGAAAATAACCAAGTCCTCATCTCCCTTTCTATGTCATCTAGAAGGATTTAAATCACAGATACATTGTAACCCTCCTGATACAATCTGAAATTCAATCAAGTTCAACACTATAAAGATTTCACATCATTTGTTTTCTTGCATTTTGATGGATTCTACTTCCAAGATGGACATTTTAGTCCATTTCCACCATCAGTAACACAAATCCACAGATTGGTTAGGCCATAGAGAAAAGAGGCTTATCACACCTCACAATTCTAGAGGTGTAAGAGCAATGGACAAGTGTGGCAATGTGAGTGGTGGTAGATTCCTGAGGGACCTAAGGCATGACAGGGAAAGAGACAGGAAGAATCTTTATCTCCTCTGGTCTCTCTCCTTCTTCTAAAGACATCAGCATTCAGTAATAGAACCTTTACCACAACAATTTTTAATCCTAGCTATTTCCTAAAGCCTTACCTCTAAACACCATAAAAGGATTAAATTTCCATCATTTTAATCTAACATTGGGGATTAAGGGACACAAGCCAAACCACAGCTGTGCCTGTGAGCAAAACACTCCTTAATTTCAAATATCATCGAAGTTCACATACATAGAGGAAAGAATAATTAACCCAATCAGAATTGTATTCCACTTAATTGGTGAATTTCAAACATTCCTATCACTCTTCATATACAAAGATACATAATTATTGGTCTTTTATATTGAATACAACTACATGTAAGACAAGTGCATTTCTACAAAGATCTTCTTTTGTGTTTAAATGTATGTTCTTACATAACTTTGGATGAAAACTATTTAAATTTTATTGTAAAGAACTTATGGGTTTCTTTAGTTCATATACAGAGAAACTTATGAATGTTATACAAGTAATTTCCATATGGCACTAAACTGGAAGAAAATAAAGACATTCAATTATTTCCAAAGGCTTTTAAGAGTACATCCTTAAATTTAAATCAGACTTTATAATAAAGTTCTGAATATTCAATATACTGCTAGGAACATCTGCAGAAAATATGTTTTCCTATTTATTGATGCAAAATAACACAGATAAATCATAAGGCTCTTTCCTGTAATGTCTTAGGTTTATTAGGCATATCTTTGATATTAAAAAGATATCATTCTATTTACAGTGATGCTTAAATTATGGAACTTTCCAAGATTATTTATCACAAGATTATGTTAAAAGAAAAATATGCCAAATAATATTTCAAAATATGAAATGTTGCTTTTTTTAAGTTTTAAAAATTCTTATAAGCAAATTTAGAATGTCCTATTTTGTACAAAATCTATTGCAAAATATCCTAATTTTGTTTTAATGTTGCCAAACAGCAGTTTTCTTGCTTTCAGCTAATCCAGTGGTTTAAAGTCAGATCCTTTGTGAGAAAATTGCATAAAATAAAACTTACTTCTGAATCAAGGACAGCATCTGACACCATTAATAATTTGCTTACACAGTGCTATGTTTTCAATTATTTTCTAAATTAAAATCTTCTGGTGTTTATTAACAAGAACAAAGACATATGCTTTGTCCAAAATGACTAAACATGCATGATGTAATAAATAGAGAAATTACAGAAGCAAAGGCAAGCGACCAGCATGGTTACAGCCATTTCAACACTGTGAAAGCCAAGTGACAATTCAAAGCCTACCTTTTCTGTTCTGTGAATTGGAAAAACAATAATGGTTATCAGCTGTTACAGGTTTAATGAGCCTGGGTGGGTCTTCCCAAGCTACATAAATATACTCCAGCTTGGCCAGCTTGAGTCCATATACTGCCAAAGAGACAAACTCTATCCACAGAGCTGAAAGCCAATCCGGATGCTATTCAAGATGGTGCCAGGCAACTCAAGTGAGAGGGTACCTAGCAAGGTTCCCACTGGGAAAGGCAGGCTACCTTCTGATCTCGGCAGAACCAGAGGCAAAGAAGGAAGAAAGAGGAAGAAAACAAAAAGAGAAAAGCAGTAGAGCGCTCACCTTGAGCTGAAGAGCACAGGGACAGCGCCCAAGCCCAGAGTTCAAGCCCCACAACCGACCAAAAACAAACAAACAAAAAAAAAGAGCTCAGAGTGCCTAGACCATGGCATCCCTAAGAAAAGAAAAAATATTTACACGAACATTGTCTTAATAATGGATGTGTACCCTTTGACTTATGTCTTCTTTGTATCTTTTAGATCCCATCAACTTCTCCCGTTGGTTTCCTTCCTGCAGATCTAGTTTCTCTCTTTCTCTCTCAGCTATCTGGTATCTTGTTATCTTATGATACTGCTTTGTACTTGATTGCTCACATGTACTTACACACAGAAAGTGGTCCCAAAGGACATCGAGATACTTCCTGTGAAACCACCAAAGCTTACTATTGAGTAATGCTTCATAACTATTACTCTCTTTGCAGTTGCATTTCTCATACTACTACTTCTTAATCTCCCAGAAGAGTCAGTGTCATCTTCCCTAGCACCTTTTCACTCTTCAGTCTCCATCTTTTCCTGGAAAATATTACCTGCCCTATCCAGATACCAGTGAAATTTCTCATTCCACTCTCCACCCAGAGGTCCATCTATACTGCATTTGGAGATGTTTACAGAATCTAAATTCACTAGTACAAAGTGATTTTTATCATTTACTCTATACCACTTCTAGTTTTTTCTAACTTCTGTTATAAAAAATAGTATATTACCTAGTCCATTATCCTAGGCCAGAATTTAGCTATCATCACGTATTCCTTTGCCCTGTTTCAACCACCAACTTCTGTTGATTTTGCCACTAAGTACCTTAAAAGTTCATATGATTTTGCTACCATTTCTTGATGACACATCAGGCACTTATTCTTACTGATTAGCTTCCCCCTGGAGTGCACATATGTGTCTGGTCCCATAGAGACACTACCTCCATTCAATCTCCCTGTCTGTGCCTCTCAACACTGCCCTTTGCCACAGGAAGGATATCAGGAATCTGGTCCAGACCTCAGTATGAAGATGCCTCTGGTGCTTTGTTAGATTGTAACTAAATCCAGCAATGGCAACAGAATATTGCCTCTGACATTGATTTACCCAGCAAGGCTTTAATGGCCAGATATCAACAGCGATCTTCCTGCCATCTTACACAAATCACCAATTCAGCCCTCAGACGTTCTGACTCTAGAATTATCCATTTGCTATCCAACTGTATTTCTTGTATTGTTACTTGGTCAGTGGCAGCCACTTGACCCATCGAGAAATCCCATTGAAAGTGTATGGATGTTCTAGAAGCCAACCCAATGGTATTCAGCAGTCAGTACACACAGACTCTCCTACAGGGTTTTCAGTAGTATAAATGTTAGGGTGCAAACACAAATATTACTAAATATTTGTACTTGGTCATTTAAATACTCAGGACCATTTTGATATTTTGCTTGAAGTCTTAGGTAAAGAATTTTCTTAAAATAGACATCTGAGCTAGTCACTAGTGGCTCATGCCAGTAATCCTAGCTCCTCAGGAGGCTGAGGTTTGAAGATTGTGGTTCAATGTCAGCCCTGGCAGGAAAGTCTGTGAGTCTTTCATCTCCAATTACCAACCAACAATCAAGGTGAAGCTGTGGCTCAAATGGTAGAGCACTCACCTTGAGCAAAATAATTTCAAGGACAATGTCCAAGACCTGAGTTTCAGGCCCCAGAACTGAGACTAAATAAATAAATAAATAAAATCTGTAAAGGATTCTAAGGGCAGAAGTTTACAAACTGATAGTCTAAGTACAAAGATATATACAAATGATATAGAATTGTATTTATAGTTTGAGCAATAGGCACATATTTTAAAATGTTAGAAATTATTAGGTTTAGCCACTGTAATATTTTTTGTAAAGCAGTTTCAGAAAACACAACTTCTTTTTTTGGTGCCATCCTGGGAGAGCTCAGAGCCTGGGCACTGGTCCTGAACTATTTTTGCTCAAGGCTCGTGATCTACAACTGGAGCCACAGTTCCACTTCCAGTGTGTGTGTGTGTGTGTGTGTGTGTGTGTGTGTGTGTGTAACTTTATGTGTGTGTGTTTAATTGGAGTTAAGTGTCCCATGGATTTTCCTACCTGAGCTGTCATTGACATGATTCTCAAATCTCAGCCTTTTGGGTAGCTAGGATTACAGGCATGATCCACCAGCACCTGTCCAGGGGAAGATACTTACTGAGTGGACAAATAGTTTCTTCTTTAATAGTGTAGATTTTCTAATGCCAAAAACTTATTTTTTGAGTTGCTGGGTATATAATTGAAACTTTAGTACCTCCTTTGTCACCCTCTCTCAATCCCCCCCCTCTCTCTCACACACACACACACACAAAAGTGACTGAAAGCTAAATGATCCTATTTGGTCTTATCCAGAATATCCGGCGTTGGGCTGGGAAGGTGGCTCAGTGGTAGAGCTCTTGCCTTGCATGCTTGATGTCCTGGGTTCGATTCCCCAGCACCACATAAGCAAAAAGATAAAAAGCTGGAAGTGGAGCTGTGGCTCAAGTGGTAGAGTGCTATCCTTGAGCTGAAGAGCTGAGGGACAGTGCCCAGGCCCAGAGTTTAGGCCCCACGACTGGACCCAAAAAAAAACAAAACAGAATATCCATTGTTGCTTGTGATCATTTATTGGTTTAGTGTGTAATAAAGTTTAGTTCTATAGCCCAACACAAGTTTCATCATGTGAACCCCAAGCCAAGATGACCAGATTAGGACAAACATCCACTTTTGAAAATGTTCATTAAGTTAAAGTTCATGGCATTCCTTCATTTTTAAGTAGTTAATATACTGATAAACACAATCAAAAAGAGAAATTGGGTTTAAATCTTTTAAGAAGTCTGTAAAACCTAAGATTGGCAGTTTTCTCATTTTTTTAAACCTACAAAGAAATGTACTCATCACCTTACTTAGGTAACTGTAACTCCTCTGTACATCACCTTGATGATAAAATTAAAATAATTTTTTAAAAGTTTATATTATTTCTCAATCATCTGTGTTCCAGTTCAGTTTAAAATAAATACCTATAAAAGAGAAAGAAATAACCTGACAGTCAAGATGTTTTTGTAGGCATCTTTAGAAAAAGTAATTCATGTATACAATTTGTAAGCTCAAGCATCTGTACACCTGCATACTGGAAGGGCTCTGGTCAACATCACTTTTATAATGGGATCTCACATGAACATCTTAAAGAAATTCTGCTCACTCATCTTAGCAGCTATAAAGGTTTTAGTGTCTCTATTCACTGATGGACTCATTATACCTACACCTCCACTCCAGCCTCAACACTCAGCAAACTTTTGTTTGCCCCTGTCCCCAGGTGGTCATGTGACTCCCTATGTAAATTCATGGTAGTGAACATCTTCCCAATTTACGCTTTCCTTTTTGCATGATCCATTCAAAAGAAGTCTAATTTGGAGTCCCTTAATCTTTTTATCCCCTCTTAAAAAAATCCTGATTAAGCTTCACCAGAAGACTCAATCTGCGTTCATTCTTTTCTGAGAAAGTCTGTTTTTTGCTTTGGGAATCAAATAGTTCCTTCAATGTCACATGACCATTCCACAATCCCAGTGTTGTTTCTTTTAATGTGAGAATATCCACGCTAATAAAACTAAAGATAGGCTTCTGTAAGGATGCCCGGCTTGTGCACACCAAAACTTTCATTCTAAACACAGGAAGGTAGACTAAAGGTGCTTCAGTGTCAAACTTCATGAAGTTGGTAAAACCATTGCTCAAAGAACATGAAAGCCAGCTCTATGAAATGCAAGGTTTATGGGCTTATGATACCTCTGTGTGTGTGTGTGTGTGTGTGTGTGTGTGTGTACAGAAAAACACAGGACATTTAATACCTCTGATTTCATTCTCCACACCTTTCCCAGAGGTGTGGAAGTAACCACAACATACTATGGGCAGAGCCCTGGCTAAATTTCCTTTTTGAGTCACATTTCATTTGGTCTACTGCAGCATGCTCAGTCTTGGTTTTGGCTCTTTGACTAACTGTAAACAATTCTTGGACTCCTTTCAATAACAGTCTTTAAGAAAGTTGGCTGTACTACAAATTGAATTCAGGGCCTTACATTTGCTAGGTAGACCCATTCTACTGACAGCCACACCTTCAGCCTTTTCTGCATTAGTTATTTTGCAAAAAAAAAAAAAAAGGTCTTCATTTGTACCCAAGCCAGCCTGGACCTTAATCTTATTTATGCTTCCAGCATAACTGGGATGACAAGTATGAGTTACTGAACCTATCTTTTTGTTGTTGTTGTTTGTTTTTCATTGGTTGAGAAGGGGCTCTCTTGAACTTTTGGCTTGTGCTGGCCTCAAACCATAACCCTCCTGAGTAGTTAGGATTACTGGTGTGGGCCACTCGTCCATTTAGAAATGACTTCTTACCTTTGTTCTCTGCTTTTATAAGCAGGGTGGGCAGGATAGAATCCTAACTCTGCCAGCTCTCTGTACACTCAGAACTTTGTGGTAGGACAGATTTTAAAATTCATTTGTAGGAAGAGACATCGCTTTGGAAGTGAAGAATCTGTAAGTCAGATGCATTCCTAAGAGTACATTTTCTGCCAAAAGAAGATAATGAGCAAAATAACTTCCCCTCAATTTAATGTTCACTCCTCTGAACTATTTAATCCATTAATGACACTTGGGCAAGTCAGGTTTCTTTCCTTTTTTTTTAAGTAAGTGAATGACATAACATGGAAAAAATTTGAAATTAACAGAAACGTGACACGAATAGTACAGCAAACAGTGCAGATAAGTCAAGTTTCTTAACTTCAATTTTTTCCCCTTTTCTCAGATATAACTTTTGAAGTTTGGGAGTAGATCGAGCATGAGCTCAGCGGAGAAGGAAAAGATATATGTACATAAATTATTATATAAATAATATAGAGTATAGGTGAATGTGTGCATAGAAAGTACTATAGCCAGCACAGGATAAATAATCTACAAATATTGACTATGTGTTGTTATTTTTCATTCCCCTGAAATCTAAACAGGAGAGGCTTCTGTGTCACAGAGCCCTTTCCAATTAAATATGACTTATGAAGCTTTCTCCATCTTAAAGCAGGTACATTGATCTGTTAGCATCTCTTCCACTCCACCACCCCATTGGGCCCCCAAAGCCTGGAGCTCTTCTTCTTAAGTTCTCAGTACTCAGAATGTTCTTAGCTATCTGGACATTTAAACTCATAGAGTTGGTAAATTCATATTCTTCAACATGTCTTGTGAAAGTGACCATCACATCTCAAACCAATCAGCATGGCTGCAGGGAAGGGCAGAGGCTGAGAGAAAGCCTACACATGGTGGCAAAACCACTGCCTGCAACCCATCCTGTCTTTTGAAGTTGTTTTCATTTTGTCAGGTTTGGCCTAGGAATTCCATAGAAACCTGAGCAGTAGAGAAGATACAAGCTAAATGGTCAAATTAAAACCTAGATTTATGTTTTATTTTTTATTGGAAGATCATTGTATGTTCTATAGAAAAAAAAAATAAAGTGAAGATGCTGGGTGCTGGTGGTTCATGCCTAGCTCCTAGAGAGGCTGAATGCCAGGAGGTTTAGAGGCCAATCCTTACATAACAGTTCCAGAGACCCTACCTGAAAAATAACAAACAGAAAAAACACGTTTGGTTTTGGCTAAAGTGGTAGAGTGCAAGCAAAAGGTCCTGTATTAGTAGGAAAGGGGGTGTGGGGAGAAAGTCAGGGAAAAAGAAAAGCATCTCAGTGACTCTTGGCATTGATTGCCAAGTCTTTTTTAGAGATAATATAAATCCCTTTCCTGCCTCTAAGCAGTGCTTTAAAACAGTACAATTCTAGTACAAGTACAAAGGTTTTATAAAAATGAGAGGAAAAGGGGATGGAGAGGGAAAAGGGTAAAGGAAAAATAGGAAGGGGTAAAGTGGGATAGGAAGGGGAGAGTAGGACAAGCAGGGAGAAGAAGATGGCAGAGGGCAGAGAAGGGAGGAGAGGGCCAGGGAGGGGCGGTAAGCAAAAGGAAAGGAAGGGAAGGAGAAGGAAGGGAAGGGGGGCGGGAGGGAATCTCTGCAGATCACAAGAGAGGCAATGATTTCGTCTGTGGAATGATGCCTACCAACTTCTTGGTTGTGAAATGTGTGATTCCTCTTCCTGTCCACATTCTTGGCTAGAGAAGCCTGTGGTAAATTTCTCGAGAGGAAGCCAGAAGCTAACCATTTTCATGTCTTCACTTAGGAAGAAGTTAATGTGTAAGTCAGGCTTTACCAGTCACCTGTTGGTAGAAGAAAGTCGACTTTAAAACATCCAGCTGTAGGCTGGAAAGGTGGCTGAGTGGTAGAGTGCTTGCCCAGCATGCACGAAACAGCCCTGGGTTCCCTAACTCAGTACCACATATACAGAAAAAGGAGCTGTGGTTCAGGTGATCAAGCGCTTAACCTTGACCAAAAGTTGAGGGACAGTGCTTAGGCCCTGAATTCAAGGGGGATGGTGGAGGGGGAGGTGGTGAGGGGGAAAGAAAGGAGAGAAAGAGGGAAGGAAGTAGCAGAGCAAAGAGAAGCAGGAAAAGATGAAACTTAACAAAGTTTCCCCTCCGTGCAAGAGCACCCACACTGCCCGCCCCCCTTTCCCGTTCCCAAGCAGCGCCCGCCCTCCTCTCCCTTTCCTTCTCGCCCCCGCTGTTGTTGCCCCAGCACTCACGACATGGGTCCTGGGGTAACAGTGCCCTGGTGGTGCTCCTTGGGTGGGTCGTGAGGCCCAGGACGGTGCGCAGGCTCCCCTTGGGCAAAACCTCTCTTCCCTGATCCATGCCAAAGGAAAGACTTAACCTGGAGCCGGCCTTCCCTTCCCGCTTCCTGGGGGCGCCGAGGCTGCGAGTGCGGGGCTGTGATTCATGGGGCGAGAAAAGAGGGAGGAGGCAAGCGAACTCCAGAGCTAAAACTAAGTAAGTTGGCCCAGCAAACGCGCTCAGCCTGCAGCTCCAGGACCTGGGTTACCAGCCACCCCACCCCTCCCGCGCTCGGCGGGGACTTGGAGACCTGACCCCACAATGTGCTTCCACCCTGCTCGGGGACAAGGAACCGCGGCTGACCACTCTGCAGAGAAAGAGGAGACCCTCCATCGAGGGGGTCCGGGAAGCGGCTGCGCCGCCGCCTGGTGAGTGCTTGGAGCCTGGTAGACTCCAAGGAGAGAGCCCTGGCAAAGTGGAGAAGGTGATCGGGCAGAAGCCAGGCCGGTCCCAGGCTTGTGTGGTTGGCTGGAGGAGAGCAGGAAGGACGGAACCACTTCGTGGTGCATTCCAGATGTTGGCACCACTGGATCCGGCGCCCCAGCACCGCGCGCTCAGCGTGCGCCCCGCACCTCTGCCGCCCGCATCTCCGTATCTATGCCTCTCTACCCGGTGTGACTCAGGATGCTCCATTTGATTTCCTTTCTTTCTGTCCCGGCTCCCCTCCCCCGAGAACTTCTTGATGGAGATACTTTTCTTGTTCTTGTTGTTGTTTTCAATGGAAACAGCTCGTGGAGAGGAGTGGAGGGGGGGAGAGAAAGAAAAAGTGAAAGCAGACGGCAGGACCGCTTGTCCTGATTTCGCCACCTCGGATGCTTCCAACCACCACTTCTAGAAGAAGACTGGAGTCCAGTCTTGCTGAGCTCGGGAAGGAGCGCAGGATTTCCTTCCAGGTGGAGACAAACCTCTCCCCTCCTTCCGCACGCATGCCTGCGTGCACTGGTACAAGTGCAGAGTGCGAGGTTCTGCGGGGTGTCTTTGCCGGCACCAGAATAAATGGCCCCCAAGGGCTGCGCGGGGCCTCCGCCTCTGCCACCCGCGAGGGCCTGCGTCTGGCCCGGGAAGGTGTTAGCTATGGGAGCCCTAGCTGTCTTCTGGGTGCTCAGCCTCCTCACCTATGGCTACCTGTCCTGGGGCCAGGGCTTAAAGGAGGAGGAGGAAGGGGCCTTGCGAGCTCAAGCCGGAGGAGAGGGACCGGAGCCCCATAACCCGGCCACCTCCCAACCCCACATCATTTTCATCTTGGCGGATGATCAGGGATTTAGGGATGTGGGTTACCACGGATCTGAGATCAAGACGCCCACTTTGGACAAGCTCGCTGCCGAAGGAGTGAAACTGGAGAACTACTATGTCCAGCCCATTTGTACACCATCCAGGAGTCAATTTATTACTGGAAAGTAAGTGCTCCTGGCTTCTTTATTTTCATTCCTCAGAAAAAGTATTTATGATTGGTTCTTAATTTGAGGGAGTACCAGAAAGTATGGTGAACAGTTGAATGAATGAATGAATGAACGAATGATGTACGGCATGGAATGATGGTATTAAAATGGATTGCCCTTCAATAATTTAACCAGTCTAATCACTTGTCTTGCAGTTTTGTTAAGCTGATGCTGTGAGCAAGTTGTGAGCTGCTGAATGAGGTCAGGACTTGTAACTCTAATTCACCAACCAGAGAATGGAAAAGACCTCTCTTATCCCAAATCTGAGCATGCTCAGATTTTTGTTTCCAATGATTAAAACAAATAAATAAATAGCCAAGCACCAATGGCTTACGATGCTGAGGTCAGAGGAGCCCAGTGTGAAGCCAGCCAGCCTACCAAGCAAAGTTTGTCAGGGTCTTATCTCCAATTGACTACCAAAAAGCCCAAAGTAGATCTGTGGCTCAAAGGTAGAACACTAGCCTAGAACAAAAACAGATAAGGGTTCTTGAACTCTGAGTTCAAGCCCCAGAATCAGCACAAACACACGCACACCACACACACATACACCAAAATTACTAAATCTAGAGTCATCACAGACAGAAGACGGGCCACAAAAACAAATAGTACTTAATGTAAAATGTGACCAAATGGATCTTTGATAAGTGATTTTCTTTTGTGGTGTAACTAATAAGACATAATTTAATTAAGAAAGTAGTTCTCAGAGTGTGAATAAATTCAATTATTTCAAACTTCAATTAATTCAAACTTCATTACAAGTGTCTCATATATGTATGTGTATGTGTGTGTGTGTGTGTGTGTGTGTGTGTGTGTGTGTCTGGAAAATGTCTGCATAGCTAACATGGTTTAGATTATTTGGATGTTTATCTGTTTAACATTAGAGTCTCTTTGCTTAATAGCTGTTCATATTTGTTTATATCTTAAATAGTTCCATCAAAATATAGGCGAGTGTGACTAGTTACATCGTGCAAATACAGACTGGCATGAGATAAAGCAGGAAGGCCAAGGGTCACGCTCCTCTTGGACAGAGGTGCAGGAGAAGCCTTGCTCATTTCACCTAAGTACCTTGTGATTCCGTTACAGGACAGGGAGCCCTTGCTTCAGTGATGTTGTTCTTGGAATCGGATTCTAGAGGAGTAGCCAGTATCCACTGGAAAAATAAAGACTACAGTCATTTGTAGGAATATCTGCTTTGCAGAGACTTTTGCTCATAACAGAATTTCCACTGCCTAGCAAACTGTCAAAATTTAAAATCACTGCCAGGAGAAAAAATTCTATCCTTAGGAAGAGAATAAGGAAGGTTAGACATCTCCCTGTACTTGAGAGTCAAGTTAAAAGTTGATCATGGCATAGTGAAGTCAAGAACATTTGCTATTCATAAAGGAACAGAACCTTGGCTGAGAAACAAAAATTCCATGTGGTCTCCTGAGGGTCAAGTCCCTCCTGTCTAATCCTGACCACCTTTATGCTTGGCTCACGATAGAAGTATGTCATAAAGCAGCATCAACTAACTTACAGAATTCCAATTTGCACAGATGGCCAACAGTAGTTGAAAATATGTAACTGAATCATATGAATTTATTTCTCTCAAGCAAGCGTATGCTCAGAGCTTTTCACCCAACAAGAAAATATACATCTTGTACATAGATTTTTGCCTTTGGGTCTTTTTTTTAAAGAACCTTATTAATTGATGAAACAAAATCTAAGCTGGAAATAATTTCTTATTTTTCTCTGCAGTCGAAGGTTGGTCCTTTTATATTTTCAATGCAATCAAACATTTGATGAGAAAGTTTTATTTCTCTTCATTAGGAAAATTTTCTATTCAGTGCAAAAGTTTTATAACTGCTTTGTAGATAGAAAATTGAAATACCTACTTGTATAATTTGATTTGAACTTCTCCCTAAAGGATTGAAGTTTCACTTGTAGTTCTTCTTTTAGACAAACTACTGGAACTTCTTTTATTCTTGAATGAACACAAATGTAAAAGGAAAGTGGGGTTTTTTTGTACTTTCATGCTGGTGATTTTTCTCTTTAAAATGTAAACCACTAATGTTTTTAAAAATTAAACCAAAATTGCCTATTAATATTATACACAAACTGAAACATAGTAACTTTTAGCACAGTGTATACATGCTTACATAAACTTAAAATGTGTTACACATTTTAAACAATTTGCTTTAACATATGAAAGTTCTAAAAAACATAAAAGTACAGTTAGGAAGTCTAGTTTCAGGTCTATTTTTAATAACACAGGACCAGTAAATATGGCCACTTACTTCATATGAGCACATGCAGATGCTTCCTACGATTAGCTTTCATAAGAACTTCCACATAGTTCCCAAAGTGATGCTTTCAGTTCACACTATTATAATTTGTGAGAAACTCCATCTTTGCCAACATTTGGTAGTGTCTTTTCTCATTTTAGTCTTTCTAGCAATTATGCACTAGTCCAACATTTTGGTTAAAATTTTTATTTCTTGGTGACCTCATAAACTTGAGTGTCTCTTAAGACATATTTTTTGAAGTCTTTTCTTTGACTATTTTTCTCTTTAGGGATTGTTTGTTTCTTACTGATATATACATACATATATATATATATGCGTGTGTGTGTATTTAGAATATATAAATAATTATATGTTTTGTTTCTTTGTCAGAAATGTGTATTACAGATTTCTTCCAGGCTAACTTGCTTTTTCACTCTCTTAGCAGTGGTTTTTGGAGAATAGGTTTTAATTTTACTGTAATCCAATTTCCATTCTTGTTTTTATGTCTCATCTAAGATAGTCTTGATTCCATTCTGGTAAATTTATTTATTTATTTGTGCCCATCATGGGCCCTGAACTCTGGGCTTGGGCACTGTCCCTGAGCACTTCAGCTTGAACTACAGTGCCACTTCCAGCTTCTTCTGCTTATGTGGTGCTGAGGAATAGAACCCAGAGCCTCATGCATGTGAGGCAAGCACTCTACCACTGAGCCGCCTTCCCAGCCCCTACTTTATTTTTTATATTTAGGTCTACAATTAATTTAGAAGTAAGTTTTAGTATGTTAGAAATCAGAACTCAGGATGATGCTTTTCCCATCACATTTGCACACTGATATTAAAAAGACATTACTTTCTCTGCTGTCAGCTTCTTTAGAAATCAGGTGAATGAACTCTTGGCCTGCTCTTGGACTCCTTTGTTTCATAGTCTATCTTTATGTGAGTGTTGTGTTTTCTTACTTACTATAGCTTCATAGTAAATGTTAATATTTAGAGAAAGTTTCCCTGTTTGTTCCTCAAAATTTCTTTGGTTATTCTTTAGTATTTTTGCTCACATTAATCAGAAAGAAGAGGATCAACACATGGAAGACACAAATAGATTGGTTGAGCTGGTTGAAGGAACATAATATAACTCTCTTCTGAATTATTCTACTTTGTGAGTAATACAAAAGTGAGATCACCAGCTGAGAATGAAAATATGGAGATGTAAAAGATAGTGAGTTGCAAAACTGGGAAGTGTGGGTGCATGTTTCTTTTTTGGGGGGTCCAGTCGTGGGGCCTGAACTCTGGGCCTGGGCGCTGTCCCTCAGCTCTTCAGCTCAAGTCTAGCGCTCTACCACTTGAGCCACAGCGCCACTTCCGGCATTTTTCTTTTTTTGCTTATGTGGTGCTGAGGAATCAAACCCAGGGCCTCAGGCATGCAAGGCAAGCGCTCTAGCACTGAGCCATCTTCCCAGCCCCAGGTACATGTTTCTTATGCCTGAAATCCTATAGCCTTAGTAGCCTGACAGCTGAGGCTGGCAGTTCAAAATCACCCCATGTAGAAAATTCCATGAGACTTACCTCCATTCAACAAGCAAAAAGCTGGGAGTGGAGGCTCAAATGGTAAAAGACTGTCCTTCAGTGGAAAAATAAATAAAACAGGAGTGAGAGGCCCTGAGTTCAAGCTCCAGTAACCAGCACTTAAATCAGATGCAATATAAGTGAGTGTGCATACATAGGTACTTTATGAGTTAGCTAAGCCAGTACTAAAACAGAATAAAATCTGGTTATAAACACCAAGCCATCTATCGTGATATTTTGTGTTTTCCTTTGTCAGTCGTGGGGCTTGAACTCTGGGCTTGTGCGCTGTCCCTCAGCAATTTAGCTCAAGGCAAGCACTCTACTACTTGAGCCACAGCACTATTTCCCGTTTTCTCATGGCTTATTGGAGATAAGAGTCTCATGGACTTTCCTGCCTGGGCTGGCTTTGAACTGTGATCCTCAGATCTCAGCCTCTTGCATAGCTAGGATTACAGGTGTGAGCCACCGGTGCTCATCTCATGGTACTTTTATAGTCTCTGCTTTTCATCATCTTATCATCTGCTTGATTACCTGTTCATCCTTATAAGACGGGATAGCACAAATAAAGCTCTGATCCAATGGTAAGCAAAAAGAAATAGTATGAAATGAATCTGGGGGAGAAGGAACAGACAAGTTGGGGGGACTGATGGGAGGGGTAATTCTGACCATTGTCTCAATGGCCACTCAAATGGACAGGTGAAATTGTAATCTTTGAAGTTCAGAAAGAAAATATTTCTCTAAGAGAAAGTGAACTGGATAAAGAAGTGCAGGAAAAATGCTGAGTAATAATGAAAATCTTCTCAAGATTTGAGTTCATACATTTTTCAGAGACTGACATCATTTGTTAATATTTCTCCCACCATACTGAGGTGCTTGTGCACAATGAAGCCTATTGAAGAGGGTGAGTGTAAGTCAATCTGGTGATTTCCCAAATGAGTAGAGTGGTGGATCAGATAGGTAGACTATGAATGTGGCAAGGCAAAGAAGAAGATGCTGTGAGTGAGTGTGTGTGTGTGTGTGTGTGTGTGTGTGTTTTCTGAAAGACATGCTCAGGGGGCAATACAGCTTGGCTGCCTTTGTAGGGTAGGGGAGGGGAAGGGAGGGAAAATATTACAGTGCATTTGGAAAGCTGGAAAGATAGATGACAGCAATGGTGAGCTTAAGTCCAAAATTCTGTCAATTCCCAGTAAGGTGAGAGAGAGGAAAACTTCTTTGAGAGTGAGACAAAATATTAAGACAGGATGATAAAGGGATAATTTTATGGAAGCCACTGGGAATCATGAGAAAAGTAGCAGTAAAGAGGAAAGTAACAAGTAATGGGATTATCCATGAATGAACAATCAGGAGAGGAGGCTGCAGTTGGCTGAAGGTGTTATACAGGAATTCAACGCGAGATACAGAGAAACCACATTTTAGAGGTCAAATCAGGAGTCTTTATTGGAAAGCCAGTGATTGTAGGTCACTGTCCCCAAAGAACATACAGCTTCAAATACACTTACTACTGTTAGAAAACTGGGCCATGAGGGTAGTAAAACAAAGAAAAAGCAGAAAAACAATCTCAATCAACTAATCATGAACTAAAGAGGGACACCATGGTACCTGAGGAGAGTCAGGAGACACTAGGCCTGGTGCAAAATGGTAGCTGAGCTGGTCAGGCTAAATAAAGTCCTGTTCAGGGAGCAAGGTTACGGGGAGCTTACGAGTCTCAAGAGTTCATGGCACAGGTCTGGCAGGTCCAGTAACCTATTGTCCAAGTCCCTGTCCCTGCCTCTAAAAATTCAAGCACTCCCTCCTCTGAGGACGGGACTCATCTTCATTCACCAAGAAGACAAGAAGATGCCAGTTAGACTCAGGATCCTTTTTTCAAAGGAACCTAGGAAGAAAGAAACCAAATCTATCCTATTGCTTTGCTTTTCACAGCAACGGAGTTTTCAGAAGGAGTCAGTAGTGAAACTGTGTAGAAATGCCAGTGAAGACTGAAGCAGACATCCCGGCTCACCTCAACATGTGACAACTGGGGGTGTCTGTAAAATGTCCCCTTCCCCTCCATGAATGATTAGAATGGTAGAGACTCCCAACAACTGAGGAGCAAAATGGTAGAAGGAAGAGATGAAGTCAAAGAAGGTGTTGTAAAGATCAGACCTTCAAGAACAAAAATCTTGTTGGAAAGGGCTGGGGAGTTAGGTGATAGAAGTGTTGAAAGAGCGTAGAGAACACAGAGACATCGAGGTTAAGGCTGGGAGTGAACACAAGTTAGTTGAGAAGGTTGGAGTGACAGTGAAGATGTAAGTACATAGGGCTGAAGGAATAAATTGATTGTGTAGAAACTCAGGAAATAGTAAGCTGTTGATTTTTTTGTGTGTTAGCCTTTCTCAGGAGCTAGATTGAGCTGGGCTCCCCACTATCCATCCTGCAGCTGATTCTGCAGCCCCATTGTGTGCAGACAGGGGCACAGTCAGATGCTCCGGGACTTATCAGGAAGAGAAAGACGCAAGTAGGCATCTCTGTGTGCTGCAGAGCATTACCAAGGCATGGGAACATGAGTTTCCATCATTCACAACTGGACTATTTGGGAAAATTCAAAACGAAAGCAAATTCTTTGACCCTCTGTCACAGAAGACTCAGGAGGACATTTAGGGGAATAGGGATTGCCTTGTGCATTTTATGAACATCTTAGTTTATAGTCTGAGCATGAAAGCCATGCTTAATTCCTCATCCACCTACTCGTTGTATTGAAGGCCTGATTTTAAGGAGTATTCTACACCCAAATGGTCCTCAGTAAATAGCAGCTGCTGATACATTGACCACGTCACCTTCACAAATATCACATTAATACTTGGACATTTTGAGAAGCGTAAATGTTTACGGGTAAGATATTCCGATGAAATAAGAATTTCTTTCAAGCCTAACTTTTCTTTTGGAAAACAGATGAAACAAATGAAAACAAAAATGGAGGGCGGAGAGCTTTAAAACCCCACACAGGCCTTGAATGGCTCAAAATCCTTGGCCTATTCTGATTTGACCTTGTGAGCTATCTAAGAGGAAAATCATGGTCAAATAAACTCTGAGCACACCTTGATGATCAAAGCAAGCACCTGATATTTTAAACAAGTCTTTCTTAAAAGACATCCTTTGATGTGAATGTCAACTCAGGTACTATTCAGTACCTGCGTAGCTGTTGTGCAAGAGAACAATCATTCAGGTGCAGGTGGCATGCAGTTCTGGTTACCTTCAGTGACCCTTGACAGAGCTGAAAAATGGGAAGGCCCCCACTTTTAATGTAGGGCAGCATATGAAAGCTGTTTTTATTTCAAAGTTTACTTTAATTCTGTTGTTTCCCCTCCCTATGGCAATGCTCTACAAATAATCTTTATTTAATCTTCTTCTGTCTTGGGCTGTGATATCATTAGTGTGTTTGAAATGTTCTTTTATTGGTTGTAGATATTAACAATTCCCAGTTGTGTTACCTCACAGACGCAGCTATTTCTTTTGTGCTGTACTGATATCAACAACAACAAAAATGTTTCTGCCCTTTCTCCTCTAATCCACCCCATACATTTGCTTTATTAAAGCCTGATTTTCATTATATGATCCGTCTCAGCGGAAAATCTCTGGATTCTCATCAGCTACCGAAAACAGAAAAAAAAATAATTTTTCCCAGAGCCCTTCATTCTCCTCTTGAACATTTCATTGCTACATCCACATAAAAGGTAAACTAATTTTTATCATTCTGAAAATACTAGCGAACGATGAAGCAAACACATGTCCTATTTTTCTGGATGGTGTATTAAAAGTTGTCCAGAAGCTGGGCACTGGTGGTTCACGTCTGTAATCCTAGCTACTCATGAGGCTGAAATCTGGTGATTGTGGTTCAAAGCTAGCCTTAGCAGGAAAGTCCTTGAGACTCTTATGTCCAATTAACTTCCAAAAAGCCTGGAAATGGAACTCTGGTTCAATGGTATAGTGAAAAAAGCTCAGGGATAATACCTAGGCCCTGAGTTCAAACCCCAGGACTGGCATACACACAGAAAAAAAAAGTATAGAGAAGTTATCTAAAGTAGTTGTAATTATACAATTCCTAAGATGCAGAGCATATATCTACACCCCAATTAACCCTCATTGTTTCCATCACTGAATTCTGTCTCATACTTACATTGTAAGTACCTCTTCCATTCCTCAATTTGGTAAACCTCTTCAAAGTTTCCATATGAGAGAAGTAGGCAGTTTGCAGTTTTCTTTTTCTTGTTTAGCATTCTAAGTAGTTGCACAAAAGGGGTTTCAATTCAACAAGCCAGAAAATGAGTACAGTACATCTTTGGTCAATGTCACCCCTTTGATCATTCTCCTTATCTTTTCCAAGATATATAGTTCCTTCAAGATATGTAGTTCAACTTTCCCATATGTATGAATAAAATGACTATATGCCCCCTCCCCTCATGATTTTTTGAGCAAATCTGGCCATCCCTGTTTCTTTGTGCATGGGAGCATTCTGATCCTTTCTTTCTTTGCGCACATGCCAGCGTCTCATTAAGACGCAGCTAAAATACCACATTCTTCATACAGCTTTCCATGATACCTCAGCCAGAAATAATTTATCTTAACGATGATCTCCCATAATTCTTTCTATATCTGTCTTGCTGGGCAGGATTTTCCACTCCTTCACAGCTATTACCGGATCTTTTACCTCCCTTACAGGTCTGCTGAGAGGTAAAACTTTGATTTATGATCTCCATAAATCTCACAGCACCCAGTGCAGTGCTCCCTAATAATAAGTACTAAGTAAAAGTGTGAAGAATGAATGAGTGAATGTAGCGGTGAATAAGAGAGTATTTATTTTCCTCTGGCAGGCAATGTAATGGAGCAAAAATAGCATAGGAATTTATAGTGAAGAAATCCAAATTGCAGTTGTGGATGCAATGAACAAATTACTAACATGATCTTGAATTAAACACTTAGTTTCTTTTCTGAAACACATATAGTTCTCATCATAAGCTTGGAAGTAGTAATATTACTTGTATTTCCAAATTCCAAAGTGATTCTTCAGAACAATTGAAGCAATATAAAGGTACAAATACCTTGAGAAACTGTGCCTATTATATAACAAACTTAATTACTTTAAGGTTGGAGCTACATCTCCAAGACATAGACAACCTTAAAAATCAGTTGGCTATTTATCTTTTTCATAGTTTTCCATAAAGTAAAGCTATCTGTCTTCTTCAATTTCAACAGCGATAAATAGTTAACAATTAAACCCTTATATCTTTTAATTTTAGTGTATTATATTTGGAAATATTTTCCATCTAGATATTCTTGTCCAGTATGGTGAATTATTGCTAAATTTATATGTATAGATCCATATATGTATGTATGAATGCATGCATGTATTTGTGCATGTGTGCATGCATGTATTTGTGCATGTGTGCACACATGTATTTGTGCATGTGTGCATGCATGTATTTGTGCATGTGTGCATGCATGTAGTATAGTACTGGTGATTGCATCTAGGGCCTTGCACACACTTGGCAAGCAATCTAACACTTGTGCCACAACTCCTATTCCTATCTTTAATTCTGAAACATTTCATTGAATGACCTTAAGTAATCTTGCTGAGCTTTGAATTCCAATGCACCCCAGGGACCGCCATGCAGTAGGTTCAAACTTAGTTTTGAATCAATACGTTGTTCTAGGCATCGTAGGTAGGGGGCTTTATGAGCTCCTAAGCTCCTAAATAATTATTGTGCCTGCAGCATCCATGAATGTACACTGCACAAAGAACCCAAGTGAAACTTCTGCAACACCATCCAAGCCACTCTACTGCCTAACAATTTTGGCAGCTCCCATTTCCTCCTCCACAGCCCCATTTCTAAGCATGCCATATAGACACCTACAAAATACTGCCTTTGATAAGGTACTTATGCAGTCTTCCAACACTTCTCCATTTATCCAGTCTTTGAGTAATTACTGTCAAAAATGCTTGTACTTTCTCAGGTGACTATTTCCCTTTACCTTGCTCCCTTCTAGAACATTTGTCTAGGGAAAAAGGCCCCTGCATTCTGCAGTCACTCCTATCTTTTCCTGATCATTCTCTCACTCCAAAGCAGGCAGAGTTGAGTGCATCATTTTTATTGTTTGTTTCTATGGCCTCTTCTTCATACCTATATATTAATTTTATAGGACATTATAACCACTTACTTTTCCTGATTCCCCAGATGTAGAACAATGTGTTAAATTATAAACTCTCTACAGAGGCTAGTTAAAAAAAATAACAACAAGAGCTGAACATGATAGCTAACACCTGTAATTCCAGCACATATGAGGCTGAAACATAAAGATGAAGAGTTCATGACAAATCTGGACCATATAACAAAACTCTATTTCTCTGTAAGCAGAGACCACTGGCTCTCCTAGAGAATAACATTAAATGCAAGGTACTTGTGTTATGCCAAGCTTATATCTTTATCTGTGCTTCAGGTTTCTCATAGGAAAGTTTCAATGATAGTTACAATCTTATCTTGGTGGGGTTTATGGGAGGTCATTAAGAGTGATTATATACACACAGCCCAGGGTATGCTGTATAGAAACTTACATAATCTTGATTATCTCAGTTGTCAGCACAATGAGTAAACGTAAGTGATCCTATTAATAACTAGTGTTTGCTGATAAATAGACTCTCAAGTAGGAAATTAATGATTTGGGAGGATAAAGTGATAAAGATATGAATGAGAAAAAATTCAAAAATGCTTTGAAGTACATTATGACTGAGATATTTGATTCATCCTGAACCTCAAGGACTATCATGCTTTCATCAAAAGGTAAAATTAATATCTGAAAAGAATGTTTTGGTTTAAACCTGGTGAACAGGCCAGGCACTGTTGGCTTATACCTGTTATCCTAGATACTCAAGAGGCTGAGATCTGAGGACTGTGGTTCAGGACATCCTGAGCAAGAAAGTTTGTGAGACTCTTATCTTCTATAAAGCTCTCTGAATAAGCCAGAAGTGGTTTTGTGCCTCAAATGGTCAAGTGGTATCCTTGAGCAAAAGAAGCTCAGGGACAGTGCTTAGGCCCTGAGTTCAAGCCCCAGGACCTGCAAAACAACAACAACTAAACACCAAAAAACTTGTCAGCATGTATGTCACCATGGTTCTTTTTTTTGGGTGGGGGAAGTTCAGTCATGGGGCTTGAACTCTGAGTCTGGGTGCTGTCCCTCAGCTCTTCAGCTCAAGGCTAGCACTCTACCACTTGAGCCACAACGCCATTTCCGGCTTTTTTTCTTTTTGCTTATGTGGTGCTGAGGAATCGAACCCAGGCCTCATGCATGCAAGGCAAGCGCTCTACCACTGAGCCACCTTCCCAGCCCCACCATGGTTCTTTAATGGAGATATGATGCTGCATTTGATATGGTTAGATGGGCATAGACATTAAGATTGGTAACAACCTTTAATAATTACCCAAGTATAATTTAATCTATTATGTTTAGGGAAAGCAGTCATATTGAGTGCAAAGTATCTGAAAAGTGGTCAGCACTGTATCCAGTCCTTAGGTCTTTAACAAGCTCCCACTTGCAGTGAAGTTAGGTTCTTTGGAGAGCTAGAGTCTCCTAGTCAAATGTAAGAAATAAGCATTTAGCAGACTGCTGCCTTCTGTGTGGTTATCTTATTCAATAAGGACACTTTGTTGAGTGGCAGTGGCTCATGCCTGTAATCCTAGCTACTCAGGAGGCTGAGATCTGAGGGTCACTGTTCAAATCCAGCCCAGGCAGGAAAGTCCGTGAGACTCTTATCTCCAATAAACCACAAGAAAACTGGAAGTGGTGCTGTGGCTTTTTAAGTGGTAGAACAGTAGCCTTGAGCTGAAGAGCTAAGGGATAGTGCCCAAGCCCAGAGTTCAATCCCCACCACCGCCAAAAAAAAAAGAGAACACTTTGCCAAAGGTCTATGGAGCATTGTCTCACTTAAATAATAAGTGCCCAATACATGCTAGCTTTAGATTTAGCTGAATTCTTTCTGGTATTTATTTTGAACAGAAGCTCAAGATGTCTTAATTACTATTATATGTGTATATTATTTTACAAATTGGGCAGGCATATGAAGAATTCTTATCAGAATTATGACCATAGGATCATGCTAATATGCTCATAATCATCTATATGTACTATATTATATATAAAATATAAATAATATAAAATATATAATATGTGAATATAATATATAAAATAAAAGTAAGCATGTATTTATAAATTTTTGTTTATATATTTTATAAAAAGTTCTATATTTATAACATGTAAATATGTAACATAAAATATGTATGAAAATATCAAATACATATATAATACATATTCATGTACTATAGATATACATATATGCTATATATAGCATAGATGGATTATATATGTTATACATATTTTATATTATAAATATTATATAGTTTATAATTAAGAGGACATATGAAGAATCTTTATCAAAAATTATGACCGAACTGATGAACCTTCATGAAATGAGTGTGGGTGTGCGTATTTTACAAATTGAACATGTAAAGCGTTTGTATCAGAAATTGTATTTTTAATAAGTTTTTTATTGTGAAAATACTGTACAGAGGGTTTATAATTACATGAGCAAGGTAATGAGCACATTTCTTATCAAGCATTGTTGCCTCCTCCTGTTTTTCCCCTACCATCCCTTCCCTCCCCTACACTCTCCCCCTCCCCCTCCCCGCTTGCCTAAATTGTAAAGTTCATTTTCAGAAAGTGTAAATATGCTCAAGAACCTTCATATTTTTGTTTTTTCTATGAAGTGATTCATCACGCAAAGCTATTATTTCCAACTTGCTCATTTGTTCAAATGGTCAATTACCTCTCACCAGTGCATTGCTTTCCTTCAAAGTTCCCTAAACGATTAACAAGAGGAAAGAAAAGAAAAGAAGGAAGGAAGTCTTGCACATTAATAATACCAAATTTATGAACCTCCCAACATTAACTTCCATGTTTTCAGTCTTCTTTCCTGTGAGTATGGATGGATCACTCAAAAACATATACCTTCCCAGCTGATAATGATGTGATGCCTTTGATCTCTTTCTTTACTGATTTCCTGTCTCTACTTTAGGTTAACTCAAGTAAAGCACCAACAGGCAAAATAGACATATTCGAAAAATCTACAAATTTATTTTCAACCTGGCTTTCTTATATCAGTTTTGGAGATGAGAATGAATTCCTGTTCTCCTTTGTTTTACACATAAGTATGATACTGTTTACCTTCCAACACTTCAACCACTAGCCAAACTGTACTTTCTTTTTGTAAGCTATGAAATGTCTTACTTTTTTACTATTGCTGCAATATCCTAAATAATCAACAAATGTAGATTCTCATAAGCCATTTAAGACATATTTTGAGTTCTCTATATGTTATGCTTTAAAGTATGTTACCTAGCTTCTATAAAATATTTTACTGATTATGGCCTGGAACACTTTTAATAATTTTTCTTACAAATTGCTAACAACTTCTTAAACTTAAGCATTTAAATATAAATAGTATGTAAGAATCACATAGAAGATGTTAAAACATTATTCATCTTGACCCCACCCTAGAAATTTTATTGCAGAAGGCTTTAGGGTGGGGACTGAGATTTTTACATTTTCAGTAAATCTCTGGTGATGCTGAAGTTGTTGGTGTGAGAACCTCCCATGTATAACCATCTCCCCCTTTTATTTCACATTGCCATTGATTTAACACCAGCTGTATGCACATAACCATTTAAGTGCCTAGCCAAGTAGCAATTCAGTTGGCTCATGTGCTTTTGCCTCATAATACTGTGCAAGTGAAGGCTTGTCTCAGGCTTCATAGATCCGTCTTTTAGAAAACACATGGTCTCAGTTAAAAGTGCGTCTGTTCTCCAATAAGATGAGTAATAAAAAGATTCCCATTTTAGGTAAAGCAATTGGTTCAAGAGCAAAGAGCAATGGAATTTCTGAGAAGTAAATCATGAAATTAAAGTTAAATCATAAAATTAAAGTTAGTAGGCGACGTTTGGGATATTGCATTTTTTGTAATCTTATGTGACGATGCCAACTTGAACAAAAATGGGTGGTTTGTCTGGAGTCTTGTATGAATAGCAGTAAACGCTGACTTTGATTTTTACCATCAGTTCTATGGCATATAGACACACACACACACAAACACACACACACACTCCACACACATATTCTGTGTAAATTATTTTTCTCATCACTCTAATATGACATCTGACTTGAACAGCTTAAAGGAAGAAGATTTATATGGGCTCATAGTTTCACAGATGGCAGATCTTGGTTCTTGGCTCTATAGATTCTGTCTAGGATGCTGCAGAAACTTATGGTAGTGGGCACCAGTAATGGAGAAGTTTCTTATTTTGTAGTAGATAAGAAGAAAAGACAAGAAGACTGGAAGGGGACCCAGTGATCAGATAACATCAAAGACTCTCCCTTATTTACCTACTTCCTTCCTGCTAGCTACTATTTCCCAAAGTTTCCTTAACCTTCCAAAATATCACCACCCACTGAATATTTTTTTAAACATGCATTTTTATTTTTTTTAATTTTTATTTATTTTTTATTGTGAAAATACTGTACAGAGGGGTTACAATTAGATGGACAAGATAATGAGCACATTTCTTATCAAGCATTGTAGCCTCCTCTTTTGTTTCCCCTTCCCATCCCTTAAATTGTCATTGTATAAAAATATACAGAGGGTGTATCTGACTTATACAGTTAATACAGTATATCTGACTTATACAGTATATAGCTGACATACAGTTATATAAGTCAGATAAAGAGAACATTTCTTTTTGAACAAGTTCTCCCCTCTCTGCCCTCCGCTCTCTCCCAGTTTTTCCCTCCCATCCCCACTTACAAATTGTGCATACAATTCATTATCAACATAGTGTCTAGTGAATACCACTGCTGCATTTTTTCACCCTTTCTCCCTCCATTTACGTTTCTCCCCTAAAGACAGATAAAGGAACAAACAAGACAAAAAGAAAAGAAAATACCCAGCAACAATGGTAAATAAAACCCTTTTGCTTCCATTTCTTGGAGTTCAGTCTATACATATTATTTTATATGATCAAATGCACATAGCTATTGGGTCTTTGTGATTCTATCCTAGGAATATCCTCCTTTCATCTCACTCCATGTGAATGCCTAGAAACTTGTTTAATTTATCATGTCCCAGTGTACTTTTTTAAACCATGCTGTGTGTTTACTTGTAGATTTATAAGCAAATTTTAGCTTACCACAAATGAGGAAAACCATGCAACCTATGTTTCTCTGGATCTGGCTTACTTCGTTTAATATAATTTTTTCCAAGCTTTGTATTTCCTTATGAATGGTACAATATCATTCTTTCCATTGGGCAAGCAGAATTCCATTCTGCATATATACCACATTTTCTTGATCCATTTGTCCACTATGGGGCATCTGGGTTGATTCCATATCTCTCTCTTTTTCTTTCTTTCTTTCTTTCTTTCTTTCTTTCTTTCTTTCTTTCTTTCTTTCTTTCTTTCTTTCTTTCTTTCTTTCCTTCTGTCTGTCTGTCTTTCTTTCTTTCCTTCCTTCCTTCCTTCCTTCTTTCTTTCCTTCCTTCCTTCCTTCTTTCTTTCTTTTCTTTCTTTCTTTTCTTTCTTTCTTTCATTTCTTTTCTTTTCTTTTCTTTCTTTCTTTCTTTTCTTTCTTTCTTTCTTTCTTTCTTTCTTTCTTTCTTTCTTTCTTTCTTTCTTTCTTTCTTTCTTTCTTTCTTTCTTTCTTTCTTTCTGTCCTGGGG
>NW_012267286.1:3086960-3177704 GCF_000151885.1 Dipodomys ordii
TACAGAGGGGTTACAATTACATGGGCAAGATAATGAGTACATTTCTTATCAAGCATTGTAGCCTCCTCCTTTGTTTCCCCTTCCCATCCCATCCTCCCCCCGCCTCCCACCCAATTCTCCTCCCCCCTCACCAAAGTTGTAAAGTTCGTTTTCAACATAAGGACTTGTATGTTTCATTGTTGCAATGCACCTGTATCCCTATGTTTTATATATGAGGTCCTTGTCTGTTGTATGGCTAGTAAAAGTCTTCTCCCAGTCTGTGGGCTTTCTATTGATGTTGCTAGTTATTTCCTTTGCCATGCAGAAGCTCTTCAGTTTCATGCAATCCCATTTGTCCAACCTTTCTTTGATTTGTTGTGTTTCTGGGTCTTTATTAAGAAAATTTCAGCCTGTGCCAAGAAGTCCTAAAGTTTATCCTATTGCTTCCTGTAATGTTTTTGGGGTGTCTGCTTTGACTTTGAGGTATTTGATCCATTTGGAGTTGATTCTGGTGCAGGGTGATATATAAGGATCTACCTTTAGTTTTCCACAGGTGTTTAACCAATTTTGCCAGCACCATTTACTGAAAAGGCTGTCTTTCTTACATTCTAATTTTTAGCTCCCTTATCAAAGATCAGGTGGCTATTGGTCTGTGGGTTCTGGATCTTCAGATCTATTCCATTGGTGCTCATGTCTTTTCTTGTGCCAGTACCAAGCTGTTTTGATTTGCTTTGTAGTAGAGTTTGAAATTTGGTATTGATATTCCTCCAGCACTGTTCTTTCTGCTAAGGATTGTTTTTGCTATTCGAGGTCTTTTATTGTTCCATCTGACTTTTTGGATTGCTTCTTCTATTTCCTTGAAGAATGAGGTTGGAATACTGATAGGTATCTAATTGAATTTGTAGATAGCCTTTGTCAGTCTTGCCATTTCCATGGTGTTAATCCTCCCAATCCAGGAGCATGGGAAGTTTATCCACTTCCTTAGTTCTGCTTTAATTTCCTTTTTCAGGTTTTTAAAGTTTTCATCCTAGAGGTCCTTCAGTTCTTTAGTTAACTCCTAGGTATTCTATTTTTTATGAGGCTATTACAAAGGGAGTTGCTTTCCTGATTTCAGTCGTGCTCTTCTCATTGTTGGCGTACATAAAACTGGCAAGATCTCTTCAAACTGGAGGCACACCCTTTGGTGTCTCATTTTTAAATGGCTAAAAATATATTACTTAATTTTATTTTTTTGCTTAAAGAAAACAAATTCCACATGATGATGTCTCCTTTGTTCTCCAGAAACAAAGCATTTGCTCAATAGTTCATGCGCCACCCTGAGTAAGTTGTAAGTTGTATTAACTTCTATCTCCTGCTGTTGTTTTCTGGGCTAAAGAATTTACAACAGCTGCACAGACACAGAAAACATTTTAATGCAATGAATGTTGGTTTCAATGAATTTACCTTAATCACCACATCCAGTTTCAAAAAAAAAAAAAGACAAAATCTATCCAACAGCCATCTGATTAAATCATGTTAGCCAGAAATTCCTTTGCTTGGATTTTAAGGACTGCAGTATTTTTTTGGTAATATACATATTGTTTTTATTGTAAAGATACTGTACAGAGGAGTTATAGTTACGTGAGTGAGGTGTTGAGTACATTTCCTATTGAGCATTGTTATCCCCTTCTTTGTTTTTCCCCTACCATCTCTCCCCTACCCCCATCCCCAACTCCTCCCTCCCTACCCTGGAAGTTGTAAAGTTCGTTTCAACATAGTTCCTTGTACATCTCATTGTTGAGCCTGGGGCTTGAACTCAGGATTCCCTACCTTTATTTGCTCATGGCTAGCTCCCTTTCCGGCTTTTTGGTGGTTAATTGGAGAAAAGAGTCTCATGGGCTTTCCTTCCTGGACTGGCTTTGAACTTCGATCCTCAGATCTCAGCCTCCTGAATAGTTAGAATTACAGTCATGAGCCACCCAGTGCCTAGCAGAACTCCTAATTTCCTTCTTACTGAATGCTGAATCTTTCAGAAAGGAATCTTTACAATTCCAAATCCTTCCACTAAGTATTCTTGCTTGAAATCAGATTGTGAAACTTTCGACATAGCCATGTTGTCTCATCCTCCAAATGTTATTTCACTTCTCATGTGATGAATCTGTCCTCCAGGCTTTTCCAGCTCTGAGGATCAGGCTTTCCTAAAGTCTAAGTGGGAATTACATTTTTCTCTCATACTTAGTTTTGACCTAGATGGGCTGGCAAGTCTGCACAGATTTGTCTGCCATAGGTAAATTGGCTTATTTCCTTCTTGGACTTGAAAGTTGTTCTGTGATTTATGAAGTCTTTTTTTTTTTGCTGCTAAACGTTTCATTGACAGAAAAATTCAGGACATAAAACAGATGAAGAGTAGAGATGCCAGAAGATCCTAACACCCCCTCTTTCCCTGAAAGGTAGACTTGGGTCATTTTCACCCAAGCTTCAGGGCTCTCTTCAAGGCCACTGTCTGAAACCCTCCAGCTGACTTAATTCTTCAAGAAACATGTAGTTAACATAATCATATCCAAGAAATAGCTCTACAGTATGACATTAACAGCAAAAGCATTAACAAAAGCCTATCAATCTCTTAAAACACTTATAAGAAAGGAATTTAAATATATATTTTTACATTTACTTTATATTTATTTTATATGTATTTATATTAAGATAAATATATATCTTTTAATGAAATATGACTTGTATTTGAATTGTTTAGCTCAGAGATCAGGCAGGTCAATGATCATCTTACTGCATGGAAGTAGACTCAAAATCTAGGGTACAAGAGGGGTTTGGGAAAAGTAATAAGGAAACTGCAAGGTTAAGAAAGTTGAGACATAGCTGGGCACTAGTGGATCCTATAATCCTAGCTACTAAGGAGGCTGAGATCTGAGGATCATGGTTCAAAGCCTGGGCAGGAAAGTCCATGAGACTCTCCAATGGGTGCTATGGCTCAAGTGATACAGCACTGCTTTGAGCTGAAGAGCTGAGGGACAGTGCCCAGACCCAGAGTTCAAGTTCCATGACCATCCAAAAAAAAAAAAAAAGGTTGAGACAATTTGTCCAGTAGCCAGTTTCCAGATTTTTCTCTTGCCATCAAATCCCATTCTAGTTGCCTGGTAGAGAGGAAAGTGTAGAAGGAAAGGATTGTTCAATAACTAAGCTTTAGATAAACTATGATAGAACACACGCATAAAATATGCTCTCCATTGGCGTATATTTTATGAAATGCCTATTACAAAGCAGTGCCTACCATCTTTACCATTTCAGTATGGCCTTAGTCTTTCCTTCGTGTTTCTTGACCAATTTTCTAACTAGAAATCCTGAGACCAATACAAAGCTATTTTGAGATGAGAAATGAGAGAGAAGAAAAATATTGTAAAATTACAATAAGAATGGAAGAGAAAACATCGTTACCTAATAGCCTAATAAACATAGACTTGTGACAAAGACGAGAAAACTAAAAGATTTTCAGAAAGAAGAAAAAAAAAACCGTGCTTGGGTGGATGTAATCACATTAACCAGACTACAAGGTGGGGATATTCTAGACTCAAGGTCTGGCATGTGGCTTCATATTTCCACTCCATCTTCCAGAGAAACAAAATGCCAGTTGCTAATATGCCCAGTATCAACACAATCTGATGAAACAGTTATTCCCAGGCTGACTATCACTGCCAAATGGTCTGAAAAAGAAAATCATGGTAAATTAACATGAAGTAAAACACAGCAGCTGTCTGTAAAATTTTTGTTGAAATGCCACACATGCTTATTGCAGTCTCTCTAACTTAAAAAGAAAAAAAGATGTTTCTCCAGATAAACATTGTCCATTCAAAAATAACAATAAAATACGAATACAAAAGATACTGTTTTTCACTCACCCCAGAGTCCCGGAATTACAAAAATTTTTGCAAATTTACATATATCCCTAACGTTCAAATATCTAAGTGTCCCAAGAGACCTTTCTTGCTCTGAGTCATATCTGGCCAGATGATTGAATATTAGGGAATTGAACCACTGAGTCAGACCGAGTCTGCATTTGAACCATTAAACAAGAAGATCTTTGAAAGGAAATGTCATGCATTTTTAGCAGCAAAGTGTTAATGAGATGGAACTTTAGGCTGAGAGTAAACAGAAATGATTTCTCCCCACAGTGTGCTATTGGATTATGAGGTTTCTATTTTGTGTGAGCCATTAAGAAAAGTACCCATAGTAATGTGAAGCATAGCACAATGTTTGCCTATAAAGAAATTCTGTCTTCAGAAAGCCCCAGTTATTATTCAGTTTTCTTCCTTGTGTGTGTGTGTGTGTGTGTGAGAGAGAGAGGGGGGGGGGAGAGAGGGAGACAGAGAGAGACAGAGAGACAGAAAGACAGAGAGACTGAGAGACAGTGAGAGAGTTTAATTGCCCTTTAAGCAGGAAAGATTTTGATTTTTGTTGACCACTCCTAAAACACAAATGGCTATGATTTTGATGGTGTTATAAGGCTCGCAGAGTTGCCATAGAATGGACAGTCTACCCAGAGTGGGGGGCTTGGCTTTGAACCAAAGGAAAGAGAAAATACATTGGTAATTAGAAAGTTTAGCAGGTTCAAAGGCTTGTAGGTGTGAGTGAAGGCAGTGACAAAAGATGGAAGAAAGAAACTGGGTGGGCTGGGAAGGTGGCTCAGTGGTAGAGTGCTTGCCTTGCATGGATGAGGCCCTGGGTTCGATTCCTCAGCACCACATAAGCAGAAAGAGCTGGAAGTGGTGCTGTGGCTCAAGTGGTTGAGCGCTAACCTTGAGCTGAAGAGCTGAGGGACAATGGCCAGGCCCAGAGTTTAGGCCCTGCAACCGACCAAAAAAGGAAAGAAAGAAAAAAAAAACTGGGTGCCTGTGGCTCATGCCGGTAATCCATGCTATTTGGTAGGCTGAGATCTGAGGACTGGGGTGTGAAACCAGCCCAGGGAATGAGTCTGTGAGACTCTTTTCTTCACTAAATTACCAGAAAAGCAGGAAGTGGAGTGGCTTAAGTGGTCAAGTGGAGAGCACTAGCTTTGAGCAAAAGAAGCTCAGGAACAATTCCCAGGCCTTGAGTTCAAGCTCCAGGACCATCCCTCTCCCCAAAGAAAAAAGAAAAAAAAAAGATGGAGGGAAGAGGAGAAGTAACCATGTGTCATATCACCCTCTTCTTATCCTATTTGGAATTTCCATTATCTTTGAAGATCCAAGCCCACCCATGCCTTTCTCTGTCACTCTATGCCTGAACACACACTTTCTCTCTCTCTCTCTCTCTCTCTCTCTCTCTCTCTCTATCTATCTATCTATCTATACATATATATAAAACATCTAAAGACAAATTATGCAAGTTAATATTTATAAAAAAGAATATAACCAATCCATGATGTACTATCAGAACTAAGGATTTAAAGACTGTTTTCCAAGTTTGTTTGTGAAATAAAAGTTTGTGGGTGAATATAGAATATAAAAATAATTAACAGATTTGTTTATTTTTCTATACATAGAGGCAAACATGAGACCACATTCTGACTTTAAGGTTTTTTTTGTTTTTTGGGGGGAGGGGGCTTCAAGTCGTGGGGCCTGAACTCTGGGCCTGGGCACTGTCCCTCAGCTCTTCAGTTCAAGGCTAGCGCTCTACCACTTGAGCCACAGCGCCACTTTCGGCTTTTTTCTTTTTGCTTATGTGGTACTGAGGAATTGAACCCAGGGCCTCATGCATGCAAGGCAAGCACTCTACCACTGAGCCACCTTCCCTACCCCCTACACCTGAGTTTTAACACTAAGTTTCTCTGCTTCTCTTCCACATTACATAAGATTTGTGAAACTATGTTCTCTTTCTTTTCTTTTTATAAGAACACTCAGAAAAGACTGGATTTTCTTCCCTTTTACATAGTCAACTGCTTTTCTTGATTCCAGTTGGGTCAAGAGAACTGGTGTTCAGATTTCTGGTATGTTTGGAGGGAAAGCATCACTAATTAGATTCCAGGCAAACTCAGGCTGCATTTTGTTAGGTTTCCATTTGCTGCCTTATAATTTCTTTCAAAAGATTCCCTAAAACCACATTCACATTTAAAAAGATGTTCTACACTTGTTTATGTCATTCAACCTGAGGCTGCTTCCTTTGAACACCTTACATAGCATGGAAGGCAAAATAGCAAGCACTAAATCTTAACTTAGTAGATACTTCTCCAACAGGATTTCTTAACATCTGTGGGCTTGCCTGCTTTGTAATTTATTCATAAAAGTTTTAAGATTGCCATTACATCATAAAGTTAAAAGAGGTATTTTAAAAAAAGACCTTGTTGATGAAATTCTAGCTTGCTTTTCATAAACACATGTTGTGCGCTGGTGACTTTGTTTTCTTTTGTGTGTGTGTGCTCAATGACAGACAGATGACTTAGAATTGCTGGGTTGTGTTCTTCCATGTCCTATCCTGAAAAGGTAAATTTAGATTTAAGATCTTTTGATTACTTAGTGGAACCAAACATAACATTTGTTGTAAAAAGAACAACTGTAAAGATCTATTTCCAGATCTCAATGATTTAAACATTCTGCTTATTTTTACAGTTTATTTTCTAGTAAGAGGTATTTGATTATTGACTTTGCAAACTTATGTCTCTTCACATTTCTTAGGAAAGGTCTCTCTCTCTCTGACATAAACTTAAAAAATAAGGAGAAATCCTTATTGTTGAAGCATGGTAATAGAATGTTCAACTTTAATCAAAAGAAGAATAAATCTTGATTGTTGAAGCATGATAACAGAAATATTCAAATCAAGTGATCGTTTAGTGCTGAGAACAAAGGAATTGTGACCATCCAATTTATCACAATGAAGATTCTCTTGTTCTGAGTTACTATACAATGAAGTATTCCCAATGGCCTCCTCTCAAATCTAGCCTTAGCTGAAAATATTTCATGCTATAAACGGCACACGATCATCACATGATCTATTCTAAACTAATTTTATGTTCCTATACAGGATTCAACAGGTTCATTTTGCCACTAATTTCCAACTATTGAGAAATGGCTCATTGACATCAATCTCTCAGGCATTTTTCCTCCATTGAGCCACCAAATTGTCTTTTCCAGTCACACATCACATAGTATCTAATGAAAATATAATTCTCTCATTGAGGCACAGAAAGTCACAACAGCCCATATTGGTAAAAAGACCCTTCGGAGTGTGACAGCCAAATGCTGTCCCCTCTCCTGCAGGTACCCAAGACTACCTGTACTATGTGTGTCACTGTTTGGTAGGCCTATTGTTTTTCTTCTATGTCTGTATGTTCTTTCCCAAACTGTTCCTTTTGAAGGGCCATTTACCCATTACTGATCTTGTCCATAATCTGATTTCAGCTTTAGAACTCAAATCAAATGATAATTTTTCATCTTATTACTGCAGGTAACGTTCTCATTTTCAATTGGCTATTTTTTTTCTTTTTAAAATATTTTTGTAGTGCTGAAGATCAACCCCAATAGAAAAGGGCTCTCCCATGATGCTGCACATCCAACACTTATGAGCTTCACCAGCACTAACTAACTGTTCTATTCCTCGATGTACTTTGAGGTCTTTGGTGGCCTTATAAAGGTGCCCAAATATCTGGTAGTATATGACATAAGTCAAACAGAGAATAAATATTTATTAGCTGATTTTTATCACATGTATATTTCTTCACCTTATTTTTAACATCTTAGATCCTTGTCCTGTTAAAATTGATGATGTTCTCCAGAAAGTAAATTTTAAACACACCTTATAAAAAGAAGATGGTTGCTTATGAATAATTTGAATCCTAATCTATCATACTCCATCACATAGTCTTTATCTCATTTGCTTTCTGGGTAATTATCATCTCTATTCTCTCCAATATCTTCCATCTTTTTTTTTTGGTCGGTCATGGGGCTTGAACTCTGGGCTTGGGTACTATCCCTCAGCTCTTCAGCTCAAGGCCAGCACTCTACCACTTGAGCTACAGTGCCACTTCTAGTTTTCTAGTGGTTTATTGGAGATAAGAGTCTCAAGGACTTTTCTGCCCAGGGTTGGCTTTGAACTGTGATTCTCAGATCTCAGCCTCCTGAGTCTAGTATTACAGGCGTGAGCCACCGGTGCCCAGCCATATTCCATCTTAAAAAAAAATTGTACCTATAATTCAATGTATCTTCAACCTTTCAAATGTTGATTTCAAAAATTATCATAGCAAGGTGCCAGTGGCTTATGTCTGCAAATCTTAGTTACTCAGGAGGCTGAAATATTATGATGAAGGTCCAAAGCCAACTCAGGCAGACAAAATTTTTGAGAGATACTTATCTCCAAATTAAACATGAACAAGCCAGAAATGGAGGTGTGGTTCAAGTGACTGAGTGCCAGCCTTGAGAGATAAACCAAAGGAACAACATTCAGGCCCTGAGTTTCCCAGTACCAGCACAAAACAAGAAATATATTTTAATGCATGTGTTTTAACTTGCCTTATCTGCTACTCATCCAGAGATGGTTAATAAATGAGATTCAACAAATACTTTATTATTAGTTTGAATTATATCTGGATCAATCGAATTAGGTATTAAACTAGTTCAAGCCAGTTGGAAATTTCAACATAAGGGTAAGCCAAACAGCTGTTTTTTGGGCAAAGATGAGATGGTAGTTTTGAAAAGATATACAAATAAAATAATTCCAATTCATAAAACTTCTTTTTCTTAACCAGTTGTCCTATTGCTTTTACTTATCATAATTGGAAAGAATATTTATTTGCCATATTTAATTAATATGCTAGCATTCTGATTAAAATCACTACACAAAAAAAGCAGAGTTTGAATTATCTACTTTGTGTTCCCAAAAGAGATCCAAATTATTCACAAACAATTAGGGAATTAGTTTTAGTTCTTCCAGCAACAGTTTTAGAAATAGTCCATTTGGTATATTGAGCTGGTAATATAGGACAGATAAATGATCTCCAATAGGTAATTTTCACTATTTTTTTTAAAAAAGAAGAATCTGTAGAATTCCAGAACTTTCCCTGATGTAACATTATTTTCAGCTGCATAATGAGAAAAGTTCCCCCTCACTGGCAATTTAAAATTCCAGTTAGTCTGCTTCTATGCTCCTTCTTACTTTTAACCATAAACCATCATTTTCATGCCTTACAAATACTTTAATTCATTCCTTATTCTTTATTTCCTTGAGCTTTTGATTTGGAGAGCCTTTACTTAAAAAAATCATAATTAGACTGCACACACAGCCAGAGCTCAATGTTAAATATTAACAACACACTACAGTTTTTTAATAATCCTATTGATTATCCTACATCTAATTATTTATGGCTTATACATAACAAATACATTTTGTGACACAGAAAGTTCTCTTATGCTGCAAAATAACCCCACACGATACAACAGAATAAAACAGTACTATCTGTATTGCTTTCTTCACAAGAAATTTTTCAGCTAATTAAATATATATATTAATAAATTAGGCTGTGTCATTTACATCATATTTGCACTTGTCTAAAATATAAAATAGAGCTATTATACCTCAATAATAAAATATGCCACAATGTTAAAATGTGGTAAGCTATGAAGAGTATTGTAAATATAATAAGGTATATTATCAAGATATAAAAGTAACTGAGAAGAGGGAAGAGGATTATTTTTGGTGGTGTTATTTTGTTTTTATTTGGTTTTGTTTTGTTTCCGTGCTAGTACTGGGAATTGACTTCAGGGACTTGAGCTCTTGCTTAGTTTTTTCTGCTCAGGGCTGGTTCTCTACCAGGTGAGCTACATCTCCACTTTTGGCTCTTTGCTCATAGGCATTTTTGCCCAAGCTAACTTTGAACCAGGATCCTCAGCTCTCAGTCTTCTGTGTAGCTTGAATTACAGGTGTGAACCATTGTGGCAGGGACTATTGTTTTCTAAATGTTAGTCAGGGAAGATAGCTATGAGCAAGATGCATTTGAAACTGGAGGAAATGAAGATCTAGCTAAGCAGAAGTTGTTCCAAGCCAAAGCTCCTCCTGCCAGAGAGCCTGGGATTGGAGACATGCGTAGGAAATTAGTTATCTCTGGCCTGGGAAGGTGGCTAGGAAATTAGTTATCTCTGGCCTGGGAAGGTGGCTCAGTGGTAGAGCGCTTGCCTTGCATGCATGAGGCCCTGGGTTCGATTCCTCAGCACCACATAAGCAAAAAGAAAAAAAAAGGAAATTAGTTATCTCCAAAGAAATACAAGTGGCCAATGAATGTATGGAAAAAGAATGCTCAACCTCAATAGTCACTAGAGAAGTACAAATTAAACCTACATTGAGATTCCATCTCCCCTTAGTCAGAATGGCTATCTGATGGAAAGAAACAAGTAATTGCTGACCTGGGATGAGGTTGGCTGTTATGAGATGCACATTAGCTCAGCCCCTATAGAAATAACTATGGAAATTCTTTAACACCATAAAACTAGAACCACCAGTGTTGTGCCTCTCCTGTGTATGTGCCTGAAGCTGTGAAAGCCAGTGTACAGTGATGATACCTGTACATCCATGTTGATGGTGGCATAGTCACATAGCCATGTTAGGGAATCAGCCATCTACAGGTGACTGGATAAAGGTGTGGCATACATACACAATAGATGATTATTTCTCCATAAAAAGAATGAAATTAAGTCATTGGTGGAAAACATAGATGGAAAGGGAGACCATATTAAGTGCCATAAGAGGACTCAAATAAGTATCGCATGCTTTCACTCAGATGCAGAATCTAGATTTTTAAAAATGACATGAAATTAGAAGGAAGGTTATTTGGAAAGAAGTCGTCAGGGAGGGGGGCAAGAAGTGGCAATGGGGGGACAAATATGATCAAAGTCTTATTTTGGTACAGATACGAATACAAGCCCATGCAAAACACGATTAGCAGAATAAAACAATCAAATTTGTAAGGTTTTCACAGAAAATAAAGGAAAATAGTTGTCTGTAGGTTCATGTGACCTGCTGACTTGTGGTAAGAAATACATACACAGACCAAATCAGCAGTGGCCTAGCTAGGGACTAACAACCCTAGACCAGGACCTGGAAAATTACCTTGAACCTGATAGGAGGGTTCTGTGAGCTTTTCCCACACAGATGGAACATGGACTATTTTATTTTCCAAAATGGGTTTTTCTAAAACCCCAAACTGTATGTGGCCAAGAGCTATTGTCTCTAAAGGAACATTAAGTGCCTCCAACACAGAGTGGAGTTTGCCTCCTGTCCTCCTGACCACTGGATTATGAAGATGCAGAAAGCATCATATTTGGGGTGCTGAGTGAGATCGGGCAAAAGATAAAAGGGAGAGAGAGGGGGTGGGGAAAGGGGAAGAAGATGACAGAGAGGAGAAATAGAGTGGGGAAGAGAAAGACAGAGGAAAGGTCGGGGAGGAAGGAGGGATAAAAAGGGGGGAGGAGGAGACAGGCAAGAAAAAGAGGAAGGCAAAGAGGAGAATGGGAGAAGGGGAAAGATTACAGAGAGTAAAGGGACATGAAGAGAGAGCAGGGACAGGGAAGAGAGAAGGGAAGGGAGTAGAGAAGAAAGAAGAGGAAAAATGGAGGAGGGAGGGGAGGGAATAGGAAGGGAAGGGAGGGGAGGAGAAGGGAAAGGAGAGGAATGAAAGGAGCGGTTCCCAGGAGAGAAGAAAAGAGAAAAAGAAGGAAATGAAAGAGGTAGAAGGGAGTGAGAGACGAAGGAGGCTGGAAGGAAAGAGGAGAGAGAGGGAGGGAGGGAGGGAGGGAGGCAGGGAGGGAGGGACTGTTGATCATGCTTATTTCTGTTAACACGCTGGAACGGTCGGCGCACGGGCCAGGGGCGCGTGGAGAAGGGGGGTTTTCCCACACCCACAGGTGCCGGGGAGGCCGCACCATGACCGCCCTCAAGCCTGTCACCCATGTCATCTTTGACATGGACGGGCTGCTCCTGGACACCGAATCCCTGCAGACCCAAGTGTTCCAGGAAATCTGCAAGCGCCACGGGCAGCTGTTCAACTGGGTGGTCAAGTCGCGGGTGATGGGCTGCAGGGCGCCGGAAGCGGCGCAGACCATCATCAACATCCTCAAGCTCCCCATAGCCAAGGATCAGCTGGTGAACGAGAGCCAGGAGATGCTGAAAGAGCTGTGTCCCCACATCAAGGCCATGCCAGGGGCTGAGAGGCTCGTACGCCACCTGCACCAACACGACATCCCCTTGGCGGTGGCCACCAGCGCGGGCACCGAGTCCTTCGAGAGGAAGACAGCCAGCCACAAGGAACTATTTAGCTTGTTTCATCACATCGTGGTGGGCGATGACCCCGAGGTCGCCGAAAGCAAGCCAGCCCCTAATATCTTTCTCACTTGTGCCAAGAGGTTCACTCCTCCTGTCGAGCCAGAAAAATGCCTAGTTCTAGAAGACTCTCCCAACGGTGTGGACGCAGCTGTGGCAGCTGGCATGCAGGTCATCATGGTTCCTGATGAGAACTTGGACAGGGATTTGACCAAAAAGGCCACGTTGGTGCTGAACTCCCTCGAGGATGTCCAGCCGGAGCTGTTTGGTCTGCCTGCCTTCCAGTGAGGCCCAGAGTCGTCTCTGCTGCTCTGGGTCCCATCCCTGATCCACGCTGCAAAAGGAAAGGAAACATCTTCCTTCCCCTGATTCAAGACCTGTCTCCTCATTATATTTAGCCTGCTCAAGTCAGCCTTTCTAGCCCGGATTGGCTTGGTTCACTCAAATGTTGGCAGGAGTCCAATTAACATCTGAAGGGAAATAGAGACAGCACAGAACATCTGTCTAGCTTTCCATCTGAATAATGAAGCGGATATCATTTAAGATAAAGAAGAATTCGCATGCGTGCCTGCGTGCATACTCCCCTGCCAACACCTGTACACGTGGCTGTACATGTGTGGGTGGATGCATATGTGTAAGCCTGCTTCCGACCTCACAATTCACCAGGACAAAATAAGTATCTATGTGCACCGGCAGCTGGAAAATGTAAACTACATTTGGATATGCATATTTGCTCTGGTGCATATCCCTCTAAAGATATCCATTTGTAGATTGTATATCACTCCACCTTCTGCAATATTGAGGTTTAACATGCAATTGTAACTAATGATGGAAGTAGTAATTCTCTCTGCTCTGAAAACTAGGTGGAAATGCCTTGCTAGAGATGACCGTGACGTGAAGCCCCTGAGTAGCTTTAAATTTGTTTCTTTGTGTATGTGTGTGACTTCAAGTATGGATTTGGATGTTTTCCTCACTGACTCAATGAGCCAAACCATCAGCAGTTTTTGTCTGAACATGTCTGCAGCAAATTCTTTTTTTATCTACCTGCTTATCTATGTTGGACAATGTTTTCTGTCTCAGGAAAAAAATTATCTCGTTGAAGAACATGGATTTTCTACTTGTTAGTATAAAAATAGATGTTGATTTCTGAATTGCTACTTGGTAAGACTGAGAACCAAAGCAGTACTTTTTGCATAATCGGTCATCATGTTTTTAGGCAGATTTACTCAGCCTCGGGAACTGGGCTCTAGTTTGCCAAAGGGGGAAAAATGAGGCAAGGCATTCAAAAAGCAGAGCAAAGAGCACTAGCTTTTTCTAACTTAACTCCAACTCCCTTCTAAGGCTTTCTGCCTTTTATTGTTGTTAAGCCATTTATCAGCTCTGTAAGTGTTGGAAACCATGCATTAAAAACCTATGCATGTCTGGTGGGATGTGTTAATGAATGCACCTAGCTTTTCACCAACTTTACCTCAGCTTAGAAAATTCAGCATTCCTGTTTAAACTGTGTATTTGTCTGTTCTTTGCAAATTAGATGATAGCATCTTAATGGTTTATCCATAAGTTAATTTATTTAAAATCTTCGTCAGTGCTTAAAAAATAGCGTTCTTTTCTTATATGTCTGTGAGGTACTTGAACTCAGGCCTCACACTCTAGCTTAATTTTTATACTGAAGACTGGACTCAATCACTGAACCGCACTTCTACATATATATAATTTTGTGTTTGTATATGCTATATACTATCTTATATATTATACAGTATACATATAGGTGTGCATACGCACATGTATGTGTATATATACATATATATGCATATATAACCCACATATATGTGTGCATATGCACATATATGTGTATATATACACATATATACAGAGGTGGAAGCAGTAGTGAGATTTGTGTTCTGCCACTTGAGTCATTTTTCAGTCTGTTTCTTACTAGTTATTTTGAGATGGACCTTCACAGACTTTTCACACTGGCTTGGAACTGTGAACTTCCAGATTTCCACTTTCTGAATATCTAGGATTGTACATGTGAGCCACCAGCACCCATTAAAAACAACATTCTTTTTTTTTTAACTTAGAAGATTTTATTGAAGGGTGGAGCACTGACACTCCAAGACAGTACCAGAGATTTCCGGGAGACCACCCGAGGTGCAGATTCACCTTGCCTTTTTAAACGAAAAGCAACATTCTTGATTGAATTACTCAGAACTTAAACAATCCCCTATTTCAACTATATATTTTCATATGTTACCCCAAGTAAAAGTGAACACACATTTCTTTTAAAGCAAGAGTTAAAAACTTGTCCTTTAAAATCTGCCCTGCACTCCTCTTAAATATTGCCATGACAGAAGGATTTCAGGCCTTTAAATAAAAACAAGCCCAACTTGCTTAACATAAGACTATAACTGTCTTGGAAGATGCATTGCTGGAAGACAGGTTTATCTATTATGTTTATATATAGTATATATAATATACATAATTTTAATAAACATACATTTTTCATCTTTAGTTCAAAAATCGTGACTACTAATGCCGGGGGCGAGGTGGCTCACATCTGTAATCCTAGCTATTCAAGAGGCTGAGATCTGAGGATGGCAGTTCAAAGCCAGCCCTGACAGAAAAGTCCATGAGACTCATAGCTCCAATAAACCACTCAGAAAACCAGAAGTGGCATTGTGGCTCAAGTAGTAGAGCACTAGCCTTGAGCTGAAGAGCTGAGGGACAGCGCCCAGGCCCAGAGTTCAAGCCCCATGACCAACAACAACAACAACAAAAATAGTACTAAGATAGCTTCTTAGGCAAAGATGTTTTAAATGAGTATGCTTTGAAGGTTTGGGGTTTTGTTTGTTTGTTTTTGTTTGTTTTTGGTACTGGGAATTGAACCCAGGATATTGCATGTTCTAGAGCAAGCATTTTACCACTGAGCTACATTGTAGCTCAACACACTCCCTTGAAACCATTATTCTTCACTCTTGGACATTGACAGCCCATATAGATGGAACACTAGTTCATAAATATCAGAGTTCCTGTGGTTAGGGTTTGATCAGTTTTTCATGGCTACAGTCTAAACTACCAGCTTCAGCATACAGCAAAAAAATAACTTTGGCCATAAGTAGAATCAAACAAAAGCATTTGAATGAGTTTCAACAAATCGTTCCCACATCATAGCATAGATGGCTCGGAAATATTATCTTCAGAAAATATTAGTTTGCAGCTTCTATGGCTGGGAGATAACAACGGACAGTGTTTTTCGGTCATAAAATTTCATTAAGAGATATAACTCCAGCATTCTTAGCCCTGCAACCTTGACCATATTTAGACATTTTTGAAAAGGAAGCAAAAGGTGGGAATCATACTAGATGTGGTATTAAATAACTTATTTGGCATTGAAAAGGTCTGGTTTAAAGTATTACGTTGGGGGTAGGTGATTTTCACTAGATTTCTTCTCCTAAGCCTCAACTGTAGCTTGAGCTATAAATGTAAATTACAACCATGTTGAAGGTTAAACAAAGCGACATATGGACTGGGTCATCCTCTAGGATGCTAATCATAACTTACATAGCATTTACTGAGTTCTGTCCATGTGAGTTTGTTGCTGGGAAAAACCAGGCTCCCCACATCCCAATAGTTTAATAATAATCATAATCATAATCATAAACTATAGCTTTAGCTCCAGAAGAAGACCTGGCCTTATTCCCCTAGATGGCTCCTTTACTATCCTATGTCCTGTTTAATTATGTCATCACTTAGATCACCCTGAGTCCATATAGACTTAAGACCAAGCTGAGTGAAATAATAGCAACCAAACTGCCAGTGTATTCTGGTAGATTTTGCTTAGAATTTGGGAAAGAGAAAAATAAGTGCAGAGTGTCTGTAAGCCCAGTATAAACTGGGTTTTTGCCATACTATTGGATCTGCTGAAACTCTGACCTGTGGTTTTAGTTTCTTCCTGACAATCACTGTCTGCTTTATAGTTCTTCTTTCTCTTCTGACCGAGGTAGGTCTCCTTTCCCTCAGATATTTTTCCCCAATAATCAATGTTAATCCATCTGGCATGCATTTGGAAGCAGATGTTATATGGTCCCATATAAGTCAAGAAATTGAGAAGAGAATGAAAAGAACATAGATAAGTTTATACAATGAAAGAGGGGAATAAAATAACTCCAGACAGATATGTATCCGGAAAAATAGCAAAAGGAAAGATGCTCATCATTGCAGTAGAATGAATTCAAAAGGTTGCAGGCCTCTGGCTCCTATAGCATAAGTTTTTGGTATTCAGCAACATTTTAGAAACAGCACTGCTTATCAAAGCCATGGCCCTGCTCACAGCAAGTTGGATGCTAGTATGAGTGGAATTGAGCTGTAACATAAATCTCCACCTACTGGTAACATCTGTAGATCCATACATTCCCCTAAAAAAAAAAAAAAACAGGAAAAATCTTTAACTTCCAGATAATTTATGCAGCTAGTTTAAGGAAATGGATGTGGATTTGTAAGATATATTTATTTAATCTGAAATGAAATAAGGGAAGAAATTTTCGTATCATGAAACAAAACATTCTAGATGTTTTGCTTGACATAAAAATTGAACAATTATAGTTCTTAGAGCTAGAAGTGGACTGTGTATGTGCAATATATAGATGCATTCAAATATTTAATATGTAATATTTAGATATATGTATATACATATATGTAATATTTAGCAATATTTATATATACATATACATATTTAATACATACACATATTTAATACATATGTACATAGAAATACTTATATCTAAATATCATAGAAACCCATCTCACAGCCATAGAAATTCAAACTATGAAAGACAATGTAATATTACATATGCAATATTACATACATTATAAACATATGTGATATTTAGATATATGTTGTATGTATATAGTTTCATTTCTTTTATAGGCACTTGAAAATCCATGTACTTATAAAAATGAAAATTCAAGCAAATATTATAAATATTAGTTCATAAATCTGATTAATTTTGTCTGTTTTCCATCTGCCTGGGAAAGTCTGTTGTTTATTTTTGGATGAGAGAAAGCTGCTATGGAAACATTGTTCATTAACGTCATGGAAAAATTTGAATCAGTTGCAACAAATGTCTTAGAATGCTCCCAATACTTCTAAAACTGCTGTCATTCTGAATTCTTAAACTCTGTTTTCTTGAACAATTTTATTCAAACATCTCATGTTTCTCCAATACCAGGGACCTCAGTATTGCTTGAGATATCTTTCTGAATTACTTGGATTGTTTTTTTCATAGCTCTTTGTTTTCACTCTTAACTTGTGGAAGGCTCATCAGTTTTAGATCCTATTAAGTCATTCTTTCCATTTTTTCATCTACCTAAAATTAGCTTTACAGATGCTAAATTTAAGCATGATTTTATCTCCTTCAAATATTTCCTCCATTAATTCCTAAATATTTGTTTTTTCATGTGGCCACTCGTGAAATACATGGCTAATATTTGAGTCAAAGGTACAGTTCCTATTTAATATTAAACTGGTTAGAGAATCTTCACACTGTTTCTATTAAGTACATAGAACTACACAAAGCTCACAGCATGTATATTGACTTCAAAACTTTAAAGAGAAAATTGAAGTCCTTCTCAGAATATTTTCATTACATCGTCCTTAAACATAACAGAAATCCCAATGGCAAGAGACAATGCAAACAGGTATCAGTAGCAAAAAACAAACCCCAAATGAGATGCATTATCTCTACACAAGTTCTAAGAGAGAAGCCAGGTCTTGGAAGAGATTGCCTACCAGGCTTTCGACCATATTCCCTTCTCGAGTTCTCCTATGGAATCTGGCCATTCAGAATGGAGAGTAAGTGCTTTTCCGCTCAATTGATAACTGTCCAAGTCCTAGCTCCACTACTTAAATTTCTTAAGCCCCTGTTTTCCCCTTTGTTATTTGTAATGTAACGATACTACTTTAAAGCAAAAAACATCATTCCAAGAATGGATAGTTGCTTCATGCCTAGACGTCTAGTAGACGCTCCGAACAAAGAACTGTAGCCAATGTTTACAGATCCTGCACTTTGTTGATCTGAGCTTTGAACACAGACTTCAACCGTGATACCCAGACTCCTCATTTCAAGGCTATTTCATCTGGCATTGATAACAGACTTCCAAAATATGTCATAGCATTGCTTTGTGGTTCCATTGAGTCCTGGCTGGCTGATCCACATGAACATGGTAAAACTCTACCCAAGTTCTTTTGTGAGCATGATCTAAACCAGGATTCCAGGTAGGCTTGGGTTTGCCATTCTTAACAGAGGGCTTGCATTCTTTGAAGAAAGGTCCTATTGGTCTATTGGTATCGCCAACACGGTCAGTCCTAGAACTGTTTCTCAGCGTTCTATCGCCCTCTAGTGCTTTCTTTCAGCACTACCTCACTTAGGGTTACTCGGTACTGAAGCACTTGACATGGGTTGAAGGATTCGAACCATTAGCTTAATTTAGAATGGATTAAATGATGTGTTCAATTCTGGGCATTAAAACGTGCTGAAAATGTTTTAAAGTAGTCACTGAAGACTTATAATAACAAGTCTGCCCTAATATTGAATATGTATTACATCTCAATTTCATAAAAAGAAAAACATACATTTGAGAAACAAGGTTAGCCAATAGATGGATTAAAGTTGTCTGAACTAAGAATAAAATAACTTTTTGATGAGTTAACTGATTGTTATAGAGTAGGTTACTAAAAGAATTGGTGATTATTAGAATTCATCTTAGGTTACTTGAGAAGAAATCACATCCAAAATATATCAGGTAAATTTGTTCTAGCATGGTGTATATCAGGGGAAACTAAACATACATCCTATTCCAATTTCAATAAGACTTGTAGCAAAGGTAATGCTTTTAAATTTAAAAATAACATACTCCTAAGGCTTTGTTCTATGCCAGTTCTTGATCTTCAAATCCCTTAACACAAAATTTAATTTAAAGACACTGACATTTTCCCAAGTGAATAGAAGGAATCACCAATATATTGGCTGACAAAAGCAAATAACTTTTAGACTTTAAATAATAAGAAGAATGAGATAAAGAACTGATAAATGAGAAATTCTTGCCAAACATGGTGGCTCATGCCTGTAATCCCATCTACTTAGAAGGTGGAGATCAGGAGGATTTTGGTTAGAAGCTGGCCAGGGCAAAAAGTTACAAGACTCCAACTCAATTAATTTATAGGAAGTATAAATAGGATGGTATAGGCTAGAGTGGATATAAATGTGAGGCCTTAGCTTAAAAAATAAAGTAATATTCTTCTGTCACCATTTTCTTTCCACTGTTACCACTCAACAATATGCCCCCAAACAGCCCTCATTTTATCATTATGACATATTGGAATATATTAAATGTATGTAGGAAAACAGTACAATGGAACAAAACTATTGAAAAGGAGGAAGCAGTTAAAAAAGAGTAATATGATGGCATTATCTGCTCATAGTATGTTCATATTATAAGCATCACAGTGAAATTCCTTTTCATAGTTAATGTATAATGATTAATTTTTATTAATAAAAATAACTTGCCAGGTGCCAATGGTTCACATCTGTAATCTTAGCTTCTCAGGAGGCTGAGATCTGAGGATCACTGTTCAAAGCTGCTGGGCAGGAAAGTTCGGGAGACACTGATCTCCAATAAACTACCAGAAAACTGGAAATGGTGCTGTGGCTCAAGTGGTAGAGCGCTTGCCTTGAGCTGAAGAGCTGAGGGACAGCGCCCAAGCCCAGAGTTCAAGCCTCACAACTGACACACACACACAAAAATAAATAAAAAAAGAAGAAGTAAAGCTCCTGCCTAAAAATGCACCGAGCTCAACCCCCAGTACCTCTATCCACTTTAAAGAAATGGGAAGTTCTCTGTGTAGATTCACAAAATAAACTGACCTCCTACAAGATGCAGAATACCTGGTTTAAGAAGAGCTTAGCAGGGAAGAAAATGCCTTGGGTTTCATCTGCCTGAAGGCTCCTGCTCTAGTGTGCTGCCATAAGAGAACTGAAGTATCTGTTTCAGATCAAGGAACCTAGCAATTAGCAATCCCATTGAATTTCACACTGCTGAGACCACATCTGTAACAATGTGATCAAGGTGGCAGATTTTAAAAGGACACTGACAATCTCAAATACCTTTCAGCATGTGGATAGGCTGAAATAATAGAAATCTCAGAAGCATGGTTAATCTTGCTCGTGTAGTGAGAAGAATTGTAATTTCCAAGGAACTCACCACTAATCAAGGTTCCAGAAAAATAGAACCTAAATGAATCCCAATAAATTATTTTCAATGAATCAGTGCTTCAGAAGGAAAATAAGATGTCTGGATGAGTAACTGAATCTCCCCCTACTAGGAATATTCTAAAACAGTCTAGAGGACTAGGTGATAAGTATGGTTCTTTGTTCATTTGATTCTGTTTATTTGCAGTACTGGGAACTGAACTCAGGGTTTTGTGCTTGCTAGGCAAGTGACTCTGTGTCATTGAGCCTCACCCCAAGTTCTTTTCTTTAATTTAATTTTTTTATTTTGTTGTGAAGATACTGTATGGAGGGGTTACAATTACATGGGCAAGGTAATTAGTACATTTCTTATCAAGCATTGTTGCCTCCTCCTTTGTTTCCCCTTCCCATCCTTTCCCATTCCCCCTGTCCCCCCCAAAGTTGTAAAGTTCATTTTTCGACATAACGACTTGTACATCTCATTGTTGCAGTGGGTCCGCCTGTATCCCTAGTTAAACTATTTGTTTTTTCCCTTCCCCTCCACAAATTATACCAACATCGAATACAGTGAAAACAGGGGTTCTTTTGCTCTTTGTATTTTCTTTTTAAAAAAATCTAATGATTTTGCATGGCCTGCTTTGGACTGTGATACTTCTGTTGGGGGAGGAAGGGGTACAGCCACAAGTTTCTTAAATAAATGGGATTATAGGCATGTGCTACCACATCTCGTCTGTGTTTGAGTGAATATCACTGATTTTTTGTTGACGCTGGTCTTGATCCATGATCTTTTCTCCACCTCTTGTATCATCAGGATTCTAGGTTTACCACTTCTCCTGTTCCCCTACATTTTTATAGCTTTCTGTTCTTGGATTTAAATTAAATTATAACCCTTAAGATTATTTTTCCTTCAGTCTGTTACATTAATTAATTATACCTTTACATTTTTCTGTTCCAATCCTGTAGCTTGAACTCAGGGCCTAGGCTCTGACCTTAATTTTGATTTTTTTTTTCAAGAGGCTAGTCCTCTACCACTTTTTAAAAAGAGGCTAGCCCTCTACCCTTTGAGCCCCAAATCCATTTCCAGATTGTAGGTGGCTAATTGGAAATAAGATTCCCACATTTTCCTGTCTTGGCTGGCTTGAACCTTGATCCTCAGATCTCAGCTACCTGAGTGGCTAGGATTATAGGCATGAGCCACCAATGCCTAGTTACGTTTACTTTCTCAAACATAGGAAACTTTTATTTACCCAATTTGCTTGCAAATTCTTCTTCCCAATTCCTACTCATGGACAGAGGTGGCACCACTTAGTACAAGGAACAGAATTTCTCAGTACCATTGCCATGCTGCTTCGGCTGCACAAATGTATGCTGAATATAACGTTGTCTGAGAACAAATTCCAGAGCAAGAGGCCCCTTCATCTGCCTCTCTAGCTCAGGAAGGCAGGCATAGTGTCTTCATGTACAAGCCTTTATAACCAGTGGTGCTAAAATTAAAGGAAACTATCACTGCAGCAGTTTGATATTTACATGAATGACCCAACAGATTTTACATACTTCCAGAATTTGCAGCCTTTAGAGCAAAATCAGTGTCTAGCTGTCTTTCTTTCTGTCCTTCCTTCTCTTCCCCTTCTCCCCACTCTCTTTCCCTCTCTTTCTCTCCTCTTCTCATATTCTTTCCTCCCTTTCTCCTCCTCTTCCACTTTTTCTCTTCTGTCTTTCAATATTGATCTCCCAACTGTTCATGTGGAATAATTCAACGTCACTTTTATATGTTTCTCCATAGCCTTTTCTTATTACCAAACCAAACCTACTACTAGGTCAGGACACATCAGGCTGGGGTTTAATACCTGAGCTGTGATAGGTCCCCAGAGGACCACGAGCAGGGAGAAGGATGCAGAAGGTGAGCAGGTGTTGGAAGAGTATGAAAGCAAAGCTGATTGCGGAGAGAAAATTCCTTTCTTCCTTTCTTCTGTGTGAAGGGTTTCCTTCAGGAGAGTTCAGCATATCTAAATCACTTCAAAGAGGAGGAAATGGAGGATCTGCTCTTCCAGAAGCAGATTCCTCCTTATTGGCAGCTGATATTATTTGCTCTGTGTAATCACTTTTTCAATACATTTTATGTGGATTTCCTTTTATTTCCAGAGAAACCATAGTGTGTACCTGTGTGTATCACATGTGGCGGTGGCTCCATAGAGCTTCAGCTGGACTCCTTTCTCTGATTAAAAGGAGGAAAAACCTAGAGGAAAGAAAATTCCCTCGTATTCCTTATTTTAAAATCAAGTGGAGCCAGGTTCAGGTGGCGCACTCTTGCGATCCTAGCTACTCAGGAGGCTGACATCTGAGGAACATGGTCTGAAGCCAACCCAGGCAGGAAAGGTCTTACCTCCAATTAACCAGCAAAAAGCCAGTCATAGATCTGTGGCTCACATGGAAGAAAGCTAGCCTTCAGTGGATAAAGCTGCAGGACAGCACCCAAGAATTCAAGCCTCAGTACAGGTGGAAAAATATGCGCACACACACACACACACACACACACACACACACACACACACACACACACAGAGACAGACTTGAAAGAGCCATTCTCTATTATTGACCATATCTTAAATTCTAGCCAGAAAGTATTGCTGAGAGATAGCAAATGTTATACTAGTGAACTTTAAGAAACTGTTTGAGCTTTGTTGCCATGTGGGCCCTCAGAAAATGTAAATATTACATGTCAAGCTGAGAAGCAGTCAAGAATGGCTGCAGTCTTCCTGTTACACAGCAGATGCTTCTCAGAGCTCTCAGAACTATAGAGCTATTAAATTTTCCAATATATGCTGCTCAAATATGATAGCCTGCCATAATTGGCATAAAACCAGTAGTGCACCATAAACAAGCAATTCCCAGGAATAGGACAGGGATGATGTAATGCTGGGAAAATAGTCTAGAATCCTGACTGTTTTCAACTATGAACCGAACATTTTCTATAGAAGCACTTGCTGTGTAGAATAACACAGCATAGGTACTAGGAAACGTGACATTGAATATGCCTGTCAGAGTTCCAAGAAGGAGATGGGGAAAAACAAGTCGTTTAAGGATACAGGTGGACCCGATGCAACTATGAGAAGTACAAGTTGTCATGTCAAAAACGAACTTTACAACTTTGGTGCGGGGGGTGGGGGGGATTGGGATTGGGTGGCGGGGGGAGGCTGGGAAGGGATGTGAAGGGTAAACAAAGGAGGAGGCTGCAATGCTTGATAAGAAATGTACTCATTATCTTGCCCATGTAATTGTAACCCCTCTGTACAGTATGTTCACAAAAAAGAAAAAGAAAAAAAAAGAGTTCCAAAAATGCTTACATATTTGTTAACGCTAAGGGAGTTTTTGAAGAAAGGCACATGAATGAATAAAGTTTTCCTCCCTGGTGCAGGTGTAATGCTATCTACATAGGAGACAGATCTGAAGGTTGCAGGTTGAAGCCAGCAGGAATGTCCATGAGACTCTTTTTTTTAGTAAGTTTTTTATTGTGAAAATAACTATACAGAGGAGTTACAGTTACATGATCAAGGTAATGAGTACATTTCGTATCAAGCATTGTTGCCTTCTCCTTTGTTTTTCCCCTACCATCCCTTCCCTCCCATCTCCACAACTACACTTCCCCTACCCTGCCAAAGTTGTAAAGTTCATTTTTCAACATTAGCATCTTGTACATCTCATTGTTGGAGTGGGTCTGCCTGTATCCCTATTTAAACAATTTGTTTTTTTCCCTTCCCTGTCCCAAATTATACCAACATCAAATACAGTGAAAACAGGGGTTATATCGCGGGGGAGGGACATACAAAGCAACAAAATACACCTTATAAATACGTTAGAAACAATAGCAAGAAAGAAAAAAACATTTTTGTTCTTATCTTGGGGTTCATTTCGCCTATCATCATCTTATCTGACCTTTTCTGCTTGTCTCAGATATATACTAGTTATTATTTCCAATTAATCACAAAAAGCTAGAGGTCTAGCTGTGGCTCAAGTGGTAGAGTGCCAGTCTTGAACAAAAAAGCTAAGGTACACTCCCTGGCTCTAAGTTTAAGCCCCATATTGAGGCTTAATAATAATAAATGTGTTTTTTTCCAAACCTTTGGTGATATAGAGAAGTCTTTTAGGTTTGCTAAAACTTTAAAGTCTTACTTTTCAAAACCCTGTGATTAAGGAACGTATTTTATATCCAGAAAGATACGGTAGTAGTATTTTGCTATATCACACTTGCTCAAACATTTTGTTTTAATATTCTCAAATTAAACAAAAGATAAAGATGTTTTATTAAGAGACTTCTGAACTATAGAATACTATGTTTTTGTTTATTGAATTTATTATTACTTTTAAGTAGTTGTACAAAGAGGTTTCCATTGGACACACCTTGTTCAATTTCACCTCTTCCTTTGTTCTCTCCTTCTCTCCCTGCCCCACCCTTCCCCTCCAGTTACCCAGTCTGGATTTCTCCTTTGTTGAAGCTGCTTTTGTCCACCCTTCCTCTCTCCATTCACCTCTTAAGCCCTACCCCACCCTCTTAGACAAAACATGTTTCAACTTTCTTCTATTCATTTTTGTTAAATTCTGCAATACTTGTTTAGGACGTTTACCATCTCCCAAATCTTTTTAAAAAGCCACTATTTTCAATGTTAAATCATTGTTAAGAGTACCTAAAATTATGGCTTAAAATATTTGAATATATAAATATTATATAAAAATTGTTATTTATGTATTATTGAGGAAAATTAAAATTTTTGTGTTCTCCATTAAGTCAATAGAATCTGTTATTCATAAAATAGTATAGTGAGTCACCAACTTTGATTATGTTCCACCTTGCTGATATCTTACCTCTAATTGCTGAAGGTTCAAATACTGTATGTTAATTTAATAATATCACTTTTTAATGGAAATTTTTAACACATTTAGAAAGAGAAAAAAAATCCAGAAACCACCATACAGGAAACCAGAAGAGTCATAAATTCAAATAACCAAAATTAGTTTAAATATTGCATTTGTTTTCTTATAATACTGTGTGTGAAAACGAAGTGTCCTATTATTGCAAATACAAAATATTATGGATGTATTGGTATTCTTGAGGCAAAACGTAATGTAGATTTATGTAAGTTTGATATAAAACTTGGAGAGTATAGTATATTAAATATATGAATCATATTTACTGTCATGTGCGTATATATAACATATAGACACATTTACTGTGTATCGATTAGCTCATCTTTCTTGATTTCTTTTTTTAACTCTAAAATGTTCAGTGGAGACTGTGTGCATAATTTTGGATGCTGGTCCATTTCAAAACATGATATTTGGGTTATATTCAATATGTTGATATTCTTGTCTTTCAATTACATGTGCTATGGTATTAAAATGACATTGGATGTGCGAAATGTTCTTGGTGTGAGCATGTCTTTATGCAAGTGGTTAGAAGACATGGTTACATTTAGGATTTCTGTTCTCTTTAAATTTGGAGATCAAAGACTCTGTTCTTTCCAGTTCAAGAAAAATATAAAGGAGATATATATATTAAACTGGAGAAAAGACACCAGAAAGATTGAAGGAATAAACAGTCACTTACTTTTTACTTTCTTTACACAATTAGGTGAATAGTGTTAGAAAGAACTTACAATTCATTTTTTTTATTGTGCTCTCGTTTATTTTTAGTTCATATTCCAATAAGAGCAAAGCAAATTATTTTGGTCCTCTGGAGCTCAGCTTCCTGAGGAGTTAGGATTAGAGAAGTAAAACATCAGCATTCTACCTAAAATTGTAGTAATTTCTGGCCTTTCCTGACATATTGCCAGGAATGGGTATTTGAAGGGAAACTAACAAAGAACTCACCACAGCATGGCTGTTTGTATTTGGGCTTCAAAATTTGTTCCTTGGGTTGTTTTAATTTTTTAATGCGCTATTGTTTTTCTTTAATGTGTAAGTTCGAAGGGTACAAATATTCCTACTCAAATATTCCAATTAAAGCCATTAACTAAAGAGGAAACAATTAAAATTCCAATTCTATTTCAAATGAAAATTTGAAGAAAAAGCTGGTTACTATGTATAAAATAAACTTTTGGAATGATCTTTTGTATAGGGAAGAGATCAAGTGTATCTTATTGAACAAAATTCATTTGCATTGCTACAAGCAAAAGTATTTTGTCTTACTTTCAATTTCTTCTACTGTTTCCTTTTAAAGAAAAGAATTAGGTTTACTGTGATCTCCTTGATCATGAAGATTTCAGCTATTTTCTTCAAATTTCAAATTTCATATTATTTTATCCTTAAAATTTAGTTCAAGAAATATCAATGATCAATATCATTCAAAAGTGAATACATTTATTATTTATTTTTTTTATTGTGAAAATACTGTACAGAGGGGTTACAAGTACATGGGCAAGATATATGAGTACATTTCTTATCAAGCATTGTAGCCTCCTCCTTTGTTTCCCCTTCCCATCTCTTCCCATCACCCCCACCCTCACTCCCCTACCCAATCCTCCTCTCCTTCCCCCCCATCAAAGTTGTAAAGTTCATTTTTGACATAAAACTTGTACATCTCATTGCTGCAATAGTTATTATTTTCTTGAAAAAGAAAGTAGAATAGATCCAACAGAATGTATTGACACATGTTCACATATTCACACACAGACACACACACACACACTTATACAGAGAGAAAAAAGAGACAAAGATTAATTTTAAGGACTTAGTCTAAGGGTTCCTATTTCAATTCAAAATCAGTAACAATGTATTGACACAATTCTTTATTAGGGAGAGATTATTCTTTATCTATGTTTCTCAGCTGATTTCATGAAGCCCACCCATACTGTAAAGGGTGAGTCTCATAAACAGATTACTTTATAATTATCAGACTTCCCTGATTTAAATGTTAATCTCACCTCAAAAGCACTTAAAAAAATAAATATAGAAGAATGGTTGGCCAGATATCTGGATACCATGCTTTAGCCAGTTTCACATGTAAAATTAGCTGACATGTGGTTCATTTCACTTTTTTGTTTTTTTTCTTTGCCAGTCCTGGGGCTGGACTGTAGGCTTGGGCATTGTCTCTGAATTTCTTTTGCTCAAATGAGTGCTCTACCACTTGAGCCACAGCACCAATTCTAACTCTTTATTTTGTGGGTCATGAGGCTTGAACTCTGGACTTGGGCACTGTCCCTCAGCTCTTCAGCTCAAGGCGAGCGCTCTACCACTTGAGCCACAGTGCCACTTCCAGTTTTCTGAGTGGTTCATTGGAGGTAAGAGTCTCCTGAACTTTCCTGTTTGGGCTGGCTTTGAACCACCATCTTCAGATCTCAGCCTCCTGAGTAGCTAGGATTATAGGCGTGAGCCACCGACGCCCGGCCAATTCTAACTTTTTTGAGTAGTTTATTGGAGATAAGAATCTCAGGGACTTTCCTGCTCAGTCTGGCCTCAAACTGCCATCCCCAGATCCCAGACTCCTGAGTAGTTAAGATTACAGGTATGATCCACCAGTGCCAGGCTTCACCTTTTTTTTAATGTTACAGTAAATTGTATTGTTCTGTAGACTGCATTAGAAAAGAATTTGACTAATGTTCTAAAGTAAATTACTTTCAAATAATGAAAGTTAGGTCCACTTTGATTCATGTATTCTAAACCTCTTCATTGTAAGTTATTCTTATATAATATTTTATTGTGTTCTATGTATGTGTAAATGTCTAACTAAAGACTGCAGATATTCATTATCCCATGATGAGAATATAATGGTGGTCACTGTTAAATCTACTCTTCCAATAAGGAACTACAGATAAAGTCACCAATATTTTGGGAGAAGACAGGATAGCAATATATTTAGAAGGACTTGCCATAATTAAACTTGGAACAATAGCTAATCATGGAAGAATCATTAGCATATCTGCTAGTAATCTTCTTATTTACATTTCAAATATGGAAATCAAATATTAAATTAGATGTCTGTGTTGATTACAAACACTTCCCAATTAACACTATTTAAAATTAAATAACCATTTTTGATTTGGGCTGGTTTATAATTTCATACCCAGAATTTCAACTCAGTACTTTTCTGACATAAAAACCTTTGACAAGTACATGAGATCTTATTTAATCAGAGCATCACCCTGGAGAAGAGAATTATAGTAGAAACAGCTCCTGGAAGTGTATGTGTATGTGAGGCTTGAACTCAGGGCCTGGGCACTGTCCATTAATATTTTTGCCCCAGCCTAGTGCTCTACAATTTGAGACACAGCTCTACTTCCAGCAATGTAGAAGTTAATTGGAGAGAAAATGGAACTTGCTGCCCTGACTGGCCTTGAACCATGATCCTCAGATTTTAATCTCCTGGGTAGCCAAGTTTATAGGCATGAGCTAATGGTGCCTGTCATTTCCTGGATTATTTAAGAATGTCCTCTCATGTAGTAGGTATGATTTTGCTCACCAACTATGAATGACAAAGATGGAATTGGAGGGGAAATACAAACTTCTCTGTCTGTGTTGATTGTCCATATTGGCTGTTATTTGAATTATGCTTGTAATTATTTCAGAATCTCTAACTTGCTAATTTGTTTAGATTCATTATACAATGGAAGTATGTTTTTTATAGATATTCTAGTGGCTGTTGTACAGTAGGAGTCTGCATGAGATTGTGGTAAAAGATGAAAAATGTATGTGTTTTTTACTGAGTGCAGCCTTTTATTGCGTTTACAAACTATTCATGAACAGCCTTCATGGTCAATATTCCTCACAGTAAGACCAATTCATTAGTTTTGCACTGACTACAGCCCTGAATCACTTGGTTAAAAATTATATTCCTGGAAGATTAAATACATTTTGTAGTTTCAGGTGAATAATTGTGAAAATGTCCTGCTCTATCTTTGTAAACATCAAAGGTGCAGTCACCCAAGAAAATAGATGATGATGATGATGTTGATGATGATGATGATGATGATGATAAAGTGCATAAATAAAGTGAAAGAATGTTAATTAAGTCCTTTCCCAACACTCCGTCCCTACTCCTTAGTATTCTACCAGCCTCTTCCTTTATACCTTTCTATTACTACAATGAGAAATATTTAGTGGCTTATAGAAGCTGTATGACACTTATAGCTTCTTCTACTTCTAGTCAGAGATGACTAAAGGTTTGAAGCTTCTCATTTTTAGTTTTACACTCTATTTTCCATGCGACAATCATTAAAAATCTACATGTGTTATGTGTTTCAGAAAAGTTATTCTGCTCTCTGTATCAGAGGAATCTAAGTCATCTCCATATAATATCAAGAATGTTCAACTCTCCATGTATCAAATCCAGCTTTGCAATAGTCATCAGTTAATAGCTCAAGTCCCACAAAACCATCAGAGTATGCCTGCCATTAACACTCTAAACCCAATCATCATTACACTGCAACACCATCTGCAAATTTAGAGGTGAACTGACCCATTCATTTAAAGCATGGATAATATTTTAGCCCCTCAGGATAAATGGCTGTGAAAATACTGTATTTTGGGAATCAATGCTAGTTTTTCTAATTTCATTCCAAGAATTGCCATCACCTTTACTCTAATAATCTTCTGCAAATTTCTCCTCTTCCTTTTATTTTTGTATTATTCTATAGCAAGTATTTTTTGAATTTATAGAATAACTCCAGTCCATCTCTTTTAAAGTGTCATGAACAGATACATCAGGACCCATTTAAAAATGCATGCGTTTGTGGAATAATAATGGCTTCTAAAAGAAAAAGCCCATGAAATGTTAGAAATGAACAATCACTAAATTGTAACCTATAGAAACCGATCTTAGGCAATAAATGGTTGAAATACAAATGACAGTGGGAAACAAAGACTCATTTCCTGTTGTTATTGGGAAAAGTATAATTCTCGGCTCTAGCTCCCACATCTATTTCAAACTAGCTTTTTAACAATTAAGTATTCTGTCATCAGATGCCCTCTTATTCTCTTGTTAGCTTTCCAATTGGCTGGATACTAAATGTGAACTATCGTTGGACAAGCAATCAAGACGTTTTTGTGCAATTTTGCATATATTCCTAAGAGTAAGTTTGAAACAATGATCCAGGGGAATAATTTAGAAGCTAACGTAAGATCATAATTGGAAAACATTAGCAAGAATTCTCCAATGCTGTGCTTTCATTGTTAGTTTCCTGTCACATAATGAAAAGACTAACAATGATTTGAATTAATTCTCTTATAACAACCTTCAAAAAACTTTGAGATAGGCAACAATATCTTAGCTTAAAAAGTACAGACCCAAACTGGGAGAGAGCTAGAAAAGGGTGACATTGTCCAAAAGAGAAATGCACTCTTTACCTGACTTACGTAACAGTAATCCCTTTGTAAACCACCTTTGCAATAACAATAAAAGGATGTAAAAAAAAAAGTACAGATTCAGATCCCAATGCATTTTCAATGTTAAATATCAAACTAATTAGAGTATCACTTCTCAGTGAAGAATAGGAATCCTGAGTTGATTATATATGATTTGGGTAAAGCTCATCTTCCTAGAAACATTTGATATGGATACCATTCATAATGAGCATCATCTCTTTTGCCCTGCCCTGACGAAGTGTTTACTTTCTTCTCAAGGTATCAGATACACACAGGACTCCAGCACTCTATCATAAGACCCACCCAGCCCAACTGTTTACCCCTGGACAATGCAACCCTACCTCAGAAGCTGAAAGAGGTGGGCTACTCAACACACATGGTTGGCAAGTGGCACTTGGGTTTTTACAGGAAAGAATGCATGCCCACGAGGAGAGGATTTGACTCCTTTTTTGGCTCCCTCTTGGGAAGTGGTGATTACTACACACACTACAAATGTGACAGCCCTGGGGTTTGTGGCTACGACTTGTACGAAAATGACCACGCGGCCTGGGATTATGACAACGGCTTATATTCCACACAGATGTACACTCAGAGAGTGCAGCAAATCTTAGCTTCCCATAATCCTGCAAAGCCTATATTTTTATATATTGCCTATCAAGCGGTTCACTCACCACTGCAAGCCCCAGGCAGGTACTTGGAACACTACCGGTCCATCATCAACATAAACAGAAGGAGGTACGCCGCTATGCTCTCCTGCTTGGATGAAGCCATCCACAACGTGACCCTGGCTCTGAAGGCATACGGTTTCTACAACAATAGCATTATCATCTACTCTTCAGACAATGGGGGTCAGCCCATGGCAGGTGGAAGTAACTGGCCGCTCCGAGGTAGCAAAGGAACGTACTGGGAAGGAGGGATCCGAGCTGTTGGCTTTGTCCATAGCCCACTTCTGAAAAACAAAGGCACAGTGTGCAAGGAACTTGTGCACATCACGGACTGGTACCCCACCCTGATCTCCCTGGCCGAAGGGCAGATCGATGAAGACATTCAGCTCGATGGATATGATGTCTGGGAGACCATTAGTGAGGGGCTCCGTTCACCCCGAGTAGATATTTTGCACAACATTGACCCCATGTATACCAAAGCAAAAAATGGTTCCTGGGCTGCTGGCTATGGGATCTGGAACACTGCCATCCAGTCGGCCATCCGAGTGCAGCATTGGAAGTTGCTCACAGGCAACCCTGGCTATGGTGACTGGGTGCCCCCGCAGTCGTTCAGCAACCTCGGGCCCAACCGGTGGCACAATGAACGGATCACTTTGTCCACTGGCAAAAGCCTATGGCTTTTCAACATCACAGCTGACCCCTACGAGAGGGTGGACCTCTCCAGCAGGTATCCAGGGATCGTGAAGAAGCTTCTACGGAGGCTTTCCCAGTTCAACAAGACTGCAGTTCCAGTCAGGTACCCTGCTAAAGATCCCAGGAGTAACCCACGTCTCAATGGGGGGGTCTGGGGCCCCTGGTATAAAGAAGACAAGAAAAGGAAGGCAAACAAGAATAAGGCCGGGAGAAAGAAAAGTAAGGCAAAAAAGGAGAAAGGACCGAAAGCACGCTCATCATTCCCAAGCTGCCTTGCAGGGGTCCCTCGTGGCTAAGTCAAAACATGTTTCCAAATTGGCTAAGTTTAAATCATATCTTACTCTTGCACCTGTTCGGCAGGTACTCCAGCAGAATTTGGGCTCAGACATACCTCTGCCATAGGGGAAGTCAGGTTGTCTGCATGTGACACCCGCTCACCACAGGGAAAACTATTTATTACACCAGGTGCCAAAGTTGCTACCTCTTTATAAAACGTGTGCTTTCGATCCTGGGGTGGGGGGGAATGAGAGCCTGCAATGCTAATTTGATGGCAATCTACTGGGCAGTATGATTAAAAACGAATTTTAGAAGTGTGTCATCTCAAAGGCTTTGAAAAAAATATATTTTCTAAGTGAATATTTTGGTATCTCTATCATACGAAACTTGGGTATTTACATTGATTCTGTTCCATGTATCATTTCCTTTCCTTTGAGAATAAGCTGTTTTTCTCACATGAGACCCTCCTTTGATCATACCCAAGGGAATGTCAAGGACCTTTGAGAATACTGCCCAAAATGAATGTAACTACTTTCTAAATACTTTAATAGAGTAGCGTTTCAATATAAAGTATGTAATTTATTTTTGCACAAGAAATATTTTTGTGTCCATAAAACTTATGCAAAAGACATGAATTATTGTATTTCTATTTTCTACATATCCTTAAAAGAATTTTATCTCATTTCTTCCAGATTGCCAATCACTGTAATATCATAACTTACTGTGATACGGTGTAAAGCCATCGAATATAATGAGAAAATTATTTGGAAGATAAAGTTATAATCATGATTGTTCAATTATTATTGTGAATGTGATTAGATGAATATAATTTTTAGAAATCACTTGGAAATTGTGCAGAGTTGATACAACTTTATTGTTTTCACCACAAACTATTTATATCTGTTAATTATTAAAAGGAATTATTTAATAGAAATTTATTGTGACTTTTCTGATAGAACTTTTAGACTTGAACATAAGATTATGCTATTTACTACAATAAGCAAAGACTTATTACAAATAAGCAATTGAGGGTATGGTACGTTAACAAGGTAATAAGGATTTTTCAAACAAGAGATTTTTTTCCCACCTAACTACTCTACTGAGAAAAGTGTTCACTTATTGGTTAACAATATTTCTGATATCCCTACTTTTTTTGTCAGTCATATGGCTTGAACTCTGGGCCTGGGTGCTATCCCTGAGCTATTCAGCTCAAGGTTAGCACTCTACCACTTAAGAGCCACATTCGATTTTCTGGTGATTAATTGGAGATAAGAGTCACAGGCTTACCGGCCCAGGCTAGATTTGAACTACAATCCTCAGATCTCAGCCTCCTGATTAACTGGGATTACAGGTGTGAGCCACCAGTGCCCAGCTATACCTACTTTTATACAAAAGAGACCCAACTCGGGAGAAATGGCAAAGGGAGGTAGACGTCCTTCCTGAAATAGTTAAAAAAAAAATCCACTTTGCTGCTTAAGCCCACAAGCATGGGGATTACAGAGGGATTGCCTGTAATGGCATTTGTCATGGGCCATCGGTGAGCAGTCACAAAGTCAGAGAATGAACTGTGATCTGTGAAGGTTCAACTGTGATTAGAACCTGTATGTGTTCTAATGTGTGGCAGAGTACCACTAAATGCATACATATGGAAACGCTACAGAGATGTGGTGTCTGCACATCTCCAATAGAATCTGTAATCTAGGGCTGAACATATTTACTAAAATAGAAATTTTTTTCTTAATTTCAATAGTTTACTTTCATAATAGATAGCTCCAAGTTTCTCCATAGCATTAAGTTACAGCATAGGCCATTTAATAAAAATCCTAAGAATAAAGGAACCAACCATCTTTAATGTGACTCAAATCATATTAATCCTTCCAGATTCAATGTTTTAAGAATTTAAGGCCCTTCAGAGCCAGGTGTGGCAGCATATGCCAGTAGTGCAAGTATTCTCCAGAGATAGAAGCAAGAGCATCATGACTTGAGGCCTGCTCAGGCAGAGTAAGCAAGACTTGATCTCAAAAACAAAACATCATCAAGCGGCATGGCAGTGTGACTCAAGTGGCAGAGTATATTCTGGAGGGTCATGGGTAGATAAAAAAATATCACAGAAAAAAAATTGTCTGAGGACTGGGAAGGTGGCTCAGTGGTAGAGCGCTTGCCTTGCATGCATGAGGCCCTGGGTTCGATTCCTCAGCACCACATAAGCAAAAAGTAAAAAAGCTGAAAGTGGCGCTGTGGCTCAGTGGTAGAGCGCTTGTCTCGCATGCATGAAGCCCTGGGCTCCATTCCTCAGCACCACATAAGCAGAAAAAAAAAGCCAGAAGTGACACTATGGCTCAAGTGGTAGAGCGCTAGCCTTGAGCTGAAGAGCTGAGGGACAGTGCCCAGGCCCAGAGTTCAGGCCCCATGACTGGACCCCCCAAAAAATTGTCTGAAACAATTCCACCTTGAAACAAAAGACTGAGAAACCTTGATAACTGTAATTGAAGAATACTATCAATGAATCCTCTAAACCCTAAACAACTATAAGAAGTGTAGGGGTTAAAAAAAAAAGTATTCTTTCTCTTTTCCCACTGAAGGTATGTGGGAATAGATGTGGGAACAAATAGATTATAAAGGAGGGAAAATCTACACAAATGTGTCACATACACCGATTTGTTGCAGATAAAACTTGTAATTAGTCATTAGCACAAAATAGGATAGAAGCTTATATTCCTTCCTTTTAGATAGGGAGCAGGGAATGTTAAGGGAAAGATTAAATGATAATTAGGAAAATTTGATGGACATGGAGAAATAGACAGTGGACAGGGACAAAATATATCGGATCAAGGAAAGAAAATAGATTTTGTAAATGACTGAGGCCAAAATAGAAGCTCATCAAAGTCTGACAAAAGTCTGTTCATGTGTTCACAGACTGCAGACTTTCTTCACATCACATGAATTCAGCTAATAAAAACTCTTCAGAGAAAGACCAGTGGTCATCATTTTCTTCCTTGCTGGGGCCAGACTGAGCAGAAATGAGTCACAAGTGTAGAGCCTCCTCTAGCATCTGCTGCTCCAAATTCCCTTGACCTACAACTAACACTGTGCCAGGGCACCATATTTGGCTGTGATAATCCCTGGCTGGATTTCTTTAGAAGGTTAAGGTCAGTTGATTTCATTGAGTGTTTGAAACACCTTTTTGTTGTTGTTGTTGTTGTTTATTTTACCACAGAGGACTTCCAGCAACTCCATTTCAGCAAGATGAAATTCATCAGTCACAGAAACTCACTCTGTCTCTAGTGCAGGTCCCAGGAACACTTGGCTATTTTTAGTATTTTCTGATTGGAATAATCTTCTTGAGCATTTATTAGTTGGGAAATGATAAACATCTAGACTCCCTCATTAATTCCCACTGTCTCTTCATGTTGAATAGCAACAAAAGACAGTGTTTTTATGATACAGTGTGTGTGTGTGTGTGTGTGTGTGTGTGTGTGTGTGTATGAGTGTGTGTGTACATGCTGCTACTAGAGCTTGAACTCAGGACCTTGAGATTTTTTTGCTCAAGACTTCTGCTCTACCACTTGACTCACTTCTTTACTTCTATATTTGTTTGTTTTGTGGAAATAAGAGAGTCTCATGAACTTTCCTGACCTGGCTAGCTTTGAACCACAATTCTCAAATTTCAGCTTCCGAGTAGCTAGAACTACAGGTATGAGCCACCAATGACTAGCTTCATCTATGATTTTTACATAGGACTAGGACAATTGCTCTCTTCTTTTCCCTTTTTAAGCAAGAGCAACTTTTGCTTTATATTCTTCTGTAATACTTTGGAATGCTAATAATTTCTCTCTGGAAGATAAAACTCCAAAGTTTGAAAACTGGGAAGGGCATTAATTGGTCCTAGGACAAAGAAGTTTTATTTATTACGGGTCAAAGAGAAGCAAGTAGTTCTATATCTAAGACCCCTTAACTGATGGCTCATGCCTGTAATCTTAGCTATTCAGGAGGCTGAGATCTGAGGATGATGGTTCAAAGCCAGCCCAGGCAGTAAACTCCGTGAGACTCTCATCTCCAGTAAACCACTAGAAAACTGGAAGTGGTGCTGTGGCTCAAGCAGTAGAGCACTCACCTTGAGCTGAAGAGCTCAGGGAAAACGCCCAGGCCCAGAGTTCAAGCCCCACAACTGACAAAAAAAAAAAGACCCTTTAACATCTGAAGCTTGCTCTTTAATTCAGGTTCCAGAAATATTTTTTCAGAAAGCCATAACTGCTCCAACATAGATTCCCAGTTGTCTGTGGATAGAGATCAGGGTACAAATTGACTGCAAAAGGTCTGAGGAAGCCTTTTGGGATGGAAGATGTGCTTCTTTATAGCTAAGCCTTAGGAGTGGTTGTATGTTTCCAAAGGGAAAATAGTATAAGGGAGACAAGTCGTCCCTCAATAATGCTATTTGATGCAAGCCAGTGACAGAGGAGAAGTCTTCGTAAACAAATACAACCTAACAAAATACCAGCTTCTGGAATCTGTCATAAATCAAAAAGAGAAAATAATTATAAAAATTCTTCACAGAAGAGATACACAAAGGAACAGTAAATACGTGAAAATGTGGTTAGAATAATTCAACATCACAGAAATGTAACTTGAAATCATAATACTGTATCACTGTATATCTAATATGAAGCTGAAAATACTGTTTCAAAGATGAATACCAAGTATTAGTGACTACTTGAAACACCTAGGGAAGAGAGTTGGTGGAGTTAACTCACAAATATTTTGGTTGTCTCAATAAAAGTTGGAAACATCACTGTGTCCCAGAAATTTTATTCCTATTTATATATCCAAGAGAAGTGTTTCTATGTGCACCCCAAATCATACACAGTTACAGCAATTTGTAGGCCCACCACTCATAGTATTTCAATACCAGAAAGCTCCCCAAGTATTTCCCAATTAGGAAATGTGGTAGAATTATGATGAAAGAGTGAAGGGGATGTTGGCAGATTACCCAAAGGGCATAATTGAGACTTCTTGGTGTTAGTGTTTCTAGATGTATCTGTGTGGTGCTTATGGGAGAGGGTCATGTTTTAAAATGTCATTGAGCTGGTTTGTATTCTTCTCTGCATTAGTGGTGTGCTACCCACCCATTCCACTATGGCCCTAGTACAGGGTACCTACTTCATGCATATCTTACAACACACTAACTCCACTCACTGATATTTGCCCAAGGCAGGGAGAAAACTAATACATAAAACATATGCTGTACTGTCCAATTGACCTGAAATGCAGAAGAAGAAAAAGTGCCTGATTTTCTATACTATTAATCTGTCTCTGTGTGTGTGTGCACACACGTGTGCATGCATGCACACATGAGCACGTGTGTCTGTCTGTGTTTGTGTGTGTTAGTCCTAGGGCTTAACCTTGATACCTGGGCACTGTTCCTGAGCTTATTGGCTCAAGGCTAGCAGTCTTTACCGCTTGAGCCTCAGCTTTATTTCTGGCCTTTTGTCTGTTAATAGGAGATAAGAGTCTCATGGACTTTCCTGACCCAGCTGACTTCCAACTGCAATCCTCAGCCTCCTGAGTAATTAGGATTACAAGCATGAACCACTAGCTGAGTAATTAGGATTACAAGCATGAACCACTAGCAGTCTCATTTTAAATATTTTAATCTTTCTTGTTGTTGTTGTTAACCACACTGACTAACCAACATGCAGAAATTGTGGGATCTAGACATCAAGCCACATCCCATGTGGTAGATGACTACAGCTTTGTGTCAATGAATTGAGGCCAAATACAATTGATAATTACATAGTTCATATTAATGCATTTATACTTATGTCAAGCAATATGACTAATATCTTACAAATGATAAAAACATCAGTCATATTAGTGATTAATGCTAAGTGTATAAAATACACGTATGCATTTATTCACAGTTAAATCTTGTCCATTTATCATAGCCCAACCTTAATCCTCTCAAAATTACCAAAAATAAAAATAATGGGTCTGGCATATACACCTCAATGATTATATAATATAGACTGAGAATATGTATCATATATACTTATATGCATATACATGCATATTCCATACATTGTATCAGAAAATAAAATCTGTATTCCATAGGCTATTCCCCACCCATGATTAAATATCATTTCATTTTTGAGATATGATAGTACAAAAACATACAAAAAGTGATCATTCTAAGACTACAAAATAGCCATTGATATATAAACATTTATTCTTGATTATACAAAAGAAGCACTTGGTTTTAACTTGTTTCATTTTTTTTCAGTTCTGGGGCCTGAGCTCTGGGCCTGGGCACTGTCCCTCAGCTCTTCAGCTCAAGGCTAGTGCTCTACCACTTGAGCCACAGAGCCATTTCCAGCTTTTTCTGCTTATGTGGTGCTGAGAAATCGAACCCAGGGCCTCATGCATGCAAGACAAGCACTCTACCACTGAGCCACCTTCCCAGCCCCAACTTGTTTCATTTTTAAGGAAACCATTTTATAAAGTTATTTGAGTACTTTTCATGACTAATGTTGGGAAAGTGAACAACATTTCTACTTTCATTACAAATGATCACTTTTCTCATTTTGTTAGGAATGGAGCCAGATGTGAAATCTGACTAGTAAGCAGGAAGCTTGGGAAAGGCCTGCTTAACAAAACTTACCTGAATAAACATGTTTAGCCTGCACCAAGTATGCCAAAGTCATTGTCAACTAAGTTATCTGTCTTGTAAGAATTAAAGTATTCCAAGCTGCTTATATCAACACTAGCAGACTAAGGAAAGGGAAGGAAAGAACTCTGAATAAACATGAATTCCTTTGGTGAGAAATGATCCAAACTCCATAGAAATCAGAAGAAAACAATGTAATCCACATTAGACAAGAGTGAAGTAAAATTGCTGCTTTCCTGAATGTTGACTTTAATAAACATTGCTACAGGCCAATAGCAAGACAAATTGCATTACATCTCACCAAAAATCTTCCTAAAAATCTTCTCTTTACTTTAGCCAACTAAACCTACAGAACTATTTTTCTGATGTGTATGTGAAAGGTAGAAGTACAAAAATAGTTGTCATGATTTTGTATATAATTATAAAAAATTTAAATAAAAAATGAGGCTCTTCGTTGAAAACATAGCCTAAGATGATTGCATTAAATTTATTTTTAAAATAACTTTGTAGGACATTTTTTCTAGATCTCAGTATTTTATTTTTTAATTTAAATTTTATTGTAAAGATGCTGTACAGAGGGATTACAGTTAACCTCAGTCAGGTAATAAGTACATTTCTTTTTATATTTCTTTTTATATAATATTCTGAGAGGGAAACAAAGAAAAACACACCATTAATCCCAGCTACTCAGGAGTCTGAGATCGGAGGATAACAGTTAAAAGCCAAGCCAAGCAGGAAAGTCCATTTCCAATTAACTACCAGAAAACCCGAAGCAGAGCTGAGTGAGTAAGTGGTAGAGTGTTTGCCTAGCATGCATGAAGCCCTGGGTTTGATTCCTCAGTACCACATAAGCTGAAAAGGTTAGAAGTTGTGCTGTGGCTCAAGTGGTAGAGTACTAGCCTTGAGCTAAAGAAGCTCAGGGACAGTGCCCAGGGCCCTGAGTTCAAGCCCAGGACTGGCAAAAAAAAAAGAAAAAAGAAAACCTGAAGTGGTGCTGTGGCTCAAGTGGCAGAGTGCCAGCCTTGAGAAAAAAAAAAATTCAGGGCTAATGCCAGACCTTGAGTTCAACCCACATGACAGACAAAAGAAAAACAAAAAAAGGTCAGCCTTGTAATGCCATTTTATACTTAAGCAGAAATCCCAGACATTGTCCTATGAATAACCAGCCTGGCTGTTTTGAGATGACTTAAAGTCCCCAGAGTGATCACCCTGACTGGGTTATTGTGTTGGCAGGGCCAACCACCAGTTAAAAAAATTCTTTAATTGTGCTCTTTTTTCTTAAAACTTTATTTTAGTATTAAAGTTATAGAAATAGATTAGCCCAAGCAAAGTCAGTGTGGAAAAGTCCCTGCAACCGTCAGTTCCACCCATCTGCCGTGGGCTGAGAAAATTCCTATACAAACTTTGTGGTCTATATTTTTAATTCAAAGGTAGACACACCACAGTTTCTGCTAGCCTGAGCTTTAGGACAAGTTCAAAGCATTCAACTTTAGTCAGGAATAGGTGGATGAGTGTAACAGGAATATCCATCTTTTTCATAACATCCATTAATTATGAATACCTATTTAGCAGAATATTCTTTTTGTTATAAAGATTCATTTACTTAATATAAAAAGTAATTTCTTAATTTACTTAATGTTAGCAAAGATCTAGGCACCTTACATTTTTGTTTCCTTCCTCCAAAATGGATGACGTTGTTCAACTCTGGGCTCTGAGAGGCTGAGTAGGTAATTCAGTGAAAATAAAATTTGTGACATTTGACTATACATTCAATTTCTATTTATGTCTGCTTTTTAGTGATAGATGACAAGAGGTACATAGATACACAGATGTACAGACAGCGGCAGATGATTTGCTTACTGTTGGCACCATTATATTTGAAATCTGATACTGCTACACACAATTATGTCATGTTTCATTTTGAGATTGTAACAAGGCCTTAAAAGCCTGCCGAGTCAGTTTACATTAAATTCAGCTGGAAGAGGGAGAAACCCTCCGAGTGAAATAGTTCACTGTGGAAAATCTAAGTGCTTATGCAACTTCAAGAATTGTACGGATTGCTGGGGAGATGGAATTCAGGCCCTGCTGAAGCTGCCTGGCCACCGTTCTTCACTGCTGACCTCAAAGCACAGGACTTCACCCTCCTGTCCTCACCTTAGGGTCACAAGATGATGTCTCTGTCTTTCACATCAAGTATTAGGAAGGACAAAATAAAAAGCAAAGGAAGAAAAGGTCATGGTCAGATGCTCTATGTCTTGGAATTGGTAGTTGTCACTCACAAACTGATCCACACAGCAATCCTGGTACCAACTCCTACACAGCAAGCCGCTTCAATGTTCCATGGCTTGAAACAGCATCAAAATCATGAGGACTGGACTGGACTGGATTCCACACACTATTTATTAGCTGGGACAGCTGACCCCAGGCCAGAGGATCCAAGATGGCTTTTTCCATCAATTTGCACTAGGGTGGCAGGTGTGACTGGAGATGAACTGGGCCTCTCTCCTTCCCTTTGTCATCCCCTCACTCTCCCACTCTCCCCTTTCTCTCTTCCTTCTCCCTCCCTCTCTCCTCCCTCTTCCTTCCCCTCTCCTCCTCCGCCACTCCTTCTCCCTCTCTCTTTCCCTCTCCCTTTCCCTTTCCTTTTCTCTTTCCGTCCCTCTCTGGACAATTTTCTAGCCAGGTGGTTTCAATTCTTTCATATAAAATGGCTGGCTTCCTACAGGGTGACAGATGGAAGTTACAAAGCCTCTTAAGATTTAGGCCCAGCAGTCAACCGACATCACTTTGTCAAGGACAAATTTAAAATGACAGACTAAAATGTACAGTAAAGACCCTTTACAATGGATAGGGTTATAACCCAAGATACATCCACAGGCAGGGTGACCTCTGCTAGTTATAGCCAGAGAATGAAGCTGCTTGAAGGAGCTGCAGAGCTCTCATTGGCTAGTAGCAGTAGGTACTCTGTTCAAGTTAGTCTAAAAGTTTACCATTACATCAACAATGACTTACAAGAAAAAAAATAGGCTTAAAGATAAATGAGGCTGTTTAACTAGATTGCTGTAATAGGCAAATCCTGGAATTACTGTCTGTGATCTCTTTGCTCATTGCCTCTCAGTGTATGTTAGATGCGTATGACAGTATATTTTTATTTCTGTGATCTATTTCCACCACTTCAACAAAATGCACTGTCACAGCAAGTCAAAGATGCAAATCAGGCTTGGGGATAAAGAACACAAACTTCACATCTTCATCAAGGAAGGGCATGTAGGTCCAGGGATGGGGGACATAATGAGAAATAAGTCCCCCACAGCCACTGCCCTAACCAAATCACTGCTGTGAAAATGCACGAGAAAAATAAAAATCTTCTCAGTCCATAACTTGTCTCTTTAATTTAAATGTGTTTTTTTAAGGAATTCCTATTGTCCATTCCTCAACACACACACACACACACACACACACACACACACACACACACACACACACACACTATGCTTAGATAAAATAATGTAAAAAAAAAGTAGGTTCCATTTCACTTATTTGGTTTATTACTAACTTTAAATATAGACAAATCAGATGTAAGAATGTAGTAGGGCTGAAATAAATATACAACATTTAGCTATTGGCTGGTTATTTATCAGTTCTTACTGATAACTGATGGTGTATTTTTAGTTTGCTCACTTTAGTTCATTCTTATGTTCTTTAAATAAGATACCAAGTTCCTGAATTTTTATGACTTCAAAAAATATGCAGGTGAGGTCATTTTTGCAATTCCAGACCTTTATCCTTATTTGGAGTGTTTATTCCATACTTAAATTTTTTTCCACACCAGTTTGCAGACTTTTGTGGGGAAGTTTTCTTTTTTCTTTTTTACTTCCTCTACTTTCCTGTCCCATCCCTCCTCCCTTCTCTCTCTCTCATTGTCTGTCTTTGTTCATTCGTTGTTTCATTCATGGCAGAATGGATGATACAGTCAAAGATTACCTATGGATAATAATCTTGAAGAAGGTATGTGTAATATGAACTTCAATCACCAAGCTTCATCAAAGCCCATCCAATGAGCTGTGATTTTTCATAACAGAGGACTGAGAGCAGTAAGGTTGATATGCCAGCAAAGAGTCTGTTCAGTGAAAAGCAGCAGGAACTGGAGATGCTTTGCCCATGTGATCTCAGGCTCGATTGTTTATAGTTCAGGTATTCTTGCTTCTCTCATCAGTCAGGAGGTTCTAAGGGACACATTCACGGCCACCTCTTTGGTACACTTGGCATGGGGTTACTTGTGGGGATGGAAGGAAAAATACTTAAATAAGTGAAACAAAAGATTTTGTAGTTGATCTGTACTCAGAGTTCCAACTGAACAAATATGGTGTTCGTGCAGTGAATAATCATTAGAAGATATCACTTTTGTCACATTACCTCTAAATCTATGTGTACAAATAGCCCATCCATTACTTAAAGTCTTCATTCACAAATATAGTCTAGATAACTAAGAATCTACATAGTAACTACATATTTGATATAACTAGCTTTCAACATATATATGAATCCATTAACAACTGTAGAGATCAATTTGTTTATATAGAGAATTAAAAGAGAAAAAAAATAATGGATTCTCTAGTATAAATCATAGGTTTTCAAAATAGGTCATTTTGTTTTGGCCTTGGGAAGAGAAGACTTCAATAAACAAGACTCTAAAGATTCCATGAAAATGTCTACTCTAGAGCAATTTTGTAACTAAGGAATTTTGTTGTTTCTGGATGGTAATTCTTAGATTGGCATCTGCTTCCAGAGTTCATTCACTTCAGTCTTTAAAGAATAGGAAGTTGGTGGTCTCTCTGAGGAGTACTCTGGAAAGGTTGTAAAGGTAGGCTAGGGGAAAACACTCTTGAAGCCACATCTTGCTGAAGTCTATGCCTGATTCTGTCCATTCTGCTTCCTGACCACCAAGATGAGAGGCATTCTCTCTACCACACCTTTCTTGTTGTGATGAACAGTGAACTCTAAAACATTGATGAGCAAAATAAATCTTTCCTCTTTTACTTCTCTTTGTATTTTCTCTCTCTCTCTCTCTCTCTCTGTGTGTGTGTGTGTGTGTGCGCGCGCGCCAAATCTGGCAAACAGCGAAAGATTAAGGCATACTCACTGCATATAAGCTATTACCCAAGCATAGAAAGAAATCTTATTGTTTTTAATCATGAATAATTAACACATAGCTACAACATAGTGCTGCCATTAATTCCCCCCTCCCATGGTAGATGGAATTCTACACTGATAGAATGTAAAAAAAATAAATGGAACATGAAGGAGTTGCTCAGGAAAAGGGCTTTTAAATGACTCACATCTAGAATTATTTGGCCAGGAGAGAAGAGAAAAAAAGAGAAATAAATGAAGAACCTCTTACCCACCAGAGAAAGCTTAGACTGTCAAGAAGATTACAAGTAATAACTAAAGTTGACAAAGAAACTGAATAGCTTTTTCTCCGGGTATTAAAAAATATATACATAACATTTTCTAAATGACACCAGCCCTTTTTCATAGAAACAAAAAGTCATAAGAAATCAGATATCATTGATGAACAGTGGCTCTGTAGCTATATTTATGGTTTGAATCAGGCCTTTCATCATAACAAATTATAAATAAAATATGAAGCCTTCACTTCATATGTTGGTAGCCAAATGCACACACAATACAGACCTAAATTATTTTTCACTTGATATATTGAATTCAGGTCTGATAAGAAAGAAGTGCTATTTTGAAATTGCATAGACTCGTTTTAATGGAGGCTGATGTGAGAAAAATAGAAATAGTTTCAAAAAGAGGGCAGAGTTCATCAAACCCAGTGGAATTTTAAAGCATCTCTAAGAGAATGAAGCTGAAGGTTTCATCAGCTGATGCTGATGATGTTAAATGTTCTCAGTGGCTATCAGCCTGACTTTTAGAAAGCCAGGCTTTGGGAAGGAATATAAGCCATACTGTGATTTACAAGGCCAATATGGAAAGGCCAGCATTGAGGCAGTTTCCAACATTAGATTTTCCCAGTGTGTTATTGCAAAGATTTCAATGTCTATTTTATCTCCATCCCTTAAAAACAGTGGACATTAGAGCTTTAAAGTGGTCATTTTGTGATGTTAAAAAAGGGTATTTTAAACAATTGTTATAGTGTTTAACAAATGTGTTACATTTCATATAGCCTGTGTATGTATGTGACACATGCAAAGGATGTTAGCAACTGTTACACATGAGTATATGGTTATTTCATATGTTCAACTAGATAAATGTTAGCGAGGCACTAATGGCTCATGGTTGTAATACTACATACTCAAAAGCCGATCTGAGGACCTTGGTTTAAAGTGAGCCCAGGCAAAAGTCCAGGAGACTCTATCTCCAATTGACTAGATCAAAAGCTAGACTGGAGGTGTGGCTCAAGCAGTAAGGCACCAGGCTGGAGCAGAAAATGTCAAGTGCGAATTCAAGACCTTGAGTACCAGCACACACGTGCATGCACGTGCTCACACACACACGCACACACACACACTAAATGTGTGTAAATGATATATTAAACAAATAATATATATATTGTATAATATATGTAAAATGCTTTTGAATTCATGTTAGTATGCTTATATGCATATCTGTGTTTATAATCAATAGGAGAAGCTCACGTATATATAATGTCAAGTTCATTGTAAATGAGCTTTACGGACACTTTATATATATTCATCAATTCTTTCAAAATTATAGGGTAACAAATACCATTATCCTTCGCCTTTCACTAACGGCAGCTGAAGAATACAGAGAGCAAACAACTTGCTCAAAACCACATACATTGTACCATGTTCCTGGGATTTAATCCCTGGAAGTCTGTCAACATGCCATACTCCTAACTACTTCAAGAAGATACTTCAAAATTTTATTTTCAAATAAATTATGAGCAGCAGTGCATCGTCAGTGACTTGCTAACAAATTTTACAATGCTAAAGCATTGTTTACTCCAAAACATCTTACCAGAAATTGAATTGACTGTGTATGTGCATGTGTGTGTGTGTGTTTGTGTTTGTGTGTGTGTTGCCCCTTGACTAGTTGTATGGGAGAAGTTTTTAAAGGCAAATTAAGAACTTTTTAAAAGAGAGATTAATTATTAAGGAACATGTACTTTCTATCCACTTAGTCTCAAAGCTGTTTTTATTTCTCCATTCCTAAAGCGAATTATAGATCCAGAAATACATTTAAACATGCTATTCCCTTGGAGAATCAGGGGCTCATTTTTTTCTAACAGGGGCTGTTTGGAGTTTTACAGCATCATTCGAGGATCCTACAAAATTTTAAATATGGGCAGATGGCCAGTGGAGACGATTGGGAAGTATAGGCAAAGCAGCCCGGCCTGCCCCATCCTGTAGGGAATGGTTTTGAGGGCCTTATATGAGCCAAAGGATATTCACCCCATGCCTATATAAACAATTCCCCATCTCCCTGCCTCCATAAACATTTTTCCCTGTTCTTCAGAGCCTGAGTAGGTCTTTTCTCAGATCCTGCACAATACATTTTGGTACCATTCATTGTCAATTAAATATCTCCTGTAATATTATACATACTACTGCCTCATTTTCCACTAACATATTTTAATTTGAATGTGTGTGTGTGTGTGTGTGTGTGTGTGTGTGTGTGTAGATATGGAGTGTAGGCTGCTAATGAAGACTGTACTCAGTACCTTGAGCTCTTGCCTGGTTTTTTCATTAAAGGCTGGTGCTCTACCTCCTATGCCATACTTCCACATCCAGCCTTTTGCTGGGTAATTGGAGAGTCTCATGGTTTTTTCTGCTAGTGATGGTTTCAAACCACAATTTTTCAAATCTCAGCATCTTGAGAAGGTAAGATTAAAAACAAGCCATTTGTGCTCAGCTAATGATTTGAATTGTTGTTTAGCAATAATAAATTTTACTTCCTCCAACAGCCCACAAAGTATAACAAAAAGTATTTGTTGATATGGTTGAAACTTAGTGATATCAATAAGAAATTCATGCAGGGTGTTCATGGCTCCTGTGTGTAATCCTAGCTACTCAGGAGGTTGAGATCTGAGGATCACAGTTCAAAGCCATTCTGGGCAGGAAAGTCCGTGAGACTCAGATCTACAATAAACCACCAGAAAACCCGAAGTGGCACTGTGGCTCAAGTGGTAGAGCACTAGCCTTGAGCTGAAGAGCTGAGGGACAATGCCCAGGCCCAGAGTTCAAACACCATGACCAACAAAAACAAAATAAAAGGATTTCATTAAACAAGTGCATAAGTAAAGAAGGTATATTTATGTAACATAAAATTCTGTCATAGACATTTACATCATATTAAATGATATGTTATGTATAACACATATGTCACATATAATGACTTGTATGTGTCATATCTGATATGGAATATAAGAAGTATAATATTGTTATTATATAGTATATATTATATTTCAGTAATAAGATATGTATTAAATATAAATCATGCTTTATTTTATTTGAGACAATAATATAGATAGCATTAATTTATAATCTATTTTATAATGAAACTGATGTATAACAGAATATAACTAAAATATGTACAACATATAATGTAATATACAATTTGATGATATATGATTATATCATATATATTTTATAATTGACTTCTCATATCTTTTATATATTTGATAAGATACTATACCTATACTATATATTGTGATGTGCATACTATGTGTATAAAAATATTATAACATAATACATAATATAATCTCTAATAATTACTTTTATGCTATATAATGTAGTTAAATATAATAAATTATATAAATACAATATGTAAAATTAATGTAAAAATTATTGTGTATAATACATGAAAATGCATAAGATAATTACTAATATTATAAACAAATATGCAATATAAATGCAATGTATCATGTGCTGTGTAAATTAAAATATTATATAAAATTATAATTATTATATATTGCACAATATATTATTCATACTATAATTTATGTATTAAATACATTATACATAACATGCTATCTATTATCTATATATAACATGCTTAATATTAACTATATATTATGTTACATTCTCTATATTACATGTCATTTATTCATTTTATATTGAATATGATATATATGTGTATTATTACACATATCATCATAAAATAATATATAATAACTATATAAAATTGTGGTGAATATATTAAAGATTATAATTGATTAATATTAAATAGCATAAATATAATTATATGATTATTAATATGATAGATAATTATTTGATAAATATATGTGATATATAATACCTATTTTAAAACATATTATATGCTATCAGTGAGATGTATTATATTGCATATTATTTATGAAATATATTAATTTCAAAATGTATCATATATAGTAAAGTATAATAATGCTATTATATATTACAATATATAATGTAATAAAATAGGCTAATGCAACATTTTATAGTATACATATTACTTAATATATAACAATTAATAATATATATTATATAATATGTAGTATTATTACTATTATATAAAATAGTACATATATGGTATGTAATATATATTTACTTATATATGACATATAATGAATAAAATACATCATATATTTTTAAATAAATACATATTTCTTATAATATAGACATATATATATGTATATATGGGGTTTGATCTCTAGGCCTGGACACTGTCTCTCAGCCATTCAACTCAAGGATAGTGCTCTACCATTTGAGCCACGGTGCTACTTCCGGTTTTCTGAGTGGTTTATTGGAGATAAGAGTCTCATGGCCTTTCCTGCTCCGGCAGGCTTTGAACCTTGATCCTCAGAGCTCAGCCTCCTGAGTAGCTAGAATTAAAGATATGAGCCAACCATGCCCAGCTATAATATAATTTAATAAAATATATCATATAGTACATATATGAGGTATACTATGTGTAACATATGATATAATACATGTATGCTATATCATATGTATATATGTTAATATATTATCAACAATATACATTAATAGCATACAATATATATTAATACAATATAATTACAATAAATTCTACATTATATAATTAAGCATATTTGTCACACTATATTATATATTATACAATACATAAGGCATATTATATATTAATTTTTATTTTCTTTTAAAATCCTGTACAGAGGGGTTACAGTTACATATTTTGCCAAGTTTGTTACCATCTCCTTTTTTTTTCTCCTACTATCCCTTCCTTCCTCCACCTCCCCCACTCATTCTCCCCAAAGTTGTAAAGTTCATTTCCAATATAGTGTCTCATGAGTATCATTGTTGCAATGGGTCATCCAGTGTCCTTGTCTCAGCATTTTGTTATTCCCCTTCCCCTTCCCAAATTAGATAAATGTGTATACAAGATGCAGGGCACTGGAATCAGATTCAGTGAACAAGGGTATGCCAGAGGAGGAAGAACATACAAAAGAAACAAAAATACAATCACAAGAACAACAAAGAAAAACCTCTTATATCCATATCTTGGGGTTCATTTTGCTTAGCATTAGCTTATATATTATCTTATATATCTATTATCCTAGACATAAAACAGGAAGGAAGGGAGGAAGGGAGGAAGGAAGGAAGAAAAGGAGGGAGGAAGGAAGGAAAGAAAGAAGGAAGGAAGGAAGGAAGACAGGAGGAGAGGAAGGGAGGTAGGGAAAGCAAACAGGCAGGCTAGGCCATATAAAAGATCACATGACTTAATGATAACCCTGGCCTTCACCCTGCACACTGCTAAAAATTCGGCCACTAGGACAGTTCATTATCATACAGTGTTTTATGCACCTGTTTAGTACTCAACAAATGCTTGTTGAATTAGGAAGCAATGGAATTGTGTGTGTGTGTGTGTGTGTGTGTGTGTGTGTGTGTGTGTGTGTGTGTCTGGGAAGGGTATGGGCATTAATTCAAGGAAAGCTACTTTTATCAGACACTGTGAGAAGTATGTCATGTCACTAAACAAGGAAATTCTTGCAATATTCAAAACCACTTGCTTGTAACTATCCATGGTCTGAACATCTTTTAGAAAGAGGGAAAACATGGTAAAGGACTTTGAGGAAAAATCAGACAGGGAGAATAGAAAAACTGGTTATGTAAAACCATGATTAAATTACAAAAGATGCCTTATCAGTGTGTCACATGGATGTTCCCTTGTCAGTGTGATTATTCCAAGAGATAAAACTTGGAAACCACTTGGAATTACATTATTTTAATCTTTTTCTTCTTAATAAAAAATTACTTGACAATAAAAAAGAGAAAAAAAATTAAAAACTACTTGATGCCAAAACAATAAATCAGGCCTGCATGCTTGTCATTATACTGTTTCTAGTATGATTCCAGAGTATAATTTCATAAATTTATCCTTTATCTCAGTATGCTGAGCTAAAACTACAAAGTTATAATAAAAATGATGTAAATTAAATTTTAAAGAGGATAAAATATTTATTGTTGTACATAAAAATATTTTACCTGAATGCTATACTTTAAAAATTTATAAATTTGTAGTCCATTAAATGCCATCTCGATTAGCATCTAAATATATCATTAGAGTTCTGAAATAAGAGATTTGTGCTTAAGTATAGGTACATTATTATTCTAATACCCTTTCTCTTTTGCCAGTAATTGGAGTTACAAGTACCAATCCTGAGGAATCAAAAACACATTCTATCAAGCACTGAGAGACTGTAACCTTTTTAGCATTTTTTAGTTTTTTAAGTTTTAGCAATTTTTAACTCACATTTATTTATTTTTCCTTTTTTGAGTGTTGGGGCTTGAACTCAGGGCCTGGATACTATCCCTTAGATTTTTTTGCTCAGGGCTGATACCTACAACTTTAGCCACAGCTTTACTTTTGGCTCATGTGTGTGTGTGTGTGTGTGTGTCCGTGCGTGCGCGCGCGTGCACGTGCACGCACGCCTAAGGACTTTCCTGTCTGGGCTGGCTTTGAACTGTGATCCTCAGATTTCAGCCTCCTGCCTAGCTAGCATTATAGGTGTGAGTCACTGGTGCCTAGCTGTAATTTTCATATTTTATTCTTATATAATATAGATTCCTTTGAATACTCAAACTTAGATACATCTATTAAATTCTTCGATATTGCCTAAATAATAATGGCGATTAAAATATTTAATTGAACTTTGACCTATATACAACCCCCAAGTGTACATTTCTTAGATGCCTAGCTGCATCTCATGCAACAACTAAGGGCAATCTTGGGACACACCAACTCCATCCTTGGAATGGCTTTCTGAACTTCCCCTTCACACTGTGCTCTTTTCTATAGTTTTCCCATTGGACTTCTCTTGTTCCCTCATTCCCTTGCTGTTTGGTTTGACACGTTGCTTGGCTGCCATCCTAGATCCAGAATTTTGGCTACATCCCAAGACTTGAAATTATAGCTTTTCTTCCTAAGCTCAAATAACCTATAAAGAACACTTGTAAAAAATGACTACAGTCCTTCTACAATGTGGCACACTCCTAATATGAAAGGTAGCTAATATTTGAACAGGCCTGGCCATAGAGTGAATACAAGATACTGTAGAGTTGGCATATGTATAAGGGAAGATGCCCCACTCTTGGCCTGCTGTTGAACAAAAGGGTAGCATCTGAGCCCTTGGCCAGCTCCAGGCTTCCCCATGTACCACCTGCTACAGAAATTCTGTTTCTGTAAGTGCTTGCTTCAATACATCTCAGGTGCCAGACACTTCCACTGTCAAAAATCCTTTTCTTGAATAGTAAGAAAAATCAGACACCAGATATACCACACATCACATTCACAAAGGTGAACTGGTTCACCTCCAAAATAAAAAGTTTACCCTCAAAAGCCAAGATTTTAAAATTTGGACATCACCCAGTGTAAAAAATGTTTTTTTTAGTCCTTTACACACATACACATGCACTCACACACACACATCAAATGTTCACACACAGACGCTCAGGGTACATGAACTCAAGCAATAATTGAGAAAAGTTCGTAACAAAATCCTTAGGCCTTCAATGTCAATAACCTGACCAGCTAGAACTGCTTGGAAGAAAAGATACAAGATAAAAAAAAAGTTGATCATGAAATCAATAGTTTCCATATGTGGAAAACAGGGAGAAAGAAAACTTTGAGCTTGGACTTGAAACTTTTATCTCTTTCTCTGGCCATGTGCTGGTATATTCCAAACACTTTGAAGACTGCATGGAGGAGAAAGTAATGACTGACTGGAAGCTGGAATTTCATGTGCTTCATTCATTCATTCATTCATTCATTCATCAATGGTACTTTGAGCTTACACTGAATTCTGGGAACACCAATGTCACCGCCTTCCTGGGGCCTACATTCTCATGCAGGAGACACACAAATGTAATATGTAGGTTTAAATCACATGGCAGTGCAAAGTATGGAGAAAAATATCAAATATCAGACAAGAGTGTCGCAGGCGCTATGTTCATAAGGGTGTCTGAGGAAGTTGTTTCTTAGGAGATAACACTGAATAGAGACCAGAATGAGATAAATGGGAGGCAAAGAGTAATGCAGGGAGATTCAGGCCGAGGTAGAATGAACGTGAAAATCCAAAGACAAAAACATGCCAGGAGGATCCAGAGAATAATAACAATAATTAATAACCTTCATCATCATCATCATCATCAGTAAATGACCAAAACATCTACAACATGGAGTGAAAGCTGAGACATAGTGGAAATTATCTCTGAAAGGCAAAACCAAGACCAGATCATCTACAAACCCTAGGAAGCTGTAGTTTAGTTTGGATTTTTTTTCTCTAAATCTCATCAGAAGTTACTGTGGGGAGATTCAATTATTCATCCCATTATTTCTCTGGACTGTAGTAGGATTATAGATCTATATTATTGTTCACATTGTTTTGAAACTCCCATCCACAGGTGGAGTATATTTCCCCATACCTATAAGGCATGTTACTTACTTTGCCCAAGGGAATGTAGCAAGTTTGACAGAGAGGCTGTAAATTTGCTCACATGGGCTGTGTGGCCTAGACATTAGGCAAGACTTCGGCATAATTACCACTTAAGGAATGGTGATTAATGCCCCTTCACATGGGATCTCAGAATAAGACCATCGGAACACAATAGAGCTCATCTTAATGCCTTGAAACAGAGCAATACCAAGCTAACATGTTGGTGGTAAGAATGGATGCTAACTATAGAAAACCACTGAAAGTCAGGATAGTTTATAAAACAGAATTATTGAAACAAGAACAACTGACACATCATAACAGTTTCAATCAAAGGAATATATGTAGAGAGAGAGGGGGAGAGAGAGAGGAGAGAGAATATAGAATCTATATATAAAATAGAGGGAATGTATAGAATATCTATATATGGAATATATAGAATATACTGAGTTCTGGGAACACCTACATATATATATATATATATATATATATATATATATATATATATATATATATATATATATATATATATATTCTCTCTCCTTATAGATAGATATATAGATAGAGTGAGAGAGATCTATATATAGATATAGATCTATCAGAGAGACAGAGAATATGAATGTGTGGGTGTTCCCACCAGTTCTGGGGGCTTGAACTCAGGTCCTCATGCTCTTGACTATTTTTTCCAAGGCTGGTGCTCTACCCTTTGAGCAACACCTCCATTTCTGGCTTTTTGCTAGTTACTTAGAGGTAAATGTATCTTAGATTTCTCTTCCCAGGCTTCAAACTGGGATCCTCCTATCCTAATCTCCTGAGTAGCTAGCTAGTCTGAATTATATGTTTACAACACTTTCTTGTGACAGCCTTGTAGAGAGCACAGAAGACAGAGAAGAGAGGGAATTGGAGACTCATTTACAGGTTGGTGGAAGAATCCAGGTGAGGGCAAGCAATGGGTTTAGGCCAGGTGAAAGGTGTGTTGTTGCCAGGGTTTGTTGAACACTCAATGTGAAATATAAAGGAGATAAAGGAGTGATAATAACTTTGGCCTTGCAGAAAATTTATTACCCAGTTTGTTATTCTATCCATCCCAGCCCTGCTTCCTCATTTCTAAGCATAAAAATCAGCATATAAAGTGTTGTTGTCAACTGCCATATATCCAGGGACATGGTTGTTGTAGAAGCCAACCAAGTCTCTTTGGGCAGCCAGGTGGAAACAAAAGCGTCTTAAAGAAGCCTAGAACTGAACAGGGAGATTTTTTTCTTTAATATCTCATAACAAACTTTATAATTGTCTGTTTTTTCCTCAAAACAAAGCTAAATCAAGATGCTTTGGTCTGGCACATAATTACCATCTTCAGAAATCACTGATTTGGTGTTTTTTTCTATTTTACAACTCATACTGAGGTTTTGTGGGTTTTCCTATGTTATACCCAGGCTTACTCTGTCAGATTCTGGGACATTTCTCTCCCATTCTAAATGGACACCTGTGTTTGTGTGCCTACAATGGTCCAGTCCAGAGTACACACCGATTTCACAACCAGGCTTTTGCCCCAAATCTGTTATCTTTCCTAGCCCATGTCAGAAAATATTAGGGCCTCCAGAGGGCAGCTCACCTCCCTCTGTCCACTCTGTCATCAGCCTTAGAACCAAGCCAGTCTCAGGAGTCAGAGCCTGGCTCATGTCACAACCATGAAAATTTCTTTTCTGCCTAATGGACACCAATGCAGAGCCTTCCCCGGGGAAATGGCTAGTGAGTAATGATAGTCTCTAAGACTTGTGCATTTATGGTTCTCTCTCTCCTACAATTTTTCCACCTCTGACAGATGCATTATCTCATAGGAACCTCATTCACCATCTGCATGCATGTATAGCTGATTTTGGAGTTCCTGTGTCTATTGTGCTACTGGGGCCATAAATTAACATCTTTGTGCCTTCTTTCTTGCAGAGATTACAGTGAAGGAAGGCCAGTAGGTACTGCCATTGATGAGATTATTTTTATTTATCTCCGACATCTACCTCACATCATAGTAAATCAAGCTCTTTTTACTGTTGTACCTTTTGACAGAGTCAAACCAGATTTTAAGATATCTAATCCCCATGTACCATCCCAGGAAGAGAGCTGGTTGAATATAACAAAGAATTATAATAAAAACTGGTCCCCAAAGCTCAGGGCTATTCAAAATACACAACATTAATGTAAGAAATGACAGCCAAACAGTCATTGAATTCATGAAAATCCTAAGAAACTCAAGAGTATTCAAAATAAATTGCATTTTGGCACCAGGAATTTAAACAGAAATCTCTTAGGAAAGAGCTTAGTATTGTCTGTAAGAGGGATATATTTCCTACATTTTAAGAAGAAATCTCACAAATAGGGAAGATTTACTTCTGCGGAGTTTTTTGTGTGGTTTTTGTTTGTTTTTAATAGCCAATAAGCACTAGGTAAATATGTACCTTATTGGTGCATATTTCTCACCTTATTGGTGAGAAAACTGTTCTTGTTCTTATATCCTTTGGGAAATTCAAGCATGCCACCATAGACAATTGAATCCACGTTTGGTGATGATAATAAGCAGGTCAAAAGTTACACAATGCAATTACACTATTTAAAGAACTGACTGTAGATATACTACTTGAATCATAATTCCCTTTGTGTCCTAGAAAACATGGACCACTTTGTACTTGTAGTACATCAGATGTCACAAAAACTATGTGGCTCTAAATGTCTCATCTAGAATCATAAGCATCTCAATAAAATAAGGCACTACTATCATCATATTCTTAGGAAACAGTTTTGCTAAAAAACATAGTGTTGGGTAGGCATAGCAGCATACTGTTATAATCCTAGTATTAGGCTGAGAAGGGGGAAATTCAAGTTCAAAGCCATCCTGAATTGTATAGCAAGACTCTGCCTCAAAAACTCTTATTGCCTTATCCTAGATGAGAAAGAAGAGATGACTTTTCAATGTCTTTGAATAAAGGCGAACCATATGTAATCAGCCCTTACTATTAAATGGTCAGGGTGTGTGGATATGGAATGGTTCCTCTGTTAGCTCCAGTAGGACTGTGAGCAAGTTTCCCTTCTTCCCTCTATGTCCCATTGCTTCTCTGGTGATGAGCTGTTGTGCTTTGAAGTGATGAGCTGTTGTGTTCTGAAGATTTCAGAATGCAGGCAGTCCAGGGATGTGTCAGCATCTTTGAACTTTTTCTAAAAATATTTGACTCTTACCATAAAGAAATGACTACATGATGACAAAATAGCCATATGGTTTGGATGTGGCTTGTCCCTCAAGGGTTGGAAGAACCTTTAGCAGATGAAGCACAGTAGTAACATCACTACTATGCTTTACATCACTGGATCCATGCCTTTGGCAAGGACTAGGGGGGCCTTTTGTTTGCTGCAAAAGCCTAAGCCCCACCAGACTCTCTCTGGCTTCCTGATTGGGATTGTGCATTTGCTACATGGTGCATGGGACTTCACAGCCATTGATTTGCTGTTGAATTTCCAGAATGTAAGAGTGTCATACACTGCTTCTCTTCAAGAATGGCCTAGTCCAGCGAGTCGCTGAAATGACAAGAAGCTAATGCAATATCAGACAAGCAGATTATTTTAAAATTCTGTTTTAGAAAACAAAAAGTAAGAATGCCTAATATATTTGCTTAAGAGCTCTTCAGAATCAATATACAAATGGGGAAATATGTTTTAACACATGTAAAATGTATACCCCACCTCTCTTTCTAATCGTCTATCAAATGCTTCTATCCATATGGCCCTCAGTTCCTCCATCCCAACCTGCGAACCAGAGCTAGTGTTTCACCATGAATAAAGTCTCTGTCTCTGTCTCTGTCTGTCTGTCTGTCTGCTTTTCTCTCTCTGTCTCTGTCTCTGTTTCTCTCTGTGTGTCTCTGTCTGTCTGTCTGTCTCTCTCTCTCTCTCTCTCTCTCTGTCTCTCTGTGAAATGTTTATTTTTTACTATGTATCTCAGGTTAGGCTGAAACTCACTGTCTTCCACCCCTACCTCAGCATCCTAAGTGCTGGGATTATAGACATGCACCACTATGCCATACAAAGTCTTCTTACTAAATTTTGCATCTTAATTTATTTTACTTCATCAGGTAACTCAAAGAGGTCTGGGGTTTGAAGCCAGCCCGGGTGGGAAAATCTTTGAGACTCTTATCTCAAATTAATCACAGAAAAGGTTGGAAATGAAGTTTTGTCTGAAGTGATAGAGTGTTAGCATCATGCAAAAGGAACTCAGGGACAGCGCCCATGCCCAGAGTTCAAGCTCCAGGACTGAGAAAGAAAGAAAAAGGAGAGAAAAAAAGAAAACTTCTTCAACAGAGTCCCTATCACCTTTCCTTTCTCCCCAGCCTATCTAGCACACCTTCCCGAATTATCGTCTGCAGTGATGGCCTTATGATATCATTGGCTAACTTCAAATCAGACTTCATTAACTCCTTGTTGGATAAACTCAAGTCATTCAATAACCAGTTGTTTTGTTTTGTAAGTATCACATGGGTAGTCTATTAAGTGAGGTGAATACAAAGATATGCAAGCATGGGCTCTGAAGTGGCCCACAGTGATTGCTGTGAGGAGACTAAAATGTGTTAACAGCATTTCACAAAACAATGGAATATACGTAACCACAAGATCCCATGGAAAGCATCCACGCAGCACACAACAGGAATGATCACTTCCCTTAGGGGCTTCACAATGGAAAATGTTCTTGAGCTCTACACGGGTGTGCCAAATAATGGGAGAGGGGCAAGGAAGGCAGGGAAGATAGAAACACCATTTCAGAAACTATTTGTTGCAGTTAGTTTTACTGCGGAGAAAATATCCAGAACTTGAGATCAAGCTCACTGGAGTGAGTTAATCTTGGAGGTAGCATTATGAAGTAGTAATAGAGTTAAGAGAAGAGAAAAAGAAATAAGAACAATGGTATGGAAGGAGGATCCAGCATGTATGTTGAAATATCCATAAGCAAACTTGGATGTGATGATGACATGCTTGTAATCCAAGCTATATGATTATTTTTTTAAATCCCAGAACACAACTAGAACTCACTATCTGACACTTGCTTCCACTGGTTGGCTGATGCTCTCACACTGAAGCCACATCTCTACCACAATCCCAACGACTTGGGTAGCAGAGATGAAGGATTACTGTCCAATGCTGACACAGAAAAAAAAAAATCAAGATCCTTTCATAAACAAACTGAAACAAAAAGGGGTCAGTTGTGGGGTGGCTCAAAGATCAGTTGCTTAGTTCATGATACAGGAAGCCTTGCATTCAACTCCACATATACCTTGTATATATATATATATATATATATATATATATTCAGCAAGAATGCATCTCAGTCCAAGGGAGAAGAGGGAGAAATAAGGACGAGGGCTCTGAAAACTATAAGACTGATGGAATCAATTAAAACAAATACACTGAGAAGCTGAAGATGTCTAGGGAACTCAGAAAGTACTGAAGAAAGACAGAGGAGACCTTCAAAAATAAGATATGAATCACAGAAGAATGAGGTCAGAATGAGGTCAGAGAAATCCAAAGCGGAAACCTGTCAAAAAAGAGCCAGGACAAGCCCTGGCCCACCGGCTGTGGCCTCACATCCAGAAGGGTCTGCATGTCCAGCCTCCCTCTCTCCTGTCACACCTTCTCTCCTCCCCATCCTCTCTAGCCCTAGAAGGAATAATAGGAACTCTCATAATAATAAAGCTCACTTAGATATTTCTGATTTGATCATGGCATAGATCAATTGTAGACATTCTATACAAGTATGGAAATCAACATAGAGTCACATTGTATAATTAATACAATCAATTTCAGCTCCAAGAATCCCTATATTTATACTTTTATACCCATGATTGACAAAGAAACTAAAAGTTAAAGAGGAGATGGGTCCAAGACTCTACAGCGACAATGCAACACAACTAGTATTTAAAGCAGACATGTTTTATATGTATTGATAATCCTGGGCTATTTGCAAATTTAGAACATGGCCAAGCGTTTTTATCTCTTTATCCTTGCCTAAAGTAATAAATATGACTATCCTTTTTCATGAAATCACATTTTTCTTTTAGAATACAAGTCAAATATTATGTCTATCCACTGTCTTTTGTCCAGAGGATAGAGACTTCAGTCCTTTGGGTTTCCATTAACATGGTATTCATACTACCATAACATAAATAGTAAACAGATGAACACTCAATGAGATTCTTGCCCTGGTTCTTTACTACTATAAATAAATTTGATTGCATGAGGAAAGGAATCTTGAAGGTATAAGTAAGTGTTTAAGATTTAAGGTTGTCTCAATGAGTCCAGTCTAATCACACAAACTCTCAAGGGAAGAGAAGTTCTATGCCTAGAGACAGAGATGTGAGAAAATGAACATTCCCATGGATTGGCAATATCAGACAGAATCAACACACTATCCAGGAAGGGGGTAGAAAGGAACATGAGGAAGAATGTACTTAGATTACGGAAGAAATACTGGCTAAAAGATGAAAGCCAGAAAAAAATAAAACCAGATCTTAAACCTCTAATCAAAACAAAGCTTACTCAGTCAACAATCTGATCTCCAGAGCTTCTAATAAGACTTACCACCCAGCCCAATCTTTAATTTAACCTGGTGAATCTCAGAATCCACCTGAGTTCATCTGAACTTCTGACCTGAAGAAATTATGAGAGAGTAACCTTTTGTTGACATTAAACTTGTGACAATTTGTTATGGCAGCACTTGCAAATTAATACTGCATATCATATCACATGCAAGTTCATTGTTTGCACATTGGCTACACTTGGCCAAAACTTTTAGTTCACTGAATCAATACATTGAATTTTATGTTACCTGTGAGAAATTTGTCCTAACGATTATGGCTATCCCAGAGAACAAATGAAGTCCAAGTTGAAGTGAGTTTATGGGATGATTATCTGTTTTGCCAATCTCCATTGCATAAGATTCTTTTATATTGTGACATGCATATTCTCAGTGCTTAGCTAAAAGCTAAGTACATCTCCCATTGTATTTGGAATCATGTCCTTAGAAACATGATCACAGGATGAATATGATACTTTTCTGTCTTCAAAGACCCTTACACATAAGGCTACCTCAACAAGTTGGGTTATTTTATGTTCAAACTTTCTGTAATCTATTACCAAACTGGTGGCTCATGCCTATCGTCCTAACTACTCAGTAGGCTCAGATATGAGGATTGCAGGTTGAAGTTAGCCTGGGCAAATAAATCCGAGAGTCTCTTATCTCCAGAAAATCACCAAAAGGCTGGAAATGTAGCTGTGGCTCAAGTGATAGAGAACCCACCTTGAACATAAATGTACGAGAGTGTACCCTGTCCCAAACGTCTGTATACACATACACACACACACACACACACACACACACACACACACCACACACATACACACACACACACAGCAGTTCTGAAATTTTGATAATTTAGACCTAAATATAGGCCCTAAGAAGCTTTCTCATTCTCTTATCTGCCTTATAACTATTTGCACTCTAAAATATAAGCAGAAGCAGTAAACACAGGATTTTTACTTCAATTGAGGTCTGGGCTCCGCTTCATAAAGGTACAGCACCCACTGACATTTTCTGCTCAAGCTCAATGACCAAATAGTTATGTGACAGCCAATGTGACATTAAAAAAAATAACTCAGGTGCCAGGGGCTCAGGCCTGTAATTCTAGCTACTCAGGAGGCTACAATCTAAGGATTGCAGTTCAAAGCCAGTCTTGGCAGGAAAGTTTATGAGACTCTTATCTCTAACTACCAAAAAAGCCAAAAGTGGAGCTGTGGCTCAAATGGTAAAGCACTGACCTTGAGAACAAAATCTCAAGGACAGTGTCCAGGCCTTGGAATCATCATATTCCCAGAACTAGTGTACACACACACACACACACACACACACACACACACACACTCATCATATATCACACGTCATAGTGATAAATCACTTCAGGCTTTGCCCCTGGGTTTGCCTACTTGACCTAATTACTTAGTACCATAGAAATGGATAATGCATGCCATGAAACCATTATATTTGTATAGAGTATCTGTTGAAGTAGGCTTTTTATTATTTTATTTTTTTGTCTCCTGATTTAAAAAATCATATCCCATGCATATTTAAGCAGTGAAACAAGATGCAAAATCTGAGGCCCACTTTTTGGGGCAGCATTGAAAAGCATCCTCCAAAACACATCCATATAGCCAGTGCTCTTTCCCTTAAAGCAATTCATAATGAACCCACAAGGGAATAAAAACTAATGAGGATAATGGAAATTTATTCAGATTAGATTTCAATTGTTATGAAATCTGGTGTGGAATATTACTGTCTGCTTCGTTATGCGGTGTGGGAAGAAGTCTATAATGAGGATTTTGGTAACAATGCTAATGTCAGTTTCAGTTTCTTTCTTTAAAAAAAATATCTTTAAGTGGTTGTACAAAGGGGTTTCAATTCAACATGTCAGCCTGTGACAACAGCGCATCTTGATTCTTGTTCCCTCTGCCATTTCCCCCTCATCTCTCCCAAATCCACCCCCACTCTCAATTTGCCTGGTTCCATTTTCACATATGTAAATTGAATATTATGATTGTATTAGCTACCCTTCTCTCCATTCATCTGCCTCCCCATCCACTTGATTCCCCCTCTCCCTCACCAACAACTCATTTTCCAGATTCCTGGTGTTAATTTGTTAAACTATAAGCTAGTTGTTCAGAAGAAGTACATATTTGGACTCCACCCCTGCATTTACCATACTTTAGCTAATCTGACTGTGTATGTATGCATGTAACACTGTACATATTTTCATATATGTTCATAATTTAGTTCTAACTTCCATATATGAGAGAAAACACATTATTTGTCTGAGTTAGTGTGGCATGGTTTTTACAGGTTCATCCATTTCCCTGCAGAAAACATAATATCTTCCTTCCTGATGAATGAGAACAAATATATATATATATATAATATATAATGTACACACACATACACATATATCCCCTTGATCCATTCATCCATTAAAGAGAATCTGGGATGTTTCTATAACGTAGCTGTGACAAATAGTGCAGCAAGTTTTAATATTTTCCCCTTTTCCATTAGGCTCTTAGTTGAGAATCATGAGTGTCATTCGGCAGCAGAGCTCCTGGATTCCACTACCTTTGGGGACTAGATTTGCATCTGTTTATCTATTCATCATTCTGAGCCTTCATCAAGTGGCTCATTCTTCATGTGGGCATCTCAGGAGTGTTCCTCAGTCAGAAGGCAATGTGCTGCTTTCGTGAGTATAGCTTTTCCTGTTCATTCTTTGAGACAGCTTCAGACAAAATAATTTTCTCATCCAAGGTTAATGCAAAGACACGGGGTAGGGTTTATACTTCAATTCCGACCGTTCAGCTATTTTCTTCCTTATTACATCATGGGAAGTTCTTTTACCTGGGATGTGGGCTTGATGTTGATTTGACAAATTACTTCTCTTTTAAAGATATTTTGAACTACTACAGCTTGTGGCACAGTGAAAAATTCTGAAATGAAAGCTCATGATTTCCTCTACTTTTCTCAAGACACCAGGGATGCCAACTTGGTACCTTTAACCTTTCTCCAAGGTTACAGAAATGTACACATACATATTCAAGTGTTGCTTGATTTAGTCTGAGACATGCATCTGCAACTAGCTTTTCCTCATTTGACAATCAAATGCCTCTAGATGCCTTTTCCTGTTGTTTCATCTTGAAAGTAGCCATGGTTTTTATCTTGGATTTAAACCCCCACACACTCCATTCCTGAGACAAAAGCTTGTTTCCAAGCATTGTATTCTGATTAGGGAGCCTAGGACAAGAACTGGAAGAATGGGAAGAAGAACTCAGAGAAGATAGGCAAGTATGTCACCCAGTAAGTAAGGCTGAAGCTGACCATAATTGGAGCTTGTGCTCTGGAGAAGCAGAAACTGATTTGCCCTCTCTGGTATAGCAGTCAGGACACACCTATGCCCTTTGTAATTTCAGGTTTACCTGTGTAATGGAATGGCTGAGGTACAACCTACCAATTTCCCAAGTGTTGACCAATAGACTCTGAGCACAAAGAAAAAATAATGCAATGCAGCTGAAACAAAAGTGATGCCAATTACACCTACAAGCAGTTGGTTGCTATAGCAACAGCTGGCATACAATGTGGTCAGAGAGGATGTGAAATGATACCCAAGAGATACTTAGAACTGTGTAACATTCCATAATATGCACATGCTGCATTTACTTAATGATACACAGTAGAATTCATGTGTGTTTTGGTGAATTTTTGATATTTGTGTTGCTTCCAATTTCATTTCTTTTGGCCACTAAAAATGTTGTACTGAATGTTCTTAAATGTACATTATGATGCATTTGTGCTTTTTTTTTTGTCAGTCGTGGGTCTTGAATTCAGGACCTAGGTGCTGCCCCTGAGCAATTTTTTTCAAGGCCAGTGCTCTACCACTTAGACCCACAGCTCCACTTCCGGTTTTCCTAGCCGTTAATTGGAGATAAGACTCTCAAGCAGGCATTTCTTCTCAAGTTGGCTCTGAACCGTGATCTTCAGATCTTAGCCTCTTGAGTAGCTAGGATTACAGGGGTGGGCCTCTGGAGCCCAGAGTTCTTTTTATGTCTATATATTCTCCAAAGTACAATTGCTGCCTCAAAGCATTTTTCAGGTAACATTCTTGCTACTTTCACTTTTCATGGGGAACCGAGGCTCCATAGGAGTCTCGACTATACAAGCAGTCAGAATTTTGTAATGGCTGCTGGAAGATTAGATAAAAGGAGAGAAATACTCTTAAACTGTAAAATAAAACGTTTCAGAATGATTTAATTAATTTTCTCTTATCTTCCGTGTGTGTGTGTGTGTGTGCTGAAGCTCAATTCCTGGGTCTTGTACATGCTAGGCAAGCATCTGGGCACTGAATCACAACACCATTTTTTGCTTTTATGCCCTTAACTTGTGACTCCCATTACTTCAAAACCCTTTAAATATAATGACTCCAAGAAGAAAAGCTCAGGGACAACGCCAGGCCTATCACACAATTGACAAGAACAACAACAATAATAATAATAACTCCAAAGAAAATGGGTCACTGTAGGGAAAAGGATAGGGAGGAAGGCCACTGCACCTACAGGAGGAGGCTGTACTCTAGAGGAAGTCTGCACACAGAAGATGAAAAGGACAGGCCAACCCTAGTGAGTGCTTTATCAGGAAAAGCACCTTTATGGTGTGTCTTGGGAAGTGGTCTCCAGTTGTAGGCTCTTCAGCTTGATCACAGGACTTCAGAAGCTGAACCTTTTCTTGAGCAAGGAGTTTCTGTGAGGAATTTCATGCCTCCTGCTCTGCTTTGGTTATCCACTATAAAGTAATTATCACGGGGTGGTGCCTGTGCCTCACACCTAGTTTTAGCATCATAAATCTATCATCTTACCTACTCAAGGCATGAGATCTGAGGATTGAGGCTCAAAGCCAACCCATGCAGCAAAGTGCAGGAGGCTATTATGTACAATTAAACACCAAAAATCCAGAGGTAGAGCTGTGGCTTGTGTGGTTCAGAGCACTAGCCTTGAGTGTATAAAGCTAAAGAATAGCACCCAGGCCCTGAATTCAAGCCCTAGTACCAGCAAAATTATGTTTTAGGGAGTAAATAGTTTCTCTATCATGTGCCCTCTTCTTATCTATCATTCTATGCCAAAGCAAAAGTATATATTTCACTTAGACAGCCTAACATGTTTTATACTTTGCAAGATTTTTTTATTCCTTTACAAAAAGAGGCAAAAGGGGCTGGGAAGGTGGCTCAGGGGTAGAGCGCTTGCCTCTCATGCATGAGGCCCTAGGTTCGATTCCTCAGCACCACATAAGCAAAAAGAAAAAGCCGGAAGTGGCGCTGTGGCTCAAGTGGTAAGAGTGCTAGCCTTGAGCTGAAGAGCTGAGGGACAGCACCCAGGCCCAGAGTTCAGGCCCCACAACTGGACCGCCCCCCCCAAAAAACAAAAAAAAACAAAAAGAGGCAAAAGATATACATGTGCATTAATCACTTGATTAGACTCAACAGAAAATGCATCTTAAATTCCTAGTTATGAATATTTTAATAAGCAGTATCAATAAAAGCTTCTTACTCCTTGGCCTATTTATGATGCTAAAGATTCAGTTAGCAGTAAATAGCTCTTAAAGATAGAAGGAAATCAAAATAATTTATTTTTCAAGAGCATAAGAAGCAAAGATGCTCCAGGGTGTTTTCATAGCCATTGCCAAATTGAAATAATCGTCAAACTTTCTAAAAACGTAGACAAATTTTTGGTTTTTTTTGTTTGTTTGTTTCATTTTGTTTTGTGCTGATTCTAGGGCTTGAACTAGGAGTCTGGATACTATGCCTGGATGCTATTCCTTATTTTTCTTTCTCAAGGCTAATGATCTGACACTTGAGCCACAGCTTCATTTCTGTCTTTTGGGTGATTAAGAGTCTCAATGACATTCCTCCTTGGGCTGCCTTTGAACTTTGATCCTCAGATCTCAGCCTCCTAAGTCGCTAAGGTTACAACAGGCATGACCTATTGGTATCTGACGAATTATTAGTTTTGGAGAAATTATGTATTAATGTATTTGTCTATTTGAGATAAATACAGCATAGAGACATCTAGGAAGTCAAATGTTTTATGTAGTAGGGCTATTTCATAGTAGAGCTATGATGTTCCTCATAATCGAAAATTCAGAGAGTTCCACACTGTTGAAGGTTGTACATCTAAACTAAGAAAGCTGCTCCCTTCCACAGTTCAAGCCTTCCTCATACTCTCCTAAACAGTAAGCAATTGGAAAGTGTAAAAGGTTGTAACAAAATGTTCAAACTTTCAAAACCTCAATTGGTTCTGTCAAGGAACACATCATAACAGCATCTGGCTCACAGGTTTCTGGCAAGCCAGGCACCAATAGTTCATGCCTGTAATCCTAGCCACTGAAAGCTGAGGCTCATGGTTCAACTCCAGTCTAGCCAGGAAAGCTTGTGAGACACTTATCTCCAATTTACTACTAAAAAATCTGGAAGTAGAGCTGTGGCTCAAGTCATCAAGCACTGGCCTTGAACAAAATAAGCTCAGAGATAGCGTGCAGGCCCTGAGTTCAAGTCACAGGACAGCACACATACACCCACATAAAAAAAGATTAAGTGAGATATGAGGAGCTTACACTGGGTATCCCGCCCACCACATCCATGCACCAAGACATAGCTGCTGATTCTCAAACTGCATCATAAGAGAAAGAAGCAAGTACTTTGAAAGAAGTAATAATAGTTATGGTAGCATATGGTATCTGCGAAGCCAAGAACACTCCAGAATTCACCTGACACAGAACAGCTGTAGGGTTTAATTCAAATGAAGTGAGAAACTTCCCGTATGCACCACAAGAGAAGTTTCCAGGCAACTTCCTTCAAAGGTGATCTGTCCTCTCCAAAAAAATAGAAAGACGGGCATATTGAAAAAGACTTGGCTCTCCCTCAGGCTTTAGTTCATTATAAATAGCTTTATTTAATGCATACACTTTATAAAGTGAAATCTCTAGTGCATAGAGATACCGTTCACTATAGCCCACAATTTAGAAACATTGGATGTAATCCAAAGGTTTTTAGTTACATGAAGTTGCATAAGGACTTTATTAAAATGTGCTTACAACCATTGGATATCATGGACTCTGAAGGTGGCATTTGTAGGAAAGCCAAATGTAGTATATGATAAGAGAATTATTTAATTATGAAATGGAAAATTACTCTAAAAGATTACATAACCCTTCCAGGTGATGGTGCCTCACTGCTGTAATTATAGCTATTCCAGAGGCTGAGATCTGAAGATGGCGATTCAAGGACAGCCCAGGCAAGAAAGTCCATGCGACAGAGTTTAGGTCCTGAGTTCAAGCCTCAGGAATGGCACATATATTTTTTAAGATATTTTTATTGTTATTACAAAGGTGACGTACAAAGGTGGTACAGTTACATAAGGCAGGTAATGAGTACATTTCCTTTTGAACAGTGTCACTTCTTCCCTCATTTTCCCCAGTTTACCCCCTCCTTGAACCCTCCCTTGCCCGACAAGTTGTGTAGTTCATTTTCAACATAGTGTCCAGTGAGCATCACTGCGACATTTGTTCATCCTTTCTCCCATCATTCTGTGTTCCCTCTTACTCTCCCCCAAACAAATAAACTTCCATGTAAGATAAAAGATATAGAAATCAAAACAGCAACAAAGGAGAAAACAAATTAAAAAAACAAAAAGCAAAATAACAAAACACCTTGTGTTTCCATTTCTTGGAGTTCATTTCAATAAACATCATTTTATATGAGCATATGCACATACATATTGAGCCTTTGTGATATTCTCTTAGTAATATCCTCTTTTAGTTCACTGTGTGAATGTTTAGAGTCGAAGTATAATTCCTTGACTTATTCCCATCCTATGTGTTTACTTGTAGATTTATAGGTACTTTCTAGTTACAACAAATGAGAAAACCATGCAACCTGTTTCTTTGGGTCTGGCTTACTTCATTTAATATAATTTTTTCCAAGTCTGTCCATTCCTTACAAACAATGCAATATTGTTCTTTCTGATGGAAGCATAGAATTCCATTGTGTATAGAAGTAAGAATGACCAATAGACACATTAAGAAATGGTCAACATCTCTGACTCTAAAAGAAATGCAAATCAAAACAACATTGAGATTCCACCCCACCCCAGTTAGAATATCAAGAAAATAACAATAACAGATGTTGATGGGGATGTGCCCAAAAGAGAACCCTACTACACCATTGGTGGGAATGCAACCTTGTTCAACCACTCTGTAAAACAGTATGGAGGTTTCTCAAAGGACTAAACATAGAGCTTTCCTATGACTCAGCAATTCCTCTCTTGGGCATTTATCCAATTGACCATAAACCAGGCCACCCTGAAGTTGCCAGCACAACCATGTTCATTGAAGCATTGTTTACCATAGCCAAGAGATAGAATCAACCTAGATGCTCCTCAGAGAATGAAATGATCAAGAAGATGTGGTATAAAATCTTTATGTTTTATAGCTAAGGAAATAGACTTTGAGAACCTAAGTACCTTGTAACATTTTTAATGTAATTTTCTGCATGTGTATGTCTATTTGTGTGTGTGTGTGTGTGTGTGTGTGTGTGTGTGTGTGTGTGTGTGTGTGCGTGTGTGTGTGTGCTGGTCCTAGGGCTTCAACTCAGGTTTTGGATGTTGTTCCTATGCTAGGAATGCGGGCATGAGTCACTGGTACCCAGATTTCACTTTGAAATTTATTTAATGAAATTAATAAGATGGTCGCAGTAAGGAATGACTTAGTATGATTTATCTTTTGCATCATAAAACAGACAAGCCAGAGATAGTATGATAATGATGATGATGATGACGATGATGATGTTGATGATTATGATGATGATGTTGGTAATAATAGTAAGATGATGATGATGATGAGATGATAAAGGTCTAACAAGATTCTGTGGAGACATGTATCTATATTTTTTCTTATACTGTTGACCATAGGTCTTGTGGGTTTTCATTCTCATGAGACTTTGCCCATGGCCCTTCCAAGTAAGCAGCTAGAATTAGATCTCACGTATTCTGAGTCACATTTAGTAAGGGCAAATCCTCATTCTCATTCTTATTAAGTGCAAATCACAGAGGACAGGGCAGGCCCCACAGCCACACATCCGGGATGACCTCACCTCACCATTGATCACACCACACGTAGCCTACCTGTGTGGCTGGCCTACTGAACAAGAACAATCACAAAATAGAAATCTTTTCCATGTTTATGTACTGCTATAGTTAGAGCCCATTCACTTTATTGGTTACAATGACATGGCTGACACTATTCTTACAGATCTTAATGAAGTCAGTACATTATGCTTTCCTCCCATAGACAGGAGGAAATTGAAGCAGACCACACACAGTAAGACCAGAGGAGGATGCAACCAAAACAAACTTATGCAATGTGCATAAGTATCTGATCACATAAAATAATACTTAACGGAAATGAACTCCAGGAAATGCAGGCAATAGCATTTTCTTTGTTGTTCTTTTTGTTTTCTTTTCACTCATTTGTTCATTTTTCTGTCTTTCTGGGAGTAAGGGGGTACACAGAAATAGAGACACAAAGAGTGAACAAATGCATCAGTGGTACCAACTAGACACTATATTGAAAATGAACTATACAACTTGTGGGTGAGGATGGGAGGGAAAAACTTGGTGAGAACAAGAGAAGGGGTGACATTGTCCCAAAAGAGATATATTCATTACCTCACTTGTGTAACTGTGATCCCTCTGTGCACCACCTATATTATAGCAAAAAATGTTATGAAGTGAATTTGCCCAGTCACAAACTACCTTCCAAACCAAGGAACCTATCCCCAGGACCTATCCCTCACATCAGGATGTGTGTGTGTGTGTGTGTGTGCGTGTGTGTGTGTGTGTGTGTGTGCATGTGTGTGTGTGTGTGTGCGTATGTGCCGGTCCCGGACTTGAACTCAGTATCTGGATGCTGTCCTGACCTTTTTTGCTCAAGGATAATATTCTACCACTGGAGCCACAGCTCCATTTCCTGACTTGTCTGGTTTTGAAGGACAATCCTTAGATCTCAGCCACCTGAGAAGCTAGGATCCCAGACTCCATCATGAAATTCTTTTTTTAAGTTTTTATTATTATTATTATTATTGTGATGTACAATTATATAAGTATAGCAATGAGTACATTTCATGACATTCTTAAGTACTGTTTCCCATAATACTTCTAATTATCTCCTTTTTTAAACTGTATTTTTTATCTTTTTCTTTTTTTAGTCCAGGGGATTGAACCCAGGATTATCAAGTCTTATCTTCCTATTCGATATATTAAAAAAAATGTTTAAGTAGCTGTACAACAAGGTTTCAATCCAACATGTCAGATTGTGAGTACAGTGAATCTTCATCAATGTCGCCCTTCTATCATTATCCCCCATCTCTGTCAGCTTCTCTGTCAGTCTTCACCCTTTCCTCTTAACCTCACCACTCCCTCTTTTGAACTGCATATAGTTAGTTCCATTCATTTACTAATGAAAAAGAAAACCCTGGACTTTAGAGGTGAACAATGTTAAGGAGGTCATAATGCATGACAAGAGGCTGGACAGACTAGATTATAATCAAGGTCTAAGTGATCTCACTCTTTTAGCAGCAGCTGCTCCAGCTTCAAGAGCATTATTCCCTGCTATGACTAGAACCCAGGGGCCCTAGCTCAGCTTTCGGGGTCCGTTTCTTTCTCTGTGATGCTGACTTACGCGCACATATCTGGAATCATTATGTGGCCATCCACCACACATTGCTTGTGGCTTTGTCTTGAAAACGCTCTCTGCCTTCCTCCACAAACTCAAATCATCACCATTTTTTTCTCTTTTTACCAGCCTGGGACTTGAATTCAGGGTCTGTGCATTGTCCCTGTTCAGGTCCAATGCTCTACCATTTGCACCATAATTCTATTTCTAGCTTTTTGGTAGTTTATTGGAGATAAAAGTCTCACAGACTTTCCTGCTCAGGCTGGCTTCAAACCATGATCCGCCAATCTCAGTCTCTTGTATAGCTAGGATTATAGGCATGAACAGACTTTATCAATCTTTTGACACCATTTATTGAATACTGGCCAGACCTCCTTGTAAGAACTTAGAAAAATTTTAAAAGGCCAAGTTACCTTACTCCACGCTAGATTTTTTTCTTCTTCTCATTATTAGGCACATTTGAGGACCTGTATATCTTCCATCCCATAAAACTCATGTCTGTACATTTGAAATATATCTTTAATTGGTAGTACTTCTGATCAGTAACTTTATATGCAGTGATATACACACATGTACACTTATGCATATGCATTACATTTTATCCTATATATTTTACTAAAGAAATCTTAATTATAAATATATTTAATGATGTGATCATATGTCTGCAGAATATGTAATTGTATAGATGATCACTGTAAGTATATGTATATATAATTTTCTTTCTCTGTCTTTATATATATATATATGTGTGTGTGTGTGTGTGTGTGTGTGTGTGTGTGGTTATTTTACTGTTCCTAACTCCAATACAATTGTTTAATATTATGGAGTATTTTATCCTTAAGTCATTAAATTATAGTTTTGATTAGTTATGCAAAACTCAGCAATTAGTCTAATTATGTCCATGTTTCTTAGGCCGATTTATTTATGCTTTGATTTAGTCATTTTGGCTACAGTACTAATGTGGCAATTGCCCTTGAAAATAGTTCATGTCTTTGTCGTGTTCTTGGTAATATTATAACTGCAATCTACCAAAAATTTGACTCAAAAGATAGAAAGTTCTTTCAAAACTTAGGACATTATTTTCCTGGATATATTAAAAAAAAACTTGGCCTGGAACATTTTGATGCATAATTTTCTATCATGTGAACATATTAAAGACATTTCAGCTAATATCAATCCTAAAAGTGACAATTGTTGAAAATACCTTTCTAGCTACACATTGTGAATGTGTGTAGTTCCAAGACATGTATCCTATTAAAATTTGAGATTCTTGAAATACATTCCTTTTTCCAGAGTCACAACTGTTGAAAATGGAGCAATAGTTGCCTATTCATCCTTGCTGATAAACTTTGGCATAATTATATAATAAGCAGAAACCATGACTCCTCTGAACCAAAATGACCTTTCAGAGACAGATGGCACTTTCTAACATTTATTACCTTCTTACTGAATATTCTTACTGAATATAATTTTCAACCACATATTCAGCAAAAACGACTTGAGTGAAACAGACAGGATAGTTGGTTCTAAGCAGGCTGAATGGGCAGTATTTGAATATATTCCTTAGATATTGAAGTGACACGAGCTATCTTCAACAATATCATTCCTAAGATCTTGTGGCACTCATCATTAAGTGCATAAATGGGAAAAAAATAAAACAATGTGAGATTGGCATTATAGTCAAATATCAGAGGTTCTCAATGTCCAGAGCAAAAATTACCAGTGAGTAAATACAGGAAGTCTGATCCACAGTAATTACAGTGAATAATGCCTTAGATCTTCAATAGGCTCAAGGGTAAGGTATTTCCTAAGCTTGAACATGAGTGCCAGTAAATCTCATACATGGATACAGGTTCTTTTTTTTACTACTTCTGTAGATGTCACAGGTCAAATTATTTGTGCTTTCTGAGTCTCAAATTAGTATCAAATTTAACAACATGCAACGTACTTCATACAGACTTGATTTTATTATTTACTTCCCTCTTGGTTTTATTTATCTTTTAAAATTTTTGTTGTTATTCTGTCTACCAGGAGCAGTTCTTGAACTCAGGGCCTAGGCATTGTCTCTTAGCTTTTTCACTCAAGGCTGATACACTACCACTTGAACTTCTTGATGGTTAATAGCATATAAGGCTCACAGACTTTCCTGCCTAGGTAGGCTTCAATCCCTGATATGATCCTCAAATCCCAGCCTGCTATATCTAGGATTACAGGAGTAAGTCAGTGGAGACCAGCTTCCCCCTTGGTTTTTATCAATCAAAACAGTAGAATCTTGACCATAAAATATGTGTAATCTCATATAGGAAATATTTATTTAACAAACTCTAAAACTTAGGCTCCTTGGGAACTTTAAAAAAATGGCAAAAACATTTACTTAAATTAACTGAACCCACACTTTTACCATAAAAACGTATCGCTTATTTCATATATTGTCTAATTATTATTAATAGGATAGCACTATTTTCATGTGTTCCCCATGATGCTTGTGAAGCTTTAAAATGATATAGTGTATTTTTTTCCTTCTTTTAGGGCTCTTACTAGTTGGTTTTAGTTATACCTTTGTTTTTAATCAAAATATAGGATTCAAGAGCTAGGTAGCAATAGCTCAATAGCCTGTAATCCTAGCTACTCAAGAGGCTGAGACCTGAGAGTTGCAGTTCAAAGCCAGTCCAGGCAGGAAAGTCTGTGAGACTCATGTCCAATTAACTACCAAAAAGCAGGAAGAAGAGCTGTGGTAGAGGGCCAGCCTTGAGCAAAATATAAAAACCAAACAACTCATCAGGGATAGCATGCAGGTCTTGAGTTCAAGCTCTAGGATCTGTGCACGCATGCACGTATGCACACACACACACACAAAACATGTAAGATTCAACTATGGATCTTCCTTTGGCAGTACTGTATCTTTATTATGCCCCACTCAATTGAATTCTACAGAAGGCTTTATGCTCAGCTAGTATTCCATGACCTGTTGGCATTGTGATGTGATGCCTTATTGTTTGGAACAGTATCCGCCACTCCTTTTTAATCATTACATTCTCACTGTAGGTCCAAAACTCTCCCCATGCAGTAGTAACCTCAAAGAATTTGAATGTTTAGGCAAGAAAGTGATTTCCTGTACAGAGCACGAAATGATATCAGATCCATATGCTAGTTCCATTCAACTCTTTATGTAATATATTAAATATCTCTAGCAATACTAGCTCAAATCATTTCTATTTAATAAGTTCATGCTCTCTCTCTTCTGATGGTCAAGGATAGTTACATAACAGAATCCTGCTGAGATAATATTTTACTCTAAGTGCAATATTTCACTGTAAGTGTGAAGCCTTTAATCCCTTTTGCTATAACCAGAGAGCATTTAATGGTGGCTAACAGGAAACACATAGATAATGGATTTTGAATGTTTTTGAGGAATGGGAGAAAAGCAGAAAAGAGAAAAGATGAGAAATGGATTGTTTTGGAAAGAAGTTGTAAAAATTGAATTGGAAAGTGATCCTTCTGAAAATCAGCCTAGAAGAGATTTTCTTTAATTTGTTTTAGAGTTATATTACCATAGAGTTATTTTAGGGAGTCAGCTACCAGTTACATATTTTTTCCTTGAATAATTCTTTCTTCCTTGTACAGGCTCACATTTTAGTCCCAGCTACTTTAGAGCTGGAGATTGGTGACATTGTGATTTGAGGTCAGCCGTGACAAAAATTTAGTCAGACCCCATCTTGACTAGTATATCGAGCATTATGGCTCAGGTTTGTGATCCCAGCTACACAGGAAACATAAAAATATATTGCTTTCTGGGGGACAGACCAAGAAGACATTATGTTTTTCTCTCATTTGTGGAAGCTAGATGTAAAACACAAACATGCTCCCTAACATATACACACACAAAAAATAAATAAGGATGTTAGACTTAAGGGAGGAGTCCAAAGGTGTAACTTTTCTGATCAACGAATGAACTATTTAACAAAATGAATACCAGAAAGTGGAAACATGTTGGGGGTAGAAGGCAATGAGGATTGTGGGGAACACAAACGAATGGAGGCAGGAAGGGCAAGCGTATTTGCTCATTATATTCAATGTACATTATGTAAAAATTATCTCCAGGAATTGAGGGTAGGGATAGGAGAGGAAGCTGGAGAAGAACGGTGGAAGGGATGCCTTAGACTCATAACCTGATTTGTAGAATTGTAACCTCTTTGTAAAACCACTAAATAACAGTAAAATTAACAAGAAAGACAGAAGGAGAACACTTTTAAAAAGTTCAGAATAGCCAATAGACGCATGAAGAAATGCTCTGCATCTCTGCTTATAAAAGAAATGAAAATCAAAACACTGAGATTCCAGTTGCAAAAAAACTATGTTAAGTGAAGTAAGGCAGACCCAAATAAATATGTGTTGGCTTTCTTATTTTGTGGTAACTAGAGTGTACCTATAAATCTACAAGTATACATGAATGGTAAATAAAAAAATAAAAATATATACAACGATATGATAAATTATATAGGTCTCTAGGCATTCACACAGAGACCAAAGGAGGACATTCTTAGGAGAGGAACACAAAGGTACAATACCTATGTAAAACTGATCATATAAAATAGTTATTGAAATGAACTTCAGGAAATGGAAAAAGAGGCTGTTTTTCTTTGCTGCTGTTTTGTTGTCTTTTTCTTTCCTCTCATATGGTCATTTATCTGTCTTTGGGAAGGTAAATGGTGGGAATAAGGGTAAACAAATATAGCAATGACACTAGGCAGTGTGTTGAAAATGAGTTATACAACTTGTGGGTAGGGATGGAAGGGAAAAACTGGGAGAGAGAGAGAGAGGGACGGGGTGACATTATTAAAAAAAGAATTAGGTAAGGAGGCGGGGGGGGGAGGATAGGAAGGGATGGGAAGGGGAAACAAAGGAGGAGGCTACAATGCTTGATAAGAAATGTACTCATTATCTTGCCCATGTAATTGTAACCCCTCTGTACAGTGTTTTCACAATAAAAAATAAAAAAAAAGAAATGTACTCTTCCTTACTTAAAAAGCTCAGTCATCTATCACCCATTTAATTGTCTACATGAGACTGGCTGGATGGCTTATTCCTATAATTCTAAAAATAAAAATTAGAAAGAAAGAAAAGAAGTACCATTATTTGAGGACATGCTAAGCAAAAACATAAGACCATATCTGAAAAATAGCTGAAGCAAAACAAAAAAATGTCTGAGGGTATGGTTCAAGTAACAGAGGACATGCTTAAGTATGAATCTCAGAGTTAAAATCCAGTACTGTCAAAATAATAATCAATAATATTAACAATAACAATAACAATAATAACAGTAATAATTTGTGGAAATACATCACTAGTAAAGACTACCAGAAGGTCAGGCAGGTTGTCACCAGAGAGAGAACCATTCATTGAGAATGAAACCGTTCACGAACAAATGACCTTCATGAAAGTCAGGAGATCATGGAAATGTGATAATGAATAAATAGGCTTCAGAGATGGAAAACGATTTGAACGTGGAAAACATTTAATATATTCTGTTTCAAACTCCTCAAAGACATCTTAGGCAGGCTGAATATACTTTGCGATAAATCGACTGAGGGGCAATTTTAGCTTCCTGTTCTACCTCCTCCCCCACTGCTACACCTGGTTCTTCTGGAAGAAATTCTGAGCATACATACACATATTTTGTGTCTTTGTTTATGATGGGAAGATTTTCTCCCTTTTTCTACACTCCTTAAGTTTCAATTGAAATCCTATCTTCTCAACATTTGAACTAAATTGCCCTGAAGATGTCACTAAGCCCTTGTGTGTTTCAACCTTCGACATTTAACTTGCCTTTGAAAATTCATGGCACCTGACAGAGTGCCTGGTCACTGCTAAGCATTTGGTACACTTTGAAATAATTTTTAAAAAAATCCATAAATGTAAATTTCTATCGTTAAGTGGTATGCCACTTAGTTACATTCCTATGCAGCTTTATTTTTGTCATTTGTGTTCTTTGAAAGCAACTGTTCTGTATGACATTATAAAATAATTGAGAGGCTTGCATAAAATTAGGGCAGGGATGGCATATTCTAAGCTCCAGAATGCTCTGCAGAGCTCATCTTGTTGTTATGGAATGAGCTGGTCCCACTACAGAGCAGTTCTCTTCCTTGGTTCTCTAAACTCTCCCTCATTTCCATGGTATCTTTGGGGGGAAAATGGCTGCTGTTTTTGATAGTTTCATTTGTTTGAAGTTTAATTTTTAACCTCCTTCACTCCCCCACTTCCAGTCCATAATCACAATCTTCTTTTTGCTCTCAAATTCTGGTCACTGGAGTACAGAAAGCACTGGATGATGAAGCCAACGGAGTCGTGCTGTGAGAGCTAATTCTCCCAAGCCCATCCTTTTACCCTCCTAGTTCAAGATTGATGCATATGTGTAATTCTAATAATAATATTAATATTCTAATTCAGCCAAGTGAGGTCCCAGCCACTGTGAGACTGAAGAGTTAGCTTCACTAGAATCCCCTCCCTCAAGGAATTGATCACAATAGATATTTTGTTACTTCATGCCACTAAACAGTTGGGTGATACATGACATGAAATAACTGGAAAACTTTTCATACACAGCCTGTAAATTTTACCCTTGTCATTAATTAGATGTAGTACTCAGAATAGGCTAGGTAACAGTGAAATTAAAATCATCATCATCATCATCATCATCATCATTGGTGTTTTTTTATTCATCGTGAAAATACAGGAGACTGACCCCAGAGTCTCACAATTGTTAATGCTTTTCCACTTCATGTAAGTACCAAGGCATTTTGCTTTGTTTAGTTTTGTTTTCAGACAGGGTCACCTGCATTTGTCTGAGCTGACTTACAGCTCTGGCCCTCTTAGCCCCATCTCCCAAGTAATATACATGCCTTTTAATACCTGTGGCTCACGCTTTACTCACTGTAAGTCTATTTCAGGTCACAGAAAAGGCTCACCTCATCTTGATACCAGGGAATGTAAGCTAGTGGACATTGTCAATCATTACCAATCACTGGGAGGGCAAGTAAATAGAGCTCTGGAGAGTCTATTACCAGCAGCTAAATCATGGGATGGAAATATTACATGTCACTTCTGCTCAGGGCTTATTGACCAGAGCTGCCTATTCCAAACCCCAAACTGTCAGAGGTACTAGTTTTCAGGAGGGAAAAGATACAGTAAGCAATTAGCATTCATCATAAACTCTTTGAAAAACATTGTCTTTAGCAATGCTTGACATGAAATGCAGTCACTGCCTTACTCATATAACTGTAACCCTCTGTACAGCATCTTTACAATACAATAAAATAAACACATTGTCTGCTGGGTTTCCAAGTCAAATTCTCCAACCTCATCCTCTGGCTCCAATTTTCTCTAGATCTCTCTCCCAAGGCCCTGTGGCTTGTTATTGTTACCATTTTACCATTTGTGAACTGTATGAGTATCTAATCTTACTTGCTACCCTTCCTTCACAGTATCTAAATCTCCATGACAACCAAGATTAGCTAGTGCTTCTGCTAAACCTCGTAATCATGGGGTTTTTCTCTCCTTCTGGTTTTTACTTTTTAGAGCCCCAAATAAAGTCATATGGAGAGCTCATCACTCTTCTATACATAGATGTATGTGTGCATATGTGTGTGTGCATATGTCTGTGTATATACACATACACATGCATACATATATAAACACTTGGACCTAAAACATGCACAAGTGTTCCTGTATATAAATATACATGTGTGTATAGAGACACAAACATTTATGTGTGTAAATATGTATGCATACATTTTTCCACTAATTTGTCTATTAATGTTTCCAAAGTGTAGGTCATTTTCATCAAAAATGGGAATTTTTATAGTATATCTATCTAATACTGTAGCTGTAAGAATAAACATAACAAGCCCAATGATTAACAAATAGAAGGTGTTAAAAACCAAAGTACCATTCAGGTTCAAAACATTAATCTTACATTTATATTAAGCAAACAGGGAAATGCTAGCAGCTGTTGAAGGGTCTCTCATGACTCTTGAAATATTTTAGAAGGCTTTCTTTATGCCTGACCTATAATATGATTCAACTCAGTTATTTAAGAGCTCTAGGTACAAGGTGGTAAATGACAAGCATAGTTAGGAGTATGAAATGTGATCCTACACATTAAACTGTAAGGGGCAAGTCTTGCCAAATGCTAAAATCAGGAAACACAAACCTAGGATAAGTGGTCAAAAGCCTTTCTAATAGGCCCCATCGCCTACATACCATTCAGGAAGTGTCTGTCCATTGGGATCCTCCTTGAGACTTTAACACAATGTGATTGGCTCTGCTTAATGGTTCTTTGCGAAATGCACCTCTCTACAATTCAATGTCTTTTTAGTTAAAAATGTGAACGACGGATATAGAGTAAAAACTAGTAAGATTGTTGGATAATTAAATAATGCACTTCTCTAGAATTCAATGGTAATGACAGATGTAGAGTAAAAAATTAATAAGATAGCTGGAAAATTAGATAATCTCTGTCAAATCCCTAATATTGATATATACTTTCACTGATTTTTTGTGTTATAGAATAAAAAGGGTGCTGCTATGATTTTAGAATGCATTGTATAATGAATAGTCCAGGCTCAATAACATACCATTTACCTCACATATTTTACTTTTGAATGATGTGAAGACTTGAAATTTACCCTCTTACCATTGAAATGCACATCCCTCAATCAGTAGCTATAGTAGATTATCTCCCACTCCCCAGCCGGTATCACCTACTACTCTTGCTCTGATATCTTTAACAAACCTTCTTCTCATCTCCTAAATATGGACTCTCCCCTCAGGTTTGATAATCTATTTCACACATTATAATGACTTTCACACATTAAAATGCTGTTTCAAGGATTCTGGGAAAACAATACAGTTAATTCTGCTTCTCTCCTCCCAAGTTCTTAGCTCATATTACTTTAGATTCTATAGAGTTGTCTCATTTTTTCACTCTAATAGGTAGTCACCAAGTAAAGCAGTAACTTATTTGGTCTATTTTCACATTTCCCAGAGTGTCTAGCAGTGCTTTGTACACATAGTAGGCATCAAAGTAATGCTTATATGAATGAGAACTAAAGACCTAGAATATATCTTATAGAAAGATGGCATATAACTCATAAAAATGAACAATTTGTGAAGCTTACATTGACATTTTCATATGCCTAGTATATGCTTTGCAATCTTTCACAGTATATATTAGTCATCAGTGACTATGTTCAATTATTTACATTCCAGAAGCTATAATTCAGGCAGAAAGGAACTTTGTTTTGGAGAGAGTCTGGCTTAATTAAAGCATATTTGCTGTCTCTCTAACAGCCAACACTGGAGAATACAAGGACATCATTTCTATTTTTTTTTTACATTGCCTCATGTAACTATGCTTCATGCCAGAGGAACAAACGATGCCTATTTTGTCTGAAATGGTAAGTTGAATTATTTGTCTTATAATGGTGCTGTGAACTAAACTTCTGCAAATTTCAGCACAGCAAAACAACATTTAGAACATGCAATGCTAAAAATAGATGATTCTTTGCTATTCTACTCAGTCCTCCAGTTCCAACTCCTGAGACACACCATCCTGTTTCATTTAAAGCCAAGAAAGTCAAAGATAGTAACTTGAAAATCAAACTCTCATTCCATTTTATTCTCTATTATATGTCTTAAATAATTTGCAACTGTGTTTATAAAATCAGTTAATTTATACAACTAAAACTTTTTGTGGTGATGGGCCCTCTCCACTTGCTAAGCAGATGCCCTAACACTAAAGCTATTCTATTAGGATATTCTACAGGATACACTTATTTCTTTTTGCATTGATTTTGAGATAGAGTCTCACTTTATGCCCAGGCCAGCTTGGGCAGACTGTGATCCTCCTAGTTCTACTTTCCCTTGTAGTTAGGGATGACAGCTGCACACTAGGGATCCCAGGCATTTGTTGAGAACAATTGTGAACTTTGGGCTGGACTGGCCTTGAATTGTGATCCCCTGATCTCTGCTTCCCAAGGAGGTAGGATTATGGTAGATGTGAGTCACAGCCCGTACCCCTATATAAAAGTGTATTAAAGCTACTGTCTTGAGACTTTTTATGCTTTTTATGTTGAGACTTTTTACTTTGCATCTAGTAGGATAGGAGGGAAGCTGCAAGGTCAACTCAAACTCATAGGCGATGCGCTTATTTCTAGTCATCTCTGACTAAAACAAACAAAATCTACACAGCCTCAGCACACTTTGCTATGTGCCTCAGGAGGGAATCAATTCTATTTCCAAATTATGGCCACTGTCACAAAATTGTTCCATAAAATTCTACCTGGAGTCTGAGAAAAATAGGTCTAATGTTTCTTAACATTAGGGCCCTTCAATGATTTGAAGAAGACTGTCACATCTCTTATTTAGTCAAACTGTTATGTGAGATAGAGCTTAGTTTTAGTCTAGTATTACAGGATACACTTATTTCAAAAGCCTGAAAGAACTCAGGAGGCAGATGTGGGTTTTTGTTTGTTTTTGTGCTTTTATTTTTTTAGGGCAGATCCTGGGGCTTGAACTCAGGGCCTGGGCACTGTCCCTGAAATTATTCTCCTCAAGGTTAACAATCTACCATTTGAGCCACAGATCGACTTTTATCTTTTTCTGAGTAGTTTATGGAAGATAAAAATCTCACAGACTTTCCTGCCCAGACTGGCTTGACAACGCGATCCTCATATTTCAGCCTCCTTCCTGAGTAGCTAGGATTATAGGCACAAGCTGCTGCCCAGAAAAGCAGATGATTTACTAGGCCTTTCCTAGGTGTATCCCCTGAACCTCTTATCCTCCCATCTTTGTTTGTTTGTTGTTGTTGTTTAACCACTGATCACCAGCTACTGGCTTCATAGACCAGAATTCTATGAGGATGGTATGTATTCATTGGAGAACACTGTCTAGTATGTCATAGGTATCCATTAAGAAAGTGTTTGTTAAACAAATGGAGGATAAAAATAAATTATGTCAATATAAAGGGACAATGTAAGCTGGGTGCCAGTGGCTTACACCTGTAATCCTAGCTACTAAGGAGGCTGAAATCTGAGGATCACAGTTCAAAGCCTGCCAGGGCAGGAAAGTCCATGAGATTCTTATCTCCAATAAACCACTCGAAAACTGGAAGTGGTGCCATGGCGTAAGTGGTAGAGCGCTCGCCTTGGAGCTGAAGAGCTGAGGGATAATATCCAAGCCCAGTTCAAGCCCACGACCAACAAAAATAAAAGAGAGAGAGAGAGACAATGTATTAGTCAAGAATAGCTAATTGGAGCCTGCTGCAGGTAGTTCATTCCTGTAATCCTGGTACTCAAGTGGCTGAGAATGGAAGTTCAAATTCAGCTTGTGTAGAAAAGTCAGTGATATTCTTATCTCTAATTAATCAGCAAAAGCTGGAAGTGGATGTGTGGCTCAAAGTGATAGAGTTCAGCCTTGACCAAGAAAGCTAAGGTACATCTATCTCCTAGATACTAAACATAAATAAAAGAGAAATACTGACATAAATAGAATAGCTAATTAGATATTTGGGTATTTCTGATGATTACAAACAGTAGTAGACCATTAGAAATGGTAACAGCATTTGCATTTTCCTATGAATTGCTTTTGTTTCATTTTATAATCCTATATTACCCACTGAGACATTTTTTTAAAAAATATACAGATAAAAAGAAGAAAAAAAAACATTTGAAGTGAATACATGCATTCAACCACCTGGCAACTAACAACATAGAGGTCAATAAAAGACAGCTACACCGTTGGCGTCTTGGCAGGAATAACTGCACACATGGCGTCTAACAAGGACTATCCTAAGTAAGGACAAGATGAATGTTATATAATAAACTCCAGCTATCCATGTAAGCTGCTCCTGACCACCATTCCTGCTTCATTGTGTCCCAACGCTCATTGTTGGACTGTCTCAAAGATTTTCCTTTTGCGGCCAGTTTGAATTTCCAAAGCAACAAAACAAAGAAAATCTCAAAATTGATTCCACTGCAATTTTAGTTATTAGAAGTGAACTACTTCTTTGAAAGGGGCTAATTTTAAAAGGACTTGTTTAGTACAGGAGTTCTTTATGTGAAAGCCAGGTGTACTTTTAACCTTGAAGCCTAGCTAGCCAGAACATTGTATTTTTTCTTTTGTTTTGATGAAGGGCTCAGAGGTAACCTAGATCTCTAGGAATCTCAGAATTGGTTGTGAGATCAAAGCACTGAAAAAAATGAACTGGTGGCCCATGCCTGGCATCCTTGGTACTCAAGAGGTACTAAAATCTGAGGATTGTGGTTCAAAGCCAACCCAGGCAAGAAAGTCTAGAAGCTTATCTTCAATTAAATGGCAAAATAAGCTGGAAGCTGTAGCTCAAGTGGTAGAACACTGGCTTTGAGATTAAAAAAAAAAAGCTAAGAAACAGTTCCAGGCCCTGATTTCAAGACCCAGGACTGGCGCGTGCACACACACACACACACACACACACACACACACAAACAAATCTTTGTTTACTCTGACAAAGCAGCTGTCAGTACCACTGCTCCCAATAAACATGCTGCAAGGGTGGGGTTCCAGAATCTCATTAATAAATAGGATGTTTGTTTATATTTGGTTCTGTTTGGTTTGTGTTTAGGTTTACGATAGAGGAAGAAATAAACTAAAATATCAGACTTCATCATAGCAATTTTTACCATATTGCCCTAAACCTTTTTCCTATTTGGTCTTCCCAAACAATGTAACTTGAGAAGAAAAGAGAAAAGGGAGGGAGAGTGGAAGGAGAAAATGGAAATCTTGTTGGAGAGGAAGAGACTGGGATCTTAGGAGAGTTTGCACAGGCTCTGCAGGAAGGAAACAATGCAAAATCTAGGGGCTTCCTGCTCTTCTACCCACTCTCTTACACCAATGCTTTCAGAGCAGGATTATTTGAAACCCAGTGCTTGATTTTCTGCCTCATTAAAATGCCTTATGGATACTGGGATTTGAAACCACAGATTTAATTTCCTTTTGCTTTTTTTAGTTTACTTGATTTTAAAATGATGAGTGAAAACACTTTCCTCCAGGTTAATATAGTAAAATAAACTGGATACTTCAAATGTGTCAAATTTTCTCTCTTTAAGAGCACACTGGTTGCTCTGGACATTGATGAAAGGGAACTCATGGGTGGAGATGGGGGGAGGGGAATGGAGAGAGTGAGGGAACAGATGATATTATGTGAAAGGAAATGTACTTATGACCTGCCTTATGTAAAGGTAACCCTGTTGTATATCAACTCTAAAACAACAATACAGTAAAATTTTTGAAGCCTGAAAAACTCAGGTAAGAAAACAGTTTAAAAACAACTCTAATATATACTCACCATGCTTATTTGAATTATTGTAAGAGGCCATTATTAAAGTACTTAGAGTATTATATCATTTACCAGATACATAAACTATAATTGGCTGTATTTTAGGCATTCATGTTTTCTACGTATTTGTCTAAGCCAGATTACATAAACATATATTTAGATCAGGTGCAGTGACTCATTCTTGTAATCCAGCAACTCAGGAAGCAGATAGAAAGATCAAGGTTCAAGGCCATTTTGGAGGGCGGGGGGACAATTGTGAAATTATATCTGAAAAATATCTAAAGCAAAAGAGGCAGGAGGTGTGGCTCAAGTGGCAGAACACTTGCTTAACCAGCATTATGACTTGTTTTGCCAGCATTACACCCTGAATTCAAACCACAGAACAGAAAAAAATGAGATGTTTTCAAAAATATATAGGCAAATGTAAACAATGGCTATTTACCAGCTTTAAAAGCTAGAATCAAGTCATAGGCCCTTCAGATGAATGAATGAGTAAACCAGCTATAGCATTTTTATGCAATGAAATATAACACATCAACAAAAAGAAAGTAAGATGGTAAACAGGGAAAAACAAATTAGAGACAGTTTGATCATTCAGACAAAATATAGACAAGAAATATAGAAAACATAGTAAAAGGGAAACACGAATAAGTCCAAACATATGAATAAACAATCCATCTATGTTATTTATTAGGTACATATTTATGTATTTCCCCTCTGTTTCCAAGGAACAAAATAAATTTAAAAATAAAGAAATTCTGCTGGATGCTGGTAGTTCATTCCTGTAATCACAGCTACTTAGAAGGCTGAGCTCCAGAGGATTCAGATTCAAAGCTAGCCAGGATGAAAAGTCTCTGAGATGCCAACTCCAAAATAATCAGCGAAAAGACAGAACTGGATTTAAATGGTAGAGCAAATAAGCCAAGCAAGGGCAAGGTCCTGAATTCAAGCCCTGATATGCTCCTCCCCCCCCAATAAAAAAACTAAAAGGAATAAAGACAAATGCTTATGAACTGCAAGTAGATGCAAAAGCAACACAACCAGCTCCACTCATAATTCCTATTACTTTTTCCAATTCCATTACATGGTAAACAGCATCTTGTCATGTATTAACCTACTTAGAAAAGAATCTCTCTCTCCTCATTTAATATTAATTTCCTGAAGCTTTACGTCAGCCAACTGTAAAGGTTTCAGTGTCTCTACCAGTCAAATGACACAATGATCACAACAGTCGTTCTGTTATTCCCTACTTGGATTTATGGAGCATTGGCATCTGCTTCATTCTGGTATCCTTGGAAATTTCAGTGTCCTGATAGACTGAGTTCTTTCTTTACCAATTAAGGTGGATGGATTCTTAGTGAACCCATAGTCCTCTTCTCCAGGTGTTCATGTTTTACATAATTTCTCTTTCAGTCACAGGTGGAGTCTGTTACTTCCTTGTAACCCTTGGGACCTGGTCATGATGATGGAGTAGTGCTCTAGCTAACCTCTCCCTGTGCTAGTTTGGTGAAGAGTGGCCACATATTGGGGCTGTTCACAAGGCAAAGAACTACAGGCAGTTTCTATGAACTTGAGTGGGCTCAATGAAAGTGGAAGCCAGGGCCCTTACTCTTACAACTGCAAGGAAATGACTCCAATAACCTGAGCAAGCTTGTAAATAGATTTCTCAGCAGTCAATCCTCAGATGAGAACCCATGATTGCAGGTGTATAGGGCCCTAAAAAAGAGAATTTGATGAAGCAGTGTCTGGCCTTAAGACCCATGGAAACTCTGAGATAATGATTGCTGTTGTGAGCTACTAAGTTTGAGGTAATTTGTACCACAGTGGTAGATAATTAATACAATAATTTCCTTTTGCATTTCTTTCAGCACAACATCCCACTCTCCTTGTTTTACTCTGCACCTTGCTATTCCATGGAAACTAAAATTCCTCAAAGTTTTAACTCAACTATGTTTTTCCTTCTTTGTAAAAGTCTTCTTTAAAGGGGTTGTGCGAAGGGGTATTAATTTAATATTTTAGTTGATGTACACAATGCATCTTGAGCAGAATCCCTCCTTCCATCCCTCTCCACCCCTTTTTTATTTTAGCTCCATCCATGTCTTCAAATGTCCTAGCTCAGTTTTTACATAGGTACGTTAAGTATTATGGCTTCATTCATCCCTCATTTCTCTTTTCATTTGGCCATTCCACTCCTACTCATCTCCACCATCTCAGTAAAAACACATTTCCATTTTCTGACATTCAGTTTGCGGAACTCCTTGTTAATTTTTCAAAGGAGTTATATACTATAGCATCATATTATTTTTTCCATATATTCCAGATTTGCTTAACCTGTCTTGTATTCTCACTATTGATTCATGTACAGCTATCTTTTCTCATCTTGGCCAAGTCAAATCCCCAAAATGATCAATTCTAGTGTTGTATCAATATATCTACAGCTCAGTAAGTGAGTACAGAGGATCAAATCTGGACCAGAATATAAATAACAGGTTAAAAACTGTCTGTGCCGACACAGTATTTTCTACCTTATATTCTTAAATGAATTAGTCTAAGCAAAGAAACAATTATATATATAGTATATATTATATGTGATAAAATAAAAAATATATTTATATGAATAGGACTGTAGAGTCACCAGAAACATTATGTGTTTCTATCCCTGGAAACAGCTTTATTTAGAAAACCATCAACTGCAGGTAGCAAACTATAAATCTTATCATGTGTGCTAGGTGTATGCTCTACTACTGACTTAAATTCTCATTCCAGGATGTACATTTTTATAGCATGAACATCCTTCAACATCAGGGGATTCTATTCCATTGAATGGACACACTCAGTAAGAGTGCCTATTTGTCTATGTGAACAGACCATTCATTAGGTTAAATAATCAGATAAATGGCTGAAAACATTTGGATCTTATTAGAGTTTGCCTATTCTGTGAGAATATTCCAGTTCTACTATAAAGACCATAAACATTTTGCACTCCTCTCTCCGTCTTCGCTCCCCAATGTGTCTCAGAACACTCCAGCAACCTGTCAGCCACCAGCATCTTTTCCTTTTCTACTTTCGGGATGGCAAGTTTAATTAACTACTTTCTCCTCCTACCTTCATCTGCTCTCTGTGCAGTAATATTTTTCTTGTGATTATCCCAGCCCTCCTACTGATTCCATTAAAGTGTAAGCAGACATTTTCTGACTCAGATTTTTGGTTCCTCCTTTGTTTTTCCTGGCAGTTACAGTTCCCTTATTATATGGAACACCTACGGTAATTGCTGTTGCTTAAAAAAAAATCTGTAAGTTCTTTCCTGAATGCTATTAAGGCATACAGAAGGAAAAAAAGAGTTCACAAAACAGAGATATTACTTTTATTTATATTCTAGCATTCTCAGAGGGAGAAAAAAGGTAGAAAGCCTTTCACCCTGGTGTCTCATTAATTTTGACAACATCCCTAGAGGCAAGGAAGTGGGGAGAGCCATTATTCTTGTTATAGTGAAGAAAACACTGAAAAAAACCATTGAGGTTAGATACCTTGTTGAAGGTGACACACAGTTAGTGGGAGCCTGGAGGGTGGCAGCAGGTGGGGGTGTGGAGGGAGCAGGGAGGAACATATAGGCAACCATCAGGTTTCAGCCTCTTCATTCACCTTTTGTTGGTAAGCATCTGCATATAAAGTCCACTTTGCTTTTAACTGCTGCAGATAGTTCCCTCTACAATTTTTAAGAGAAAGGGGGCAATTCAATCCTCAATAATTCTCAGGCTACTCCCTCCCCCCCAGCCCCCCCCCGCCAAATCTCTTCATGTCAGATCCAGATCCACCAGTAGGAAGAGTTATACTTTTAAACAAAGTACAAAAGGCAAAAAAATAGCAACTAGGAAGGACTAGATGGCTAAAAATGTATGCTTTCTCCTCCTGCGCATCATTCAGAGGCTAAAAAACCTGACACCTACCTTTTCTCAGATTCCTTGGCAGTAATGGAGCATAATGCAAAACAAACAATGACAACCAGGTGATGGGAGGCAGAAAAAAAAAAGGAGGAAGATACCTCTAGGTTGCATCGTTTGCATGGTTGTGAGCAAACAGCTTACAAAGATGCATATTGTTTTGCAAGAAAATGCAGCACTCCCCATGTGTAGGGATGCTTAATCTGGCATTGGCTGTTCAGTTCTGCACTGAGGTATCTAGTAGCTTTTCTTAGCCATCTATCCCTATCTTAGCTTATCTATCCCTAGATGGCAGCCAAATGTCCCTATTTCCCACTTACGGTGCTTGGATGATCAAGCTGGAAAAAGTCAGGAACTTAGAAAGTCCATTGTTGTTTATTAAGTTTGCAGAAATTGGCAGTTTATCTTCTTAATGTGGTAGTGTCTCTGTAAAATAAAAACAAAAGCATGTTGAAGGTGTGTTGTTACCATTGGAGTGAATTTCTGAGCCTCATACCTGGGGTCAGATGCCTTGTCCATCTAGGTGGAAGTCACCATGAAAGCAGATGTAGTGTCTGCTTCTATATGTTAAGATGCTCCAGAATGGTCATTCATCTCACCAGGTTAGGCTAGGTTTAGGGCTAGTTCTAAGCAAGCAGCTAAATATAACTTATTGTCCCTCCCACAAACGGGTATGAATATAAGCTGTGTTCAGATATGGCTCTCAGAATCTTCCTGACCTACCATATAACTAGATTTGTATAAAAAACTCAGAGGTTAGTTTGGAATCTGGGAAATGCCTTAAAAGGGACTGCTACATTGATCCCTTGTCTGGAAAATACAAAGTCCTCAATACATGACATAGTGTCATTGTCAACATCACTGGTATAATCATCATCATCTGAAATCTCTCTTCCTTCATGCTCTAAGTGTCTTTTAACCTCAACAAAACATGATTTTTCCTTCTAAGAGTACCACCCTTCAGCTACACTTAAATCTTTGAGCTTATTTTTGCCATGTTTGTTCTGTACTAGTTAACCAGTCAAGAATATAAATTAAGTTTATTTTATTGCAAACAGTCACAACAAAATAGCCTGGAAGATCTTAGAGAAATGAGAACATATTATAGGGCTAGTTTAAAAAAACAGAAGGCAGAATGCATTTCAGCCTCTAGAAGTACTAGAATCCAGAAATATAATGCAATCAGGGAAATATGAAAAAGCAATATCTCTTTCTTCTTTCATTCTTGTCTCTGTGCAAACTTGATTCCTCGAGTCACCAATCAATGTGGCAGAATTTGATTTCTAATAGCCCTTACTTGTAGATTTAGTAAGTAGTGATTTTAAGAAGAAAAAATAAAGAAGACAAGGAGGAGGAGGAAGAAGAAGAGGAGGAGGAGGAGTTGAAGCAGTAGAAGAGGTATATAGTATATAGCTCTACATGTCATTTTGCAGTTTGCATTTCTTAGTGATTTTCCTTTTACCTTTTGCCCATATTCACCTTTTCCACAGAGCCTTCTTACAATTTCCATTTGAAAATATTTCCTAGCTTTGGCTTACTTTATTGGGCTTCCAATGGACCCTATCCTTTACCATTGTGTGAAAGACAAGAAGTCTGATGAGGGAAGAGAGGGAAGATTCCAATGCCACCATTTGGAGAGGAGGGAAGCAAGGAGAGACCCATGCTTGTTTTGTTACTGGGTTGTTTTTCTTCAAGGGGGGAGGGGTGGAGAGAGAAAGAGAGAGAGATTTATTAGTAGCACAGGGAAATAAGAAAAGTGATAGTATTAACAAAAGAAAGGAATGAGGAAAATAAGAGCACCAACTCACTAATACTTATTCTGTAATTCTAGAAGCAGAATACTCATTATGATTTCTGACATACTTGAAAATGATCTAAAACTAAAATAAAGTTAAACCATGTATTCTGGCTCACATCCGTATTCCTAATGACTTGGGAGGCAGATAGAGGGAAGATTGCAACTCAAGGCCAGACTGGTACAGGCAAAAATGTTAACAAGAATCCATCACAAAAAATAAGTTTTGTGCCAGGCACCCGTGGCTCACACCCGTAATCCTAGCTACTCAGGAGACTAAGATCTGGGGATCATGGTTCAAAGCCAGCCCGGGCAAGAAAGTCCATGAGACTCTTATCTCCAATTAACCACCAGAAAACTGGAAGTGGCACTGAGGCTCAGGTGGTAGAGAGCTCACCTTGAAAAATATTGTTTTAAAAAATAAGCTTTGTGTGATGGCACATGCCTGACATGCTGGTTACTCAGGAGACATAGACAGGAGCACAGTGGAATGAGTCCAGTCCTGGGCAAAAACAGTAGGCCTTAGTGGGAATTTAACTAAACTAAAAAGGGCTATAGCCATGATTCAAATGGCAGAACATCTGAGCAGCAACTGAAAGACCCTGAGTTCAAACACAGTACTGCCAAAACAAAAGACTTAAGACTTATTTCTCTACATCTTATATAAGCATAATGATGATAATATTACAATTATAAGCAATTACTACATGCCAAGCACAATGCTCAGTGTTTTACAAGGATTATGACCTCATTTAATCCTGCAATAATACTATGGGTAAGTACTATTATTACACCGATTTTACAGATTAGAGCATGTAAGGGCTAAGTACTTTGCTCATGATTTCCAAACTAATAAACAGGCTGATTTCTAAAACCATACTCAAAGCCAATAAGCTATAATTCCTCTCTACTTTGAGATTTGCCTGGAAGGCATTATAATTTCAAAAATATAAGTCACAGAATATACTAAAAATGATGTTTCCTATTTATTACTATTATTATTGTTAATAATAATTTGTGTGTGCTGGTCCTGGGGCTTGAACTCAAGCCATAGGTGCTGTCCCTCAGCTTTTATGCTGAAGGTCGATGCTCTACCACTTGAACCACAGCTCCACTTCCAGCTTTTTTTTTTTGGGTCCGGTCCAGGGGCCTGAACTCTGGGCCTGGGCACTGTCCCTCAGCTCTTCAGCTCAAGGCTAGCGCTCTACCACTTGAGCCACAGCACTACTTCTGGCTTTTT
>NW_012267286.1:3177754-3186336 GCF_000151885.1 Dipodomys ordii
TTTTTTCTTTTTGCTTATGTGGTGCTGAGGAATCGAACCCAGGGCCTCATGCATGCAAGGCAAGCGCTCTACCACTGAGCCACCTTCCCAGCCCCTCCACTTCCAGCTTTTTGGTGGTTAATTGGAGATGAGAGTCTCAAGGACTTTCCTGACTGAACTAGCCTCCTGAGTAGTTAGGATTGTGGGCATGAGCCAGAGATACTCACCTCTTACTTAATTTTATATAACTATTTTGTTGTTGTTATTGTCAATGTGATGTATAGAGGGGTTACAGCTACATATGTAAGCTAATAAACTTGTCAAACTTGTTACCCCTTCCCTCATTTTCTCCAACTTTCCCTCCCTCCCACAACCCACCCCAGAAGTTGTACAGATCATTTCCAACATATTGTCTTGTGAATATCGCTGTGGCATTGGTTCCCCCCTGTCCTTTGTCTCACCATTCTGTTGTTCCCCTTCCCTTCCCTAGTTCAAATAAATGTATACACAATCCCAGGGTACCAAAATCAAATACAGTGGCAACAGGGGATATAACATAGGGGAAAGAACATACAAAGCAAACAAAAAAAGCACATAGTACATTAAAAACAACAACACAGAAAAAGCTCTAGTATCCATGTCTTGGAGTGCATTTGGCTTAGCATCATTTTCTATGGTTCTATGTACACAGCTATCCAACTGTATTTTTTAAATATTTACAAAGAAGAAAGGAAAAAGTAAGGACTGTTGCTAGTCCTCGGTTGCTTTGATGGAGAGCTCAGCCCTGGAGACACTGGTGTACATATTCCCTGACTGTGCTGTGGTATCTTTTCACATGAACAGATACTTTATCTCATCTACTAGTCATCATGTTCTTCGTGAACAGGATTTCCAAACACAGGTGCCACTTTCAAATCAACTTCTACTCTGTGTGTCTTGTATGGTTGAGTGACTTATCTCCCATACACTTTAGATCTCCTATGTGTAAATGGGGGTGATATACACCAAAGATTAGGAAAACTAAATGTCCATCTCCTTAATCCTTGCACTTTGTTCAAGGTGATATCCAATAAATACGACCACTGTAATTGTGACTGTGGTTGTTTTTAAGAAACTATAAATGGTTAGTTAAGTATTTTAAGGAAAAATACAGATCACACCTTCTCTCTCTGGTTTGTTCGTCTTAGTGAACAATTGTGTTGCATCTAGCATGAATTAGAGAATGGGAAAAGAAGAGCAAAAGATATTGGCATTGATGCCAGCCATCATTAAGGTTTGAAATGAAAAGTAATATTTTTTCACAATCTCCCCTCATAGTTATTTAGAAAGCAGATCAGTTTTCTATAAAAAGGATATTGTATTGAGCTATTTATTTTTTTATTGCTTTTGCCAGACTTACCCTTTAGGGAGGACATGGCTTTTCCATTTCTATAATTTTAACAGTGAGAGATAATGAAATATTTAGAATATTTATTCTTCCATTATTTAAATTTCATCAGCTTTGCAAATAGATTGAATCATGCAAACAATAAGTGCTTCGTAAAATCAAAGCCAATATCAGCACCAGCATTCACTCTCATCCAGACAACCCAGCTCCTGTCACTGGGCCATGACTTTAAAAAAAAAAAAAAAAAGCTAAAAAGCTGGGAGCTAGTGGCTCATACCTATAATATTAGCTACTCAGGAGGCTGATATCTGAGGATTGTGGTTCAAAGCCAGCCCAGGCATGAAAGTCTGTGAGAATCTTTCGTCTTATTAACCACCAGAAAATAGGAAGTGGTACTGTGGCTGAATGTGGTTGCTTGATAGCCTTGAGCAAAAAGAGTTCAAGGCAGTGTCCCAGGATCTGAGTTCAAGCCCCATGACCACCACTAGCAACAACAAAAGGTTACAATTTTGTGTAATACATAGAAAATATAGGACATAAACCTTTTTCCCACAAAATATGATATACAAATAATTAGATTTCACATGAAAGTTATTTATTATCTTGTTCTTATACATATGTAAAATATATACCATATAAAACATATATAATTATAAAGTGTATAATTTTATAATCAAATATAAATATTTGTATATATATGTGAGTATACATATGGTTCATTATTTTAGTTATCTATTCTTTCACCAGTACCATACTAATTTCTTTTTGTGTGAATGTGTCAGAGCTGGGGACTGAACCCATGGCCTTGTGCATGTGGGTCTAACCCATTGAGCCATATCCCCAGCTTTCCCCACCACCAACAATGTATATTTTGAATGGTATCTCTAGAAGAATGAATCCATAGAAAGGATTCATTTTCATTCAAATATAAAATAAAATAAATGGTAGGTCGTATCCAGTTTTTCCTCCTTCTTCCAAAATTTTAATCGAGTCTCAAATTACAGCAAGACATCGCACATCATTAAAACTATATTTAGTAATGTATGAATCAAAAGCATTATTTTTTTCTGAAGTTGTCTCTTATAATTTCCCGATGGAGCTTAAATCTTAAATATTGTTATTATAGTTATATTTGAGATTCTGAAATCCATTATCCAAAAAAAGTAATGCTTCCTCTGAATCTCCAGCCCTAATTTAAATTTGCTGTGAAAGGGGAAAAAACTGTTTGGCATTACATTCATTCTAAACCAAAGTATATACTGAGTTAATTTACACTGCTGCACTGATCAGTATTTGGAGTTAAATGGCTTTCTTAATTGTGGATCTTTGTGTTTGTTTGAAAGTGTCTTCGAGGAGAATAAAACGAGAATAGTAGAAAATGAGAAAACTATAAAGAAAACCAATAATTCAAAGCACATAGCATGTACTGCTTTAACCCATCACAAGCCAACAGGGGCAGGGACCCCTTGGCCTCTTCCCTTGCTTTTCTGTGAAAATGTAAATGTGCTGTCTTGTTTCTACTCAGTTTTGCCATGCCTACTTGCATACTTAAGCACATACTCTTGATGAATTGACAGGAATATTTAAACACTGAATTTAAGTTAGACCTGGAGTGGAATGTGCTCTTCAGAGGAGCTGATGTGCAAAACGATGTTTCAATCTTAGCGTTCTTCAGCCCTCAGCAGCCTCTTCTCAACAAGAGGCAGGAAATCAATGATCAGAGGCTGTAACTTTCCACTTCAGAGTGTGCAACTTTTGCTTTTATTACTAGTGTGCCAAAAGTCTTAATTCTTAAATGCTGACAAACTGTCTGCTTCAAATGGGCTATGATTCACCTTCGTTTATAAATATACCTAACAGACAGGCTCCAGCATTCTTTAGCTGCTCTCTAGGAGACTTGCTAAACATCAGTGTGGAAGGCTAGGCTGAACCTTGTGGAATGTCTTCTGTCCTGGAAATCTCTCCCTTTCATTGTCACTTCTGGATTGTTGAAATAGAACATGAAGACAGCTTAGTGTAGGCAAATTAATTCAATTTATAACATCATCTGGATGAAAGAAAATAGCCTATGACACGCCACTTGCAAATAGCCTACAGCATGAAGTGTGGGACCACATCTAAAAGAATATAGTGGAGAGTCACCATTTAGATTTCTTACACTGAGCTGTGTGCTTGTTAGATTTCACTCCAAGAAACTAGGAACAGAAAATGTAAAAGGGCCAAATGTGATGGCTCACACTTATAATCCCAGCTAGTTACTTGGGAGGCAGAGAAAGGAAGATAGCAGTTAAATATTGGTGAAACTATCACAAAGAATAAGACAGATATAGTGGCCCATGCTTTCAATCATAGCTCTCTGGGAAGTAGAGGCTGGAAGATCATGGTCACAAGCCAGCCAAGTGGAAAAAATGCAAATGCAATATCTGTCTGAAGTGTTAGCAAGGACAAGTCCCTGAGTGAGAGAGAGAGAGGTGGCCAGGGAGAGAGGGAGGGGGAGGGAGAGGGAGAGAGGAGGAAGAGAGAGTGGGAAGAAGAGGGAAAAGGAAAGGGAGAAGGAAAGGAGAGGGAGAGAAACAAAGACAGATGGAAGGAAGGAAGGAAAGAGAAGAAAGGAAGGAACGAAGGAAGGAATGAAGGAAAGATGAAAAGAAGAGGTCAGAGGACTCTGTCATCATAAACAAAGACTACTTACTCAGCTATGAGATGGTTTCCTAAACCAAACCAACTAAAATTGGCAGAATGCTGCCTTACTCTTCAGTAAAAATCAGATCAATGGTTGTATTAGGGCTGTTCACTTATAGGCATGTTGGAGAAGTTAATTGACTTGTACTCTTATGTCCAAAGAAAGCGCAAAGGAGAATTAGAATGGATTGAACCACCAAGATATATTTTGGAACTCCTATTATAAATTGGTAGGACACAAATATATCTAGGGAGAATTCTTGATTATATCATGGTGATTACTTTGCCAGCTACCTCCTTGAAATGCATTTTTAACACATTTTTTTCAAAACTCTTTCTACACTGTAAGTATTCCTTTCAAACCAATGTGGGGATAACTTCATAGTTGGTATGATCACATCAAACCAACAGCAGGCCTTCCAAATTACTAACTCTACTTGCAAATTCATTTTATTTCAAGTAGCTTTCAAAGAATAAGGATTTGCTTCCTGGCTTTTGTTTCAAGCAACTAAGATGTTTCAAAGGTATACTAGAAATGTGACAAAATGATATTTTAAGCTCTCAATCTTTTTCTTCCTGTGAATATTTTACTGTCTTCAGAATAACATGATAAAGAAGAACATTAAAATACTGGACAAGGCAAAAAACACTAATTTATATATAGGAGATACAAGATCAATCATTTTTTTTGCAAGTACTAGGACTTAAATTCAGGGCTTCACGCTCTCACTAGGCTTTTTCACTCACATTTGCCTACTACTACTTGAGCGAACTCTCCATGCCTGGATTTTTTGCTGGTGAACTGGAGATAAGAGTCTATGCATTTGTCTGTCTGGACTAGCTCCAAATTGCTAATATCAAATCTCAGTCTCTTGAGCAGGTACGATTATATATACGCTCGACCAGCATTAAGCTAGTCAATACATTATTTGGTAACAAGTGGTGCTATTTACATTTACTCTTAAATTTTAAGAAATACCAAGTTTAATGGTTGGATTATTAAAAATAATTTCTTATAAAAAGGAAAAAATGTCTTCACTAGACAAAATGTTGGCTCTGCAAAGAGCAAAGACATATTCAGATGACTCAAGTGAAGGCTTCTAGAAAACAATGGGTGGAAATAGAGAGGAAAAAAATTTTACTCCATATTTGGTAACAAAATTTTTATGTGGGAAAACACTCCAATAATACTATCAAAACTCCGGGAGCTAGTGGCTCATGACTATAATCCTAGCTACTCAGGAGGCTGATATCTGAGGGTCCTGGTTTAAAAGCTAGTCCCAGACAGACAAATCTTATAGACTCTAGAAAAATCTTATCTCTAATTACCCAGCAAAAAAAGCCAGAAGTAGAGCTGTGGCTCAAATTGTAGAGTACCAGCCTTGAGAAAAAGAGCCAAATGGGAAGTTCAAGGCTCTGAGTTCAAACCACGCCTGTGAACTACCACAAACACTTTCTCTTCCTCTCTTTCTTTCTCTCTTTCTCTTTCTCTCTTTCTCTCTCTCTGTCTCTCTCTCTGTCTCTCTCTCTCTCTCCCCCTCCCATCAAAGCTACCACTAACCATGTGTAACACACAAAATCGTCCTGCATGAAAACACAATAATTTGTCTAAGCAAGTATTCATGTTAACAGGACAATATAATCTAGTATATGATAACATACCACCAGAGAAAGAAAATATATGAGGAGGAAATCTGCACACATCTATATTCACACACCTATTTGTACATAACGCATTTATATTTCCAATCCATGAGATGATTTCAGAAAGAAATAACCACTGAAATCCTTGCACCAAGATCTTGAAAATCAATAAATTTCACAAACTTTAGTGCCTAATAAATCTCTACATAGCATATTCCTTCCCTGCAAGGGTGAAATGAAATACCCTGTAGCACATTCCTTCAAATCATACTGAACATTTACAAAAGGAATCTGTAGGTCAGGAACTTCTCTTAATGCCCAGATAATCTCTAGTAATGAGGTCATTATTCAATGTCATCATAATGAGAGACTAGTAGTAATTGAGATTTTATGCTTACCATTTCTCAAAATCACAAAAAGAGTTTTTTTTTATTATACATTATTCTAAAGTCAGAAAAGGTCCTTTCACTTTGTCGAAAAATCCTGAGGCATAAAGAATTATGTCCAAAAAAAAAGACTTAAAGAAACAAAATAGAATTTATTCTGAAGCTTGGTGAAACTCAGACAATATGTTCTTAGTTTGGTTTCACAAGTTCTAAGGAACTTTCAGTATTTCTTTTCCTAAATTCGCTCATCCACATTTTTTGTCTGAAAGAATTTGAGTGAAAAAAATAATCCTTGCAACCTGAGTGATACATGTTAGTTACAGAATTAGGATTGTTTTTGAAAGGTAACACAAGGAGACATTGCTGTGAATTTGGTATAGCAGCTGATGTCCTGGGTGTCAAGGAAATGCTTCACTAAGATCACGCCCCCTTTTTGGAACTGGCCAAGTTCTGTAGTGGCGACAGGACAATAAATACACTAGCCTGGAGGTAGTGTCCTCACACAGGTGATTTTTTTTTTTAACCATAAGCCTACCACAGAGCCTAAACAGCAAAGTAGCCCAAGCTTACAGACTACAACGTCTGTCCTTCAAGCAGCAAGCCTCCTTCTACATGCTAAGGCTTTTCTCTGTTTCTCTTTTGAAGAACATCACAAAGGGAGAAGGCTTGCCACAATTGGCAGCTGGTAGCTCTGAGAAGAGAATTTTCCTCTGCGTCTTGGTTTCTGTGTATTTAGGTCACCTCTGAATCATGCAAGCCCACATTTTAGTGATACTGTGGACAGACTTCTGTTGTCTGCCTTTTAATTCAGCTCTCTTAGGAAAAGTAATTTTGAGGCTTTGCCTCAGAATTAGAATTAAGTTAATAGGTCACTAATAGGAGAGAGGCATACAAAGTCATTTAGTGTAAGTTTGATGTGACAAGGGAACCTTCATAAGAATGCGAGGATCCAAAGAGGCAGTTAGAATTGTGTAGTTACACACTGAAATGTACAAAGAATAGGAAATTATGAATTCCCAACAACACAAAGGAGGGACTTGTGCTCAGCAGTTAATGGTAGAAAAAAAAGCTAGGAAGACAATGTTAGTTTAACACGGTTTACTTACACTGATTATCAGCTCCCATTTCCTGCTGATAATGACATTTTTTTCTCTGTATAGAAAAGGTATCTTTTGTATGGGGGAGTATTGCTCTCATTCTCTCATTCATTCATTCATTCATTCACTCATCTATAGATATATATTTTAGTGTAAATTAATTGTATAATTGGGTATCATTATGATATTGCCATACATACATACTACATACTGTGAATAATTGAATTACCCTTCTGGCTATTACTCTACTTTGCCTCTCATCCTCCTCTCTACTTTAAAAATATTGTTCAGTGGATTTTATTATGCTATTTTCACACCTATATAACTTTATCTCTTTTTGAACTTTGTATTCATGAAACCCTAACTCCTGGACTACTTTATGTCTGGCTTCTGCTCCAGTTACCTGTGTTGTTTGGCATATGTGTCATTTCTCCTTTTTTCATTACTAGGTGATATTTATTTGTCCATTCTACTCTTAATAGACATGTGTATTGTTTCCAGTTTCCAGTTTGGACTAGCAAAATTATATTGAAATAGATATTCTCAAGTATTTATTTGTGCCTTGTCTGCTGGTTTAAGCCTAGGATTCCTGAGTCATTGAACAGATAACATGTGCTCATGTGGCAAGAGACATATATTCTGCTTCTGTTTGTTTTGCAGCTACAGAGAACTCATACCTACTATATCCACCACAGAATGTACTTCTAAAGACATCCAGTGCTGCTGGTTGGTTGACTAATAGATAAATGTTATGAATCCTGCATAACACAGAGAATTCAACTAAAATCTGTTTCAGGCCATTCAGTATATAATAACTCTGGCCTCTAAAAAATGTTTAAATAACCCTCCTAACATCTATACATTTAAATACTGGAGCTGCTAAATATGGCCTAGATTGAAGAAAATGTATTAATTTTTTTTAATAACAACAAGCTGTTGTATCAGCCATGGGTAATCCCTACCCCCTAAATTTTACCAGTGAACTTATTTGGTTGTGGTATTTTAATATTTTTTTACTCCAAGATTATCATCTAAACTGATAGAACTTTGAATCTCACTTCAAATCAATTACAGAACTCAAACCTATCATGACTCCAGCATAAAGCCTGACTAATAGTCATTATAGAGACAAAAATTCATGGCTCCTTCAGGCTATAGTTATTTTTACACACCCTAATGTCACAGTTATTTTTCCATTAAGCAATGTGCTAGTTAAATTTAATCTCATTGATCCCACACGAATTTGGTTTTTTTAAAAATACTGTCTTCCTGTAAGCACTTTGGTTCTATTATTATTTAAATGCCTATTTTTCTTCTATAAGCAATAGTTCTAGCATGGGATCATACATCATCATTGTCATCATCATTGTCGTCTTCTTCTTCCTCCTCTTCTTCTTCCTCTTCTTC
>NW_012267286.1:3186706-3200253 GCF_000151885.1 Dipodomys ordii
CTTCCTCTTCTTCCTCTTCTTCCTCTTCTTCCTCTTCTTCCTCTTCTTCCTCTTCTTCCTCTTCTTCCTCTTCTTCTTCTTCTTCTTCTTCTTCTTCTTCTTCTTCTTCTTCTTTGCAACCTTCTGCATGCTCCTTAACCGACCATGACTGGTTTGGAGTAACAGGGAACCTTTAGTCTTCTGCCTGCAACATATCCCAATGTTCCATTAACCAAGGTTTTTATTGGTCTTGTGCAAGGAAGTAAGGTACACACTTCAACATGTGACAATATTTTGTATGCAAGTGGTAAGTGACCTTCTTATTCTGGGAAGGGGAGCTAAACAGTAAACACCCTACAATTTGCATAAACCTAAGTCTACCCATAGGCTCACACACAGTTTAGGCTGGAATCTGACTTCCCCTTATGCTAGGACTGATTGACTTTTCAAGGAAAATGTTTAGCCACTTGAGAGTATATTAGGAGAAGGCATTCCAAACTCCCAATCCTTTCAGGGTCTCACAGCTTGGATTTTCGGGCTCTCACAATTATTATCATTTATAAATATCCACTTTGCTAGACCATTTTATGATAGGTTAATTTTAATTATATTTCTTGAATAACATTGATAACTGATAGCATTTAACATCATAAAAGATCTCTGATTATTAATGAAAATACAGTTCTTAAAAATGTAATAATGGGTGATGAATAAAACTAAGACGGCAAAGTAAATAAAGAAATAATTTGTGTTTTATTGCAAATATTTATCACAATAAATAAGATGCTTATATACTAAATCATAGAACATAGCTATTAGATTTAACTAAAATTATTCTTACTTATAGCTCTGTATATTTCCAACAATGCTTTGAAGCATTGTTGATAAAAAATATCATCTAAAATGAAAACTACCAGTAAGCTCATAAATTCACATATAAGTGTTCCTTTTTTTGCTGTGGTTTTAATTAATGGGAAACCAGAAAATCAACAGAAATGTAATGAGCGATTTGTTCAGTGAAAAAAATATCATAAAATGTCTATTAAACTTTTGAGCCTTTTCCACAGTTCAAGATTAGGTATCACCAAGGATCACTTGAGTTTTAACATATATCCACCAGGACTGAGTCTTTCTGAATCAGGATCTGTGTGGACCAACCATGAATAACATTTTCCTTTCCTAACATATGAGAGGTCTTGATTTTCCCAGAGAGCTAGTCTGCTAGCCAACCAGAATCTGCCAGTGCATTTAGGAAGCAGACATGATAATTGAATGCCTGGCTTCCATGACTCTGGTTATAAAATTGGAAACATCATCATGAAAAAGAAGAATTTGTCTTGGCTGCTGGATTTATTGCCCAGTTGCTAAAAGAATTGTCTGGATTCATCATCTTTGACATGGTAGCAAGCATATTGAGTTCACATTAATAGCCAGATTTAAAAGCAGAGTGAAACATAATTCCCTACTTCTATTAAAGTTTTAGCCATATGACACTTCCAAACACATTTACCTTTGTGTATATAATTGCTTTTTGTAAAATGTCAGCAATGAGGGGATGGAAAGGTGGCTCGGTGGCAGAGTGCTTGCCTGACATGTATGAGGCCCTGGGTTCGATTCCTCAGCACCACATAAGCAGAAAAAGCTGGAAGTGGTGCTGTGGCTCAAGTTGGTAGAGCATTAGCCTTGAGCTGAAGAGCTGAAGGACAGCGGTCAGGCCCAGAGTTAAGGCCTCATGACCGACAAAAAATAAAATAAAATAAAAGTCATCAATGAAAGACATCTTTCAGTTGTGTTGAGCACTTCCAAAAGCCAAGAATTGCTTTGATGATGTTAGTTCATCTGTGGCTGACATAAACATCTAGAGGAGCATAATGTGTTCCTTGGGGTATGTTAAACTACCAGCAAAACTTCTGTGAGTATTTTTGACCATAGAACACTTACTTTTATTTTGCTTTCCACTACCTTAGTTCATAATGAACAGAAATACATTGGCTCACAATTCTAAAGGGTTCACAATTCTAATATCAAAGTGTTATTGGCAAATGAAGGCCTTTAACTTTGCCACTGGTGAATCACAGTGAAAAGACAGGAGAGAGCTGAACTCTCTTTCTTTTGACAGCATTAATCCCACGTGGAGGGGGGGGGGGAAGACCATAAACCAATCATTCTTTAAAGATCACACTAGTAGTTTCAAACCGTAACATGTAAAGCTCATTCTTTCTGTCGTTATTCTATTTTCTTTGTAATTTTTTATTTTTTTATTATCTTCAAAGTTATACAAGTAGGTTACAATTTAACACATCTGTGTATGTATGCATTCCATTTGGATCAGAATCATCATTTTCATTATACTTCTTCTTTTCTTTTTTTTTAGTTCCTGGCAGTACTGGTGTTCACTAAGCAGGCATTCATATTATATACCTTCATATGATGAAGGCATGCCTTCAGGAATGATTTTCTTTCCGTGAGGTGGGATGTCCTGTGCTTGTCATTCCAGAACTCTGGATGTTGAAGTAGACGGATTGCCAATTCTAAGCCAACCAGAGCTACATCTTGAGATCTTGTCTACAAATAAAAAATACCAAAGCAGAACACAAAGAGAGGACAAGAAGGGGTGGCAGGGACACATTGCATGTGAACTCAGTCATGAAGGAATTATTTTAAAAGTCTGATAACTGCCTTCACAGGTAGTAAATTTTGTCCTTGTATTAATATGTGGAATTTCCTAGCTAGAACAGGGTATAAAGACACTGTTGAGATGGAAAGAAAAATACTCCAACCTGAGGGAGAGTTAGCAGTCCTGGCCAGGTACAAAGGAATAGAAAAATGTGGCTGCTCCTAATGTCAAAATGAGGGACAACTGTGCCCCTGTGGAGAATGCTACCCTTGCTCTCATCAGGCCCCTGGAACTCAGGGCTCTTTTCACATGAGTTTTAAAGGAGATATGGCAGAGTACTTAGCTTCCCTTCCCCCTACATTTTATAAAATGGGTTGGTTCCTCATGCTGAACAATACTCTGTGTCATTTAGTATAAATGCCTTTTCTTTCTTCAGAAAAATTTAAAAACAGACTAGGAGAGGTGACATAAAAAGAACATTAAGATCATTGGTTCCTTAAATTCATCAAGTTCACTGGTCTTTCAGTGTTAAATTTCAGAATTTAACATAGTTACATTCTAATCCTATATAATAAGCTTGCAACTATCCCATTTTCTTATGAACTTTAATCTGCTCTGCATTCAACTATCAAAACACTGGTAGAGAATATTTTTAAATATATATTTTTTGTTGTAAAAATACTGTATAGAGGAGGGGTCACAGTTACATGAGCAAGGTAATAAGTCCATTTCCTATCAAGCATTGTTAGCCCCTCCTTTGTTTTTCCGGACCATCCCTTTTTCCCCTACCTCCCCAACTCTTCTGCAATCCCCTCTTCCCCCAAGGTTGTAAAGTTCGTTTTCAACATAGAGTCTTGTACATCTCATTGTTACAATAGGTTATCCTGTATTCTTATTTCAGTATTTTGTTATTATCCTTCCTCTCCTCAAATTAGAAAAATGTATATACAAGATGCAGGACACATACTGAATAATTATGCTTACTGGAATCAGCCATGAACAAAATATTGCCAAAGACCATGGCTGATTCCATTCCTTCATCTGTCACTTCCTCCTCTTTTAAAATTATTTCTTCTTCTAAATTTATTACTATAATTTTATGCTGTAGTTCTGAGTGTGCTTGCACTTAAAACCATCCAAAAGTACATCTTATATGGAATTCCCTCTAGAAAACAATTTATAAACCAGTGGGATCACTTAGCCTTTCAGCTCCCGAAAGAATATTAACATTTTAGAATTTCCTCATTGCCAGCTGAAGGAATTGCTACTGGACCCACATTTAATATATTGTTTATTTTCTTTTTTGCTTATCTTTGTATTATTGCTTTTACCTCTTAATAATATATTTCCTAGTTCTGTTTTTTAAATATCTTGTTTTTTAAACATTGTAATCCACTAAACATTTGTCTTTCCCTTGTCTCCTATACATGATTCCTGGTATTATCAAAAGTTATTTAGTTTTCTACTATCACATTAAATATATTGACCTCATTTTTCCCAAATGCTAAGAAGGATGTACTATCCTCTGGAACAATTGATTTTTTTCCTAGAGTTTGAACTCAAAAAGATATGTCTCAACTCTTTTAGAGTAAGCATCTGCATTAAAAAAAAAAAAAAAGAACTGTTCTCTGACTTACCACAGCCTCATTGAATCTTTTGGGATGGGAAGAAAACTTACCAAGGAAGGCCTTATTTGTAAAGTAGCAAAAATGCAAAAAGTGTTATAAGGTTTTTGTAATGTTTCAATGAGTTGTGTTAGTAGAACCACATTAAGACTATATTAATCATCCAATTAATGTCACCTGCACAGTAATAATTATTAATACTCAGCACACTGTCACACCTTGGCTTCAATCCATCCCATGGATGAATACTCTTTTAATAACTCCTGACCCACAGGGTCAGTATGTCTGCTTTTCCTTTTCAAAATTTAATTCAGCCCTTAGCAAAAGGTGTTCAAGAACTAGTGGAATATTAACTGGGATCACATATTTCCAGCCCTCCAGTGATCAACATTATATTGTTAATTATCTAAAACAGTGTCCTTTAAAGAAAATAAAAAGTTGCTGTCATTTATGAAATATATTCCTCCCATATGTAATAGGACAGTTTACATCTCCCTTCATAGAGTGTACCACAATTGCCGACGGATTATTCATCACATCACTAATATCAATAAATTGTTCAGATTACATATTTACCTTTATTAAGAATTAGAGAGTTGGATGCTGGTGTCTCTTGCATTTAGTACTAGCTATCAAGAGGCTGAGATCTGAAGATCATGGTTAGAAGCCAGTTCAGACAGGAAAGCCTATGAGACTCTTCTTTATCTCTAATTAATCACAGAAAAAGCTGGAAATGTCCCAATTGGTAGAAGGCTGCTCTTGAGCAAAAAGTTCAAGGGCTTCCAGGTCCTGAGTTTAAGCCCTAGGATCAGCACACGTGTGCGCACCCCCCCACACACACAGAGTAAGAAAATCTACACATCACAAGTAACTGACTCTAAGGACATTTCTATGGTTAGTAATTTGTCTAATTTTTTTTTTTGCAAAAGAGGTATTTTGACAATTTGTCCCATGAAGGCTAAGATGTGTTTGTGACTTAAACTAAGTATCACTATCTCACAATGCTGTGAAGTTTGTGAAATTTATGTAATCACTTAATCACAATAACAATGCTATAAAAAAGAGATATTTTGAATATCTGTCCGAATCATCAAACCCTATCCAATTTACAGCATTATAAAAATGTATTCATGCAGTTTGAGTCACAAAAGTAATTAAAACAGAAGTAAATATCACACTTGATCAAAATATGCCCTGATATATTCATTTTCTCTGGTTAATCAGACTATAAACATCCAAACCCATGACTGTTAGATGGTATCTCCACTTGGCCGTATGCTGCCTTTTTAAAAGCTAGAAAACATTCTCTTTCTAGGACAACTCAATTCCTTAACCCTGAACATTTACAGGTAGGCCAACAGGATTGGCCATCAGAATTGGCCATCATTAGAACCGCCCCTGAGTAGCCTGTGAGCAACCCGTAATCTTTTGGAATTGCTTTGCTGCTTCATACCATGAAAAATTAAAAGTAGAACAAAGAAAGAAGAACAAATAAAAGAGGGAGCTAGGAAATGTCTGAAGATCTTTAATGATTTTCCAGTCTTAAATTCTAATCCTCTTTGAGACCATGGATATCCCTATCATTCTTCTCTGTCAAAGGTTCTTGAATCTTTACAAAAAAAAATCTTCATATTGCTTCAGGTCATTAAAGCTCACTAGAAATAAAAAATCACTTGAAATTAACAAAATGACGGTTGTTGTGTAAACAGATTTAAAGGAATAGCTTTGGAATCACTGGCAGATTTTGATAAAATTCTGATAATAAGATCTACTGAACTGACATCTGAATATACCAAATGTGGCTTACTTGTGGGCTGATCTCTTGAAGTCTCTTTCAGATTCTGTGTTCTTGTAGGATTCAAAGAATGACAAATCCTTCTCGAAGATGTGAAGAAGCAGGACTGCATGCATTCATCTATTTTACATAATGGGTTCCTTGGGCTGATCAATAAGCTGTGTTGTTTAGTATAAATGCCTTTTCTTTTTTCAGAAAAATTCAAAAACATAGACTTAGAAAAGGTGACATATAAAGAAGGAACAAGAGCTTTTTGCCAATATTGCTTAATGACATCAAAACAATAAAAATGGGAAAAAAGTGGACAAACAGAAGACTGGAACCACTTAATCCATTAATTAGCCCTCACAGGCAGTGGACTTTTACTTACTAATGTTTGTTTTGTTCTGCTGTGCTTTAAAATTGTTAGTTCTACGATTACAGAGGAAAGCATGACTATTTCACACACTGTGGCATGTTGGGTGTTCACAGAGCTATTTTCACATACAAATTTACTTCCCTTCCAGCTGGTGGAATAGAGTTGCTTCTTCTTTTCTTTATCTGGTGCATGAGAGGCAAACTCACCTGTGTACATAGGTCATTAGTGACCTCCTTTGTAATTGGGTGTTTACAAGTATCCATTTCACTCTTCTGCCTTCCTGAAAATGCCTCTGTCCATGTTTGCTGTGTGATAGAATAAATTCTCTTCTTACACTATGATTATAGATTAAAATTACACACTTGGCTGACCTAAAAATGACCATTTCTTGAATTGGAGCTAAGAAATATAGAATAAATATATGAATATTTAATTTTGTTCTGTATCAACAAACATTTCTAGTCAGTGAATATCTGAACTTCATCAGATTTGTTATCAGAGCTAGGTTCTTGGGCCCAGAAACAGTAGACATGAGATTGCACCCAGAGGAATTCAGGACAGGCTTTATTAAGTAATAAGCTTGAGATAGATGAGAAATATAGCTTCTAATAAAAGCAAGTTTTCCCAGGGCTCCTTGAACAAAGGAAAAGTAGCTAATAAAGGGTGAGTTTCCACTAAGAATTCCCATTCATGCAAATAAGGGTTTCAAAGTCACAGAGAATATGGAGTCCTGAAGGATCAATGTTGGGTCTTTCATGGGAAATTTAAAAAAGAAAGAAAGAAAAGAAAAAGATTCAAGCTTTCAGAGTCAGCCCTGCTGTTCAATATCTACGCTGAGTGGTTAGCTTTGAAGACTAGGGTAAGGTGGGCTTTCAGGAGGTGGTCCTGAAAACTGAGGTAGTAGGCTATGTTTGTAATTCATTGTATTTATAATTCCAGGGCTGCATGTGAGCCTTGGGTTCCCATTTATGTCCTTGTTTTGGTTGCTCTTCTATGAAAATATGGAAGAATCATGGTCCTTACAAGGTACTTTCCTAACACCGGAAAATTCTAATCTTTCAGATGGTCCCTGACTGTCACAGAATGCATTAATATTTTCAAATGCAGAGTGACCATATGTTCGTTTTCATCTGGTGACTGGTTAATATATGTATCTTGATAGTATCAATACATTAAGTTCTCAGGATGATCATAGCATCTAAGAGGGCTGGATTAAATGATAGCTTAATTGTTGGCCTTCTAGGATGTGTAACTTCATCAAAGCAAATATTCTACATTGTTTGCTCAATGTACAATAAGGATAACAAGCTTTGTTTTCATAATTTTACAACATGACTAGCCAAATGTTTGGTACATAGTAGATGCTAAATAAATACTACTCATTTTGGATGCAATTTTATTTCAAGACTCATTTCTTAACTGGAGCTCACTGTTTAAATGGAAGGTGATGGCTCAAAGTAGAGTGGCCCAAAGAAAGATAGATCCCATGGTTTCCCTTACTTGCAATAACTAGTATATGTCTGAGACAAGCAGAAAGGGTCAGATAAGTTGATGTCAGGCGAAATGAACCCCAAGATAAGGACTCAAATGGTTTTTCTTTCTTGCTATTGTTTCTAACATATTTATAAGATGATTTCTTTGTTACTTTGTATGTCCCTCCCCCTGTTTTAACAGGTATAACCCCTGTTTTCACTGTATTTGATGTTGGTATAATTTGTGGAGAGGAAGGGAAAAAACAAATTGTTTAAATAGGGATACAGGTGGACCCATTGCCACAATGAGATGTACAAGACGCTTTGTTGAAAAACGAACTTTACAATTTAGGCAGGGGTGGGGAGGGTGGGGAGGGAGAGGAGTGTAGTTGAGGAGGTGGGAGGGAAGGGATGGTAGGGGAAAAACAAAGGAGGAGGCAACAATGCTTGATAAGAAATGTACTCATTACCTTGCTCATGTAATTGTAACCCTTCTGTACGGTATTTTCACAATAAAATTTCTAAAAAAAAGAAGAAGAAGAAGAATGGAGAACTGGGGTGAGCATTTTAGTAGATGAAATAGTATGGAAAGCATGTTAGTCACTAAGTGCCAAAGTAAACAAGACTCCATGATAACAATTTAAAGTCAGAGGATACAAGGAAGTAAGGTTTTTTGTTTGTTTGCTTTTGCAAGTTCTGGGTCTTGAACTCAGAGACTGGGCACTGTCCCTGAGTTTTTTGCTCAAGGCCAGAGCGCTACACTTGAGCCCCAGTTCCACTTTCAGACGTTTTCAATGGTTAATTGGAAATAAGGAATCTCACAAACATTCTTGCCCAAGCTGGCTTCAAATCGCAGTCCTCAGATCTCAGCCTTAAAAGGCCCTAAGATTACAGACATGAGACACTGGTGCCCAGTTTTGTGAAGCAAGTTTTGGTCATTAAACAATAAGCAAGCAACGAGCTGTATCTAATAACCTGAACCAAAGAATTTTTTGAGTTAGATCTTATTTATTGATTCATCATCTTATTTATTAGGTAGAATTAAAAAATCATGATATATGATATCTATATCTATCTGTCATCTATCTATCTATCTATATGCACATTTGACGGAAGCTAGGAGGAGGGGACAGACTCAAAGGGAAACAGGAAAATATACATCAGAGGAGCCCATCAGCTGCACTGGACATTGATGAAAATGAACTAAGCAATTCAAGGGCAGCGATGGGAGGGAGGGTATGAGAGTGATTAAAGGATCAGCTAACACTAAGCAAAAGGAAAGAAATGTACATATCACCCAATGTGGAAGAAATAGTTGTAATGTCAAAGCTCATAGAATTCACATGGAATTCACAAACATTATAGACCAGGATAATGACAATTTTCCTTGTGAAGGTTAAAATGTGTTTGTGACTTTAACTGAATGTCACTATCTCACAATAATGTGAAATCTGTGAAATTTATATAATCACTTAATCTCAATAAAATTATTTTAAATAAGTTATGATAATATAAATGGTCTAGAGTCTTGTCTAATTTATAATAATATAGATAATATCAATTCTTGTTTTCTTGTCTTTCTTTTTTTTCTGGGGCTTGAACTCAGCATCTGGGCACTGTCCTTGAACTTTTTTGCTCAAGCCTATCACTTACCACTTGAGCCACAGCTTGCTGTATGGATTTTTTTGTTGTTGTCAATTGGAGATAGAGTCTTCTGGAATTTCCATGTTGGCTGGCTTTGAACTTCAATCCTCAGGTCTTACCCTCCTGAGTAGCTAAGATTACAAGTGTGAGCCACCGTGCCTGGCTGATGTTGACTTTAAAAGTAATTTATCTTTTTAATATTATCCAAATAGATTTAATATATGTATTTACTTGTATTAATACCACCATTGTCAACATTTAAGCTTTATTTTAGTTTATTTTGAAGATTAAACACCAGAGATTATTAAAATTCATTTTTTTTTCTCCAGGGAGCCAAAATTGTTTCAGTATTTCTGAATTTTTTTTCTGCTAGTACTTCAATTTGAACTCCGAGCCTTATGTTTGCTAGGTAGATACTCTACCATTGACCCATACCTCCAGCACCACACTGTTTTTGTATAATGTTCACTGACACATAAAATCTTCTCCTGTTCATGTATAGATTCACCTTGCTCACTGCACCCTGGCAACATTGATTCTCCCACCATTCCTAAATATCTCATGTTCCATCCATTAGAGTGCTTTTCCCTGTACTTTCTCTTCTGTCTAGTTAATTACCATTCATTTATTTTTTTTTGCTCATCCTTTCTCATACTAATCATCGGTGTCTACTCCACCAAGCATAAAGATATAACAGCCTCAAAATTCCCTATAGTCTTCCTTTGTATTAGTTGTTCTCAAAAATAATTTGTTATCTCTTTGCTCCATTAAAAAGTAAATCCTATAAAAGGGATATCATTCATTTGTCTGAATATTAAGTTCATGAAACGCATGCACACATGGTGTATCTCAAATAAATGTTGCAAAATTAATTATAGCATTATTCCCATTTAAACTGGGGGAGGTGCACTTTGTTTTGTTTTCTCTTGCTGTGTTCTTTAACAACACACTCTGCTTAATTGCCTTCACTTTCATAAACACTGTTAGGTTGAGAGGACACCTTTCTTGTTAAATGAAGGTTGCGAAAAGAAGTGTTGTTCACAAATAACTAGTAATTGAGAGGTATCCTTCAGGGATATATTAAAGAAATAGAAAACTATGATAGCTGGAAGGAAGGATTTAAAGAGAAATATTCATGCTACTTTCCAGTCACATGATAGATATTATGCTATGTTCCAGAAGTTTGTAAAATATCTTTTAGGCTTTTGAAGTGGTACTAAAGAAGTCCATAATGAACTCTGAGAAATGAAAAAGCTCAAGAATAAGAAATACCCGATGATCTAAGAGTTGAGTAAGTTATCACCTTCATGATAATAAATCAGCTGGACTTCTTAAATGTAAATTGGAGGAGACTCCTATAATTAGGTAAATTTGATGAAACTGAAGAATATGCTGTGTGAACTAAGGCAGTTTAGGAATAGATAAGTAGATAACTAGAATCTAATAGAGAATAAATAAGCAATCCCATGTATAAATGAAGCCATGAGCATTTATATAAGTATAAATATGTAAATACAATGTATTATATATAATATATAGAAATATAATATACATAATTATAAATATATAATAATATGTAAATATATGTTATATTATAAATATATTATATAAATTATATAACATATATTTTATATTATATTATAGTTTGTATTGTAAACATTATATTATAAAACATACTAAATATTATAGCATATATAATATACATTATATTTTTATACAATATACATTATATTATATATTTTATATAATATTAAACATTATATAATATTTATTATAATATAATGTATATTATGTATAATGTGTGATATAATATACATTATATAACATTATATAATATATATTATATAATTACATATTATATAAGTTATATACTATACAATATATACTCATCATATATTATATATTTATAAAATGCATATATACATATATATATTTATATACATTTTATATATAGATATATATATACTCTTTTCAGTAAGTGAGCAAAGATGGACTCAGTGAGTGGGAAAGAAAATGTTCTAATCAGCTAATGTATTTGTAAGGCCCTGCAGCAATCTGCTATAACTTGGTTCTTGAATGAGATTAGAGACCACTGTGATGAAGAGTTGGGCCTCAGCCTGCAGTGCTATTGGAAGAAATGGACCTTCTAGATGATGGAACCTAGTGAGAGGAAATTCAGCTCTTAAAGGCTTCAGGATGTTCCCAGGCCTTCTCTGTCTCTGTCCCTGTCTCTCTTGTTTCCCAGTCACCATGTATGAACAGCTTCCTTGGTCACGTGTGCTGACACAATATGCTACCTTACCACAGGCCCAAAAGCAATGGCCCACCAAACCAGCGTGATACCTCTGAAATTGTGAGACAAGTAAACTTTTCCCTTCCTTCAATCAATTGCCTCAGGTGCTCTATTGTAAGTAACACATACTGTCCGTTTGAGGAAAAAATAAGGGAAGTATATCTTTGCTTCATATTCACACACAAAATTGCACACAAGTTTAAATATTATCAGAGTATATATAATAAGATAAAGAAAAATATGGGAGACTATATAGCTTGGTGGATAGAGAAGGCTTTTTAAAAATAATTTTGCTTGCTGGGCCCTGGTGGCTCATGCCTGTAATCCTAGCTACTCAGAAGGCTGAGATCTGAGGATTTGTCGTTTGAAGAAAACCTTGTGAGGCTCTATCTCCAATTCAGCATCCACACAGCCAGAAGTGGAGCTGCAGCTCAAGTGGTAGAGCACTAGCCTTGAGCAAAAAAAAATGCTCAAGAACAGTGTCCATGTGCTAAATTCAAGTTCAAGCCCTAGAACTGGCACCAAAAAAATAAGTTTTTATTAGCATACATCACTTTCACAAGAAGGAGGTTCAGTATGTCATGTCAACACATGTATGCGACAGGGTTCAATCAACCTCATCCCTTCTTATCCCCTTATCCCTCCCCACTTCTTAAGGAAAGGGCTCTTAACTGAGATAAGAAGTGGGAATACATCATATAGGCTTTTTGAAACATGAAAGAATGACTTTGGTTTCTATTTTAAGATCTCTCTCAAAACAGTTGAAATATTTCAGCAAAGGGATTATGGTTTCAGATTTATTTTCAAAAGGTGTTTCTCTCAGCTGGTGTAGGAAATGGAAAGAGGCAGAAGTATTAGAACAGTTAGGAAGTGGTTTCTGCAAACTTGAGTTAGAAAAGATGACAGTTTAGTCTAGAAAACCTGCCAGGAGGAAAGTAGACAACTCTAGAAACGCTTCTCTCTGGTTACATGCATGGGGACAGGAGAAGAGTAGGAAACTCAGCAGGATCCTATCTTGAAAGTACCTGGCAGGGTATACTAAAGATTTTGGAAAAATCTTCCCCCTAAGGCTAGGTAAGGATGGTTAGTAATGGTATGGACACTTTGAAGAGATACCTTAGATTACTTCGGTGTAAATTCCCTGGAGAAGTTTGCCCATAGTGAGATAGGATGGTTGATTAATTGGGATCATGGTGGAGGGATGGTACAAAGTATCTGGACTTGTGATTGTGTATGATAATTCAGGAGTTTTGGTATTGCAGGTGGTCATCAAATTTAACTGAGATATGGAGGAGGTGTAACCATAAAGAGAAGGCAGACTCACTTTAGGCATGAAGATACAGGTGTAATACCGAAGGGGAACTTTCCAGTGGGGAGTCACCTCCACACACCTGTATCTCCGAGAGAGATCTGAACTGTAAATATCAATTTCAGAGTCCTTACCATAAAGGTATCTCACTTCCTTGTTGATATTTCCTCTTCCCCATTCTCTAGAAACACCATTCTAGGACCACACCCCAGTTCAGTGCTTATACCCCATTCTTATACCCTATTCTTGTAGTTTTGACTTGTAGGTGCCTGAACCTGGTATTCTTTCCTTCGTGGTATACCCTGAGATAGTGGAGCCATTTAGCAGCAAAGAATAAAGACCTGACTGACCCAGAGGGGATTCTTCCTTCCTTCCTTCCTTCCTTCCTTCCTTCCTTCCTTCCTTCCTTCCTTCCTTCCTTTCTTTTCTCTTTCTTTCTCTTTCTTTCTTTCTCT
>NW_012267286.1:3200303-3235679 GCF_000151885.1 Dipodomys ordii
CCTCCCTCCCTGCCTCCCTCCCTCCCTCCCTCCCTTCCTTCCTTTTTCTTTCTTCCTTCCTTTTTCTCTCTCTCTTTCTTTCTTTCTTTCTCTTTCTTTTTCTTTCTTTTTTTCTCCTCTCTCATACCTGATCAATGACTGACTGGTGATGGGCAAAGAAGACCCATACCTTCTGAAGATCACAGCTGTGTATATTACACCTTTCCAAGTTCCTTGAAGCCTAGGCTTGCTTTGTGGATGGTTTTGTTTTTGTCCTGTTTCCCCTACTTCTTTGCTGACAGTCTCCACTTGACCAAATTCTGGTTAGGCTCTGTTGTCTCCTTCCTTTCTCTTGACTTTTGGACCTCCATCTCTATCATTACTCAAATTTTAGCAATGATCCTCTTTTGTTGGGTTATCTAGAATTCCCAGCCTGCCTCCAGCAAGAATCTTGTTAGGTCAGGTTAGCCAGCATTCCCTCTTACCCCAGAAGTATTTTTTTTCTCTCTCTCCTCTCCTCATTTTTCTTTCTTAGATATACGTTGACACTTTTCTTTGTATTTTCTTCTATTGAGCCCAATCTCTCTTCTGTGTTGCAGACTCCCACTGCAGTAGTTCTGATACACGTCTTGATAAAGTTTAACTGCACTTCAGCAAAGGCCATTGAATAATGTCGTCTTTAATATTATCCTGGTCTCTCAGAGCCATGGCTCATTGTGTGCCTTTTTCATTCCTGTCATGGAATCTCCATCTGGAAAGCCAATTTAAGTCAGACAATAATGAAGACAGCAGGTAGTAGCCTAGTATCAAGAGAGTTTTGTATAACCCAGGAAAACTGTTTAAAATAAGAAGAAAAAAAGCAACCAAAGATGGACTACCCAAAGTGTTAGAATGTATCATAAGTTGAAGAAAGAGTCCAGTGTAAGACTGTAAAAGGTTGGAGGTAGAAATCTTGTGGTGCAAATGAGAGATTCTGAGTAGATAAATGTTATATCTAAGAGAGAGAGAGAGAGAGAGAATTTCAGGTCAAAAGTATGAAATGATGCTCACAAGTCAAATTACTTAAGGACTTAAAAAGATCTGTTAAATATAACAAAAAGAAGACTCATGATAGACTATTAAAGATGGACTATTTTTACATTTTGGAAAACAATATCTGCTAAGAACATATATTCATTTTATTAAAAAGTAAATACTGAATGCTGGGCGCCGGTGGCTCATACCTGTAATCCTAGCTACTCAGGAGGCTGAGATGTGAGGATCATAAATCAAAGCCAGTCCGGACAGGAAAGCCCATGAGACTTTTATTTCCAATAAACCACCCAGAAAACTGGAAGTCGTTTTGTGGCTCAGGTGGTAGAGCGCTAGCCTTGAGCTGAAAAGCTCAGGCCCAGAGTTCAAGCACCCCAACCAACAACAAAAAAAGTAAATATTGAAGCATATATTATAGACAGTCTTTGTTACTGCTGTTGTGGGGTAGGTGAATGACAGTTCCAATAGACTTTGTACCATTCACTGAGATATATGTTGAAATAAGAGTATGTAAATCCAGGCCATGGTGCCTTCTGTAAACCTGCAATCCTAAGCAATTCAGGAGGATGAAATCTGATAACTAAGGTTCTAAACCAGGCTGGGCAGAAAAGTCTGTGAAACTCTTACCTTGAAGCAAAACCCTGGAAGTAGAGGTGTGGACTCAAGTGGCAGAGAGCCAGCCTTAAACAAAAAAGCCAAGCTATATCTTGAGTCCCTGAGTCTAAGTCCCAGGAAAAGCCACCCACAAAAGAAGAAGTAATAATCATTACAAGGATACCAAAGAAGGCCCAAAATTTGTTAATTTGTTATCTTTACCTTGTGAAGGACCCCAAACCAATATGGGTATTTTGATTTATATAACTTACTTAATATAATTTCTTACTGCAACTTTTTTTTTTTTTAGTAGAAGGCTATTAGGGGATCATGAAATACGCTTCTGGATTCTGCAGTGTCAAGTAGGAAAAAGAATGTCAACTGGAAGTTAAGGCAAGGATTACTTCTGCAGAAGGGTGTACCTTCTGTACGAATCCAACAAGACAAGTTGAGTGTGTGGATGGCAGGCTGCTCCCCTTTTATCCCTAAAGCAGTAGGCCCTGCCCCTCTACTCAGATTGGCCTAGCTGAGCTCAGATTCACAATTTGCAACCTCATTTGGCTTCGTGAACAGGAACAAGATGTCTTAATCAACGGGAAACAGCTTGTAACAGGATTTAATTAAAGTGTAACAAGAATAGGTTGTAAGTACAATGCAATCTACTAGGGCCAAGACCCCTGGCTAATGCAGAAACATCACAGAAAGGAGGCCTCACACGGTGATAGAAAAGATGGCTTTTATCTGAGGATCAAGTAGGCTAATCAATGCAAGTAGTTGAAGATAATGGAAAACAGCCATTTCTTCATTGCATTGATATATTGGCATTATTTTATTGCATATCTACTCAATTCATTTTATTTTTAGGAAAAAAAGATTTCAGCATCTGGAGACTAAGTCTCTTCTGTTATTTCTTTTGGTTTTCTTTCTTTGTCTGCCATTTTGACTCATCTGGCACAATCTGATGGTCCTATGAGAAGGAGATGTTATCTTAGATTGTATCTGTGTCTGGCTCAGAAGAGTTAAGTTATCACATAGCAAGGCAAACTGGAGAAACCAACAGCAAGTTGTATTTTTCCTCTGGCTGCCTCAAATCTGCAGCAGAGATTGGCTTAAATACACTCAGGTACAATTTTTGCAGGATCTACTTACGATTGTAGGACCATGTGCTTTGGCACCTATTGAAATAACATTTTCTCCCCATAGTTTCTTTTCTCACAATTTTGTATCAAGGAAAAAAATCAATAAATGTTGCATTTCCAAATATTTATTAAATTTATTCAGAAATTTTACACCCACTAACCCCCTTGATTATAAACTTCCACTTGTCTTTTTTGGAGTCAGATTTGAGTTAACTCCCCAATTTCAAAACCAGCCTTCTCTGTCACCATAGTCTGATTTGAGTGAAGCCTGTCTCATCAAGTTAAATAAATTTCATGAATACATTTTGATTAATCTCTCCTCTTAACTCTTTTCCTTTCCTTTTGATCAGGGGAACAGTTAAGCTTTTGATGAAATGTAAATACATCTGTCACTAAACTGAAGAGTAACATTCAGTGTTAGTCTACTGTTATTGATCTAGATATGATGGTTTAAAATTTAACTCTTGTAGCTATTTCTGAAATGTTGTTAAAGTATGATAACAGCAATCTTTGATCCCTATCTTAAGGAAATTCAAAATTTATCAATATAGTAAATATTTGTGCACATTAGATGAACATTTTAGTCCAAAATATAGATCAACCAGTAAGGGCTGATTAAGCACCATTTGTATAAAAATGTACACATTTGTTGTCTAATAATATACCAATAATGAAACTCAGCTATGTTTCCTTTATTATAGTATACAATTATCATAGCTATTCACAATTATTTGTAGTTTAAATAACTGAGATAAATACTGTAATTATGTAGGTTTTATTTCTTTACTATTTAAGAAACAATTTTCTTTCCAGAGTTGCAAAGTTTCATATTACCATTATTTATTGTTTTAATTTTATTGTTTTCTGTTTCATTTTTAGATTCAGAGAAGGCTATTAAATTATTTCATTATAACTTAGCGTTATATTGCTTACTATTTAAGCTATCAATCAAAAATCTTTACCCAAGGCCAGATTTTTTTTCAGCTTGTAGCCTTATTATTAATATTTAAATGCCATGTTTCTGAAACCAGAGGTTTAGGCCACAGGCCCAAACTCTAGAAGCCTGGCCACCACCACCTCTCCACAAGCTAAATAAAGAGGCACGATGAAAGTAGAGAAAGAAGATTTATGATGTTAAGATACTTAAGGCCATGTTTAGCTATCTTTGGGGTACAGACATGACTTTTAGGTTTAAACAGAGAATTGAGAGCAAGAAGATACATGTGTGCATAATGCATAAACAGTCCCAGTTCCAATTTGTGGCCTGGTTGACCATGATCTCAGTCTTCATTTTCCCGAGATTCCAAAGAGATTTGTCCAAAGTTGTAATTACATCATTAGAGGGAACAAGTCACTGCTGTCTGTCAAATGATCCATCCCGAGCTTTGAGCTGTGCTTCTGTTTTGCGAAAGTTTTGTCTTTTGTTGCAAGATGCTTATCCATAAATCTTGTCCTTCCTGGTGTCCCAAGGTGATTGTTGGAGAAAGACTCAGGAAGAGTACACACATACAAAAAAAAAAATGGAGGCAAGGATGTCTAGTATTTATCCTGCTTTGAGTTAATTTGTGGGCACAAGGAAGTAGTCAGTGTTTCTGAGCAAAAGCCATTTAAGTATCACTTACATCTTCTTCCTTTGTGTAGTTTCTGGTGTCATCCTTTTCTAAATCACTACATTTTCACAAAGTGCTTTTTTATGGCTGGGAATCAAGATGTGCACAAACTTCAAACACAAACTTTGTTCTCCTAAGTCTTAAAAAATGTTATGAACCTGAAAGATAATATATATTTATATTTCAAAAAAAAAACAAGAAAGGGGCTGGGAAGGTGGCTCAGTGGTAGAGCGCTTGCCTTGCATGCCTGAGGCCCTGGGTTCCATTCCCAGCACCACATGAGCAAAAAGAAAAAAGCCGGAAGTGGCGCTGTGGCTCAAGTGGTAGAGGGCTAGCCTTGAGCTGAAGAGCTGAGGGACAGCGCCCAGGCCCAGAGTTCAGGCCCCACGACCGGACCCCCCCCAAAAAAAAACCAAGAAATTATATATAAGAAAAGGCACCCGCATTAGAGAAAAGGCAGAGAATTTTAGGGATGAAGCAGTGCTCCATAGCATCAGAAGAACAGCAGTGGTCTCTATAAGACATATCCAAGAAAAAAATTACCATAGTGGGACACATCCAAGAAAGAAAACAAGGGATAGCCTGATGTGCTAGGCATTGTTGAAAATTATGTGGAGAAATTATTTGAAAGAAATGGGAAGAATTAACAACAGGTACAAATAAAATCAAGCAAAGGGAATTTTTTCACTGGATTACAGAGCACCATTTCATAGTTCTAATACCATAGACAGTGAATACTAATGTAACACAAAAATATTGATTGGTGGTGGGAAAGTATATCTGAAGTGCTGATAATATTTGCAAGATCTACAACCATATTTTTTTAAAGAGCATTAAAATGTTTTATTAACCTCTCAGACATCAGCAAAACAGTGGTCTTTTGATCAGGAAATAACATAATGAAGATTACTGTGTGACAGTAGGTAAAGTAATTTATCTATTTATAGCAGCCTGTCTTGGAAACCAGCAACACAACCTTTAATAAACCTTCAATTCTCTGCTGTGAATAAGCCTTCCATCTTCCAACTGTGAATGTTTAAGCTCATGATGTAATACTAACTATGAACCAATGAGAAAGGGGAATACAAAGTTTTCATGGTCCCAGGCTGTATGGAGAAACAAAAGGCATTCACTTGAACTATGACAGTTCCAATTTCCTTTTTCTTTTTTAGTTCTGCCTCCAAATTTGCCTTCGTGTACAGTTCACTAAAGTCCTGGCTCCGGGAAGAAGGCCCAGAAGCTATGTTTAGCAATCCCCAGTAACTCATCTATTTTAAATGTCGTGCATAATTATGTCTTCTAGTTACAGAAAAAAAAAATAAAACAATGGCAGAGGTGCCAGGGAGTGTAAGATGTAAATTCTGGACTGTTGGGCGGTTCCTACCAGAGCAGATCTGGCCCCTGTGGGCGCGTGCAAGCCAAGCACACGCGCGCACACACACGCACACACACGCATGCATGCATGACCTCTCCTTTTTCCTTCCCTTTGCAAAGTGAGAGACTAGACACGTTCACGTGACGACAGTGACGTCAGCCCCCCACTGGGTCGCGTGACGGACACCCAACTTTCTACTCTCCCCGCCCCCTCGGGGCCGGGATCTCGCGAGATCTCACTTACTATCAGAACTTGGGAGGCTGGCCGGGAGTCGCTCGCTCTGCGGGGCCGGGAGGGAAGGCGTGGCCCGGGCCGGAGTTCGCCCGCCTCCCCCCGGAGGTTGCTAGGCCCCGTCTGGCCGGGCCTTCGGGGGTGGCCCGAGTCTGATAAACTCCAGGGGAATCGGCAGGGGTGGGGTGGCACGGTCCAATCCAAATGGAAACGTGGCGCCCGCCCCGGGCTGCCCGGGCCCCTCGGGGTGCGGACCCCAGCCCAGGCCCCCCCCCCAGTCGCTTCCCCGGGCGGTGGCGCGTGGGGACCCGTGTTTGGAAGCCGAGGACATCCGGCTCAGCGCCGAGTGGCGTCTGTCCCGGCGGTGGCGTCCCCCTGCCAGGCTGCTCCGGGGACTGTGGCCCAGAGCTGGCTCCGGGGTGGGGCGCGGGTCCACGGTCCCGCCCCACCCCGCAGCTGCCCATCCACGCGCGGCCCCGCACGGGCCCGCTCGGCCAGCCGCGGGTGTGAGCGATGTGTGGGGCGCCGTGGGTGATGTGGACACCTCGCGTCATTCACCTGGAGGCCCCCCGAGCTTCTCCCCGCGTCCCCAGACGGGTGGCGGGCGCTGGGGACCGAGGGAGGGAGCGCCGCGGGGCGCTAGGGGGAGGTGTGGGGCCGGCGGCAGGGAGGGGGCTTCGGCAGGGAGGGGTGCTCGCTGGCTGGAGGGAGGACGGAGGGAGGGGAGGGAGGGAGGAGGCGCCGAGGGCGGAGACGCAGCCCTGCGGACCACAGCGCCCGAGCCCAGCGCTCTTTCGCTCGCCGCGCCGCCGTCTCCCAGCTTTTGCGGGCCATCGCGGGGAGCCCGAGGCCGCGGTGGTGCGGGGGACCCCCCGCTAGTGCCACCCCGCGGGAGGGAGCCTCCTCCTCCTCCTCCCCGCCCTCCCACCCCCGATCCCGGGTGCGCGCGCTCCACCGAGTGCGGCGCGCCCCGCGCTAGGCGCCCCGCGCCTGCCTGACAGCTGCAGTTGGGCTGGGGCTGTGCGCCCGGCTCCGCTCCACCCGGCTCCGCTCCGGCCGCGGCCTCGGCCCCTCCGCCTTCCTCTCCCCGCCTCCGCCCCGATCGGACGCCTTCCCCTCCACCCTTCACCCCTCCTGCCCCGGGTGCCGAGATCGTTTCGCAACCGTGCGCTCGGTGCCACCCCTCATTTTCCCTGTTTCCTCCCCCCCACCACCCCACCCCACATTTGGGGAGAGGGTCTGGAAAAGGAAGCTTTGGCTAAGCCGACTGGAAGAGGATCGGCGGAGCGTGGGGACGCCGAGGAGGAACCCCACGCCACCCCCCCCTTTCTGGTCAGCTCTCCTTTCCCGCCCCGCCCCGCCCCTACACGCACTCCTTCGCCGCGGACCAGCTACTTTCTCGGACGGACGAGGAAAGTGAGGGCGGCCCTGGTGACAGCGCCGCCGGGCCAGTCCCGGGGAAGCCGTGCGCCGGATAGCCTCGCGCCCTTCGCGCTCCCGGCCAGGGCACAGCCCGAACCCGAGCCAGGATGGCTTCCACCACCACCTGCACCAGGTTCACCGACGAGTATCAGCTCTTCGAGGAGCTCGGAAAGTAAGCGCCTGTGCTGGGCAGCTCAGCTCCCCTTCCCCACGGCGGAGGGAGGGCGGGTCAGGAGGTTCCTCCCCAGCCCCCTCTCCGGACCCCCGCGACCTCCATCTGGCCCGGGGCGGGAGGGAGTTCCGGAGACGGGAAGGACGGGGATCCCTGACTTGTGTGTCTGGGGAAGATGCGGTGTCAGGGGAGGGGACCTAGCCAGGGACCCCCCCCCCACCTTCACCCCATCATTGATGCATCCCTGTCATTCCGGAGACTTAGAGAGGGAGACAGAATTTACGATCTCTGCAGTTGTAGCTGTCACCAGAATAAGTGTATGTGTGTGCGCGCGTGTGCGCGCGTGTGTGTGAGTGCGCGCGCTTGCATGTGGAGAGGAAGCTAGAACCCGGGTTGAATGCCACATTCCCCCCCCCCCCCCGTTTTCCATAAATAGATGTCTCCGGGTTCGCCGGCCGGTGTGGGTCGGTGACCTGACCCCCCCTGCACCCCCATCCCGGATGAGGGAGCACTGGGCTGTCACAGGCGGTGCCATGTTTATGGATGCCGAAAGTTGAACTTGGCCATAGTGCACAGTCTTGTTTCGCATCCAGTAGTTAGTTGTTCTGTCCAGGAAAGAAAAGGAAAAAAAAAAAAGGTCACCCGACCAAACCCAAATCTCCTGCTCCGCTCTTCCATTCTCTTCCTTTGCGCTCGATTCCCGTTCACTATTCCGCCTGGGATTTCCGAGTTAGGCATCTTTTCTTTATCCAGGCGGATTTATTTATACAGGCAACGGAAAACCCCTGTGGAGACAGGCAGAGCGCTTCCCGAGGGGTTTAGCCTAGCACAGGACCAACACGACTTCCTACACTCAAGTGACAAAACTCCCCGGGAGATGCCAGGGCAGGGGACAGCATGTCCACGGAGGACCCGCGCCGCGGACACGGATTTATGTAGTATCCTACTCAAGTCCAGTTGCTAATTATTGCTAGTTTTGCCTGTGCTGTTGTTTTATGCAGGTAGATGAAGGGAGATGTAAATGTTTTGTTTTAATGTAATAAACATTGCCTCTTTCTATATTGTCTGCTGTTAAAAATGGACAGTATGTCGGAAGAGCTGCTGAATTCAAACCTCTCCCCTCGCCCAGACCCAAACAGGGCAGAGACACATCACCATCCCAGGATTTGTTAAACCACATCAGTACACTGGAGAAATATATATATATATATATATATTATAATGTACATATTATATTATATGTGGGAAAACAATCTCCATTTTCCCTTAGGCTTGGCGCCACCTTAATTATATTTCTCTACCAAAATACATAGGCACCAGATTCTCTATTTCCTCTCTCTCTCTTTCTTTCTTTCCTTTTCTTTCGTTCTCTCTCTCTTTCTCTCTTTCTCTTTTTTCTCTTTCTTTCTTTTGTTGCTCTTCCTCAGTTCTGCTTTTTTACAGGTTCCCCTCCCTCCCCCAGAGCATTTGGTGCTTGTGTGAGTGTGAATTGTAAAAGTGTTTTCAAATTCCATGTGCAAGCACAAATGATCATAGTTGGCAGTTCCTTTCATTTTTGTTGATTAATAATTGTGTTTCCAGTTAAATAAAAAAATTTATTCCCCAGTATTAAAGAATAAAAAAAAGGTCTGATTTCTAGGAAAAGTAGCTTTTTTAATATGACTTTTCTGAGATTTGACAGTTTTGTAAATTTCAATAAAAACTACCTGTCATTTTATTGATGACCTATTATTTATTGATTTTTCAGGGGGGCTTTCTCGGTGGTACGAAGATGTATGAAAATTCCTACTGGACAGGAGTATGCAGCCAAAATTATCAACACCAAAAAGCTTTCTGCTAGGGGTGGGTATTTTCAACCGTATGTTTCTTTAATTTTGTATTTGTCATGTTCATTGTTAGTTCTCTTGTAAGTGAATATGTAGTCATAATTGAATTTTAGACTTAAGTATCCTAGGAAATACAGACATTTTTTCCTTCCTGAGTACCTCTTCTGTGTGCAGCATAAAAAGAAATGAACATATATGTACAATTATTTCATAAATAATTAAAATTCTAGCTGTCTTATGAGCAGTAACATAAGGAACTGTTTTGTAAAGCAAAGGATTGTCTGTCACAAAGTACATTTTGCTTTTAGCTCTACTGTAAAATAACTTTGAGAAGGATCCTTAAATGGAGAATTGTTAGTCTCACAACTCTCACAATTCCCCTTTTGCTTTTGAGAGGGGAAAAAAATAGGTCATAGCTCAGTTGAATCATATATTCCAATTGTAGTTACACTTGAACTTAATTTATCAAGGTATATTTAACAGCCATGGCTAGGGGAGGAGAATTAATGTTACTATCTTCTAGGAAGTGAAGCTTGATTTGGTATTTCTGGGTGCAGTTTAGACCTTTACTTGATTTTCAGCATGAAAGCTGTGTAATGTATTTTACAATGCAGTTTCTAGTCACTGAGATAACTCATAGTCATAAAATAGCTGTTGACATAAACCAAAAAAACCCTTCTGACTGTATTCATTCTATTTTGTTGAACTCATGCAAAAGCGCTTATACTAATATGGTAAGGCAATTCAGTTATTTGGGGTACGTGTCTAAAGTGTTTCCATGGGGATTTATAGTTTGATAAAATATAAAATGAACACAATACTATAGTTGATCCGCATCTCAGTGACCTGGTTTATTATAAGTAAGGAGAGAAGAAATTCCATATTTATAATTTTCCTCATTGACTCTTTCTTTTAAATTATGTTTCTTACCAATGTGCTGGTATCATTGTCTTTGTTCTCTGCCATGCTTACTTTCCTGTATCTGTTGGAAATTCTACTTTTAACATGTGCTAAGGTTTAGGCGGGCATTTCCACTTAGTTGTTGCAGTGAGACTTTGTTGGGATTTCCTTCATCTGGTTGAATACAATTTGAAGGAAAATCTATATGCCAAAGTACCGAGCACCAAGGAATCATGGTGCAAAAATTTGTGAGAAGCACATTATTCTAATTCTATTCCTTCCTTAGTCTCCACTTTACAGGAAGATTTTTAACAATGAAAAGGCATTGCTAAAGTACAAATGCCACTTTAGGAAGAAAAAAAAAGATGGAAGAATGAAAATGTGAAAAAAGATTTTTACTGTGATTCTATATTTCTAGTGTGATAGACTTTTTAAATATCTTTATTGAAATAATATTAATATGAGGTATCTCTTTTTTAGTGGGGAATTATAACATCTCTCCAAATCTTTCAGTGGCTTTAAATTTTCTCTCAAAACAAGTCAGTCTAGTCTTTATCTCTTACTGACTTCCTTAATTAGAATCATCCGTCCTTATCCTTGCAGTTCATAATCCCTCCATCAGAATAGCAAATCCACTTGTCCCTGTACACACACTTATTTTACCCTCTTTTGCTTCTCGTTTGTAGAATATAAGTCTTCCCTGGCCTTATTCTGCCTGTGTCCCTCTCCAGCTCACAGGCAAAGGTGTTTTAACCCTCTGAGTTAGATTATTTCAAGTATTGGATTATTTTTTAAAATACAAAACACATGTCTAAGGTGTTGAGTTAGAACATATCCTCCTTATTCACACACACACACACACACACACACACACACACACATTCTTTAACTGGTGACTTTGGGCAAGTTTCTTAATCAGCTTTTTAATGTTACCCTTTTCTAAGGGAGGTGATGAAAAACAACGTTATTGCTGGAACCAATTGCTCTGAACTCATGTGAGAGTGGGCTCTTTATCATTTTTTTTTCTGAGCCTCACTTTTTCCTCTGCAAAATGGGATAATACTAGAGACATTTTTGGTGAGGTTCTGTGTGATATAAATAAATTAATATGCTATAGAACAGCTACATGTTATGTTCTAAATGAACACTAGCTTCTACTATTATCTGATAAGGTTTTCACAGTAACCAAATTAGATTACTTATATGAAAATGACAAATCTAGACATAGTTTTGATTTAGCGAGTAGAGCCCAATTTAAATATCTGGTTTCTAGTGCTTAATGTGGTTCAATTAATTACCTTTCCTGGATCTCAGGTTATTCATCAATAAAATAGGAAAATGGACCTACCAAGTCTCATGGGACTGATAATTTTTATCAATTTTGTAAGAATCCCTTCTTAAAGTATTAGTTTTTAACCATAAAATTTTCTTTCCTATAAAATACTTACCAACATTGCATTTTCACATAATTGGAGCTGCTTGTAGAATATTGTATTTTTAAATATGTATTTTTAACCTATATCCATATTAAATGGTATACTCTTGAAGGAAAGGTGACATGTTTCAACTTACTGTTTTAATATTCAAAATATACAACAGGAAGGGGCACAAGACATAGTTCCTAGAATCAAAAATAGTTTTTAAGTTATTTAGGAGTTAAGTATTTTAAGTTTACTTCTAAGAAAAGCAAATGCTAAAAGTAAAGAGATTTTTAGTGTATTAATTGCATAGGCTTTAAAATATAAATTTTATTTTAATAAGATTCTCTTAAAAAACAAAACAAATGTTGTTTTTCTTCAGAATAGAAGAAAATGGCATATATATTCTAAGGAAAATGTAGAATGAGATGCAAAGCAATATGCTTATTTTTTCTAAGTTACTGGTTTTGGGTGGCTGCAGTATGCACTAATGCAGAACGTACAATTATGGTGGGATATTTTTGTTTGTAGTGTTTGACTTGTTATACATTTGTAAATATTTGTGTTAAAGTTCAGGTAGGTCCTTCAGTTAACTAATGTTCTTAAGAAAAGCCAGTTGTTAATAAATCTGAGACTATTAGAGATTTGCCAAAACTTGCTACATTTCTGCACAAATTTGCAATCTGCTCTTAAGCATTTTGTGTGCCTAGATTTTAGTGGATTTCCAGCAGTCTCCGTTGCGTTACATCTCAGCTGTTAGTCGCATATACCATATTTGGATACATATACTTAACTATATTTGGGAGAATCAGCAATGGTTGAAGGATTTCTTTCCTTTTGCATAAGTGTATGCTCACAGAGATCATTCAGTATCAACATTAAGTAAACTCACATAATTAAATTTAAAAAAATAGTGAGGGAAACATCTCTAACATCCAATTTTTATTGCCAGTTCTGTCTTCTGAAAAGTTTAGTAATAGAGGGCATGCCTAGTAGTACAATAGAATTTTTTCTCTCAAATATACCCCCAAGAATTAGACATTATATCATTTTTGTTACCAATTAGGATAGTTTCTACCAAGTGCTGATTTATTCTGCTTAACACTGGAAGCTGTTGCTCGAGTATATAAAGTTCATAAAGGGCTATGATGGCAGTCCAGAATCCAGTGCACTGATGGTTTTTGAAATATGCTATTAGAAATAGGTTGTTTATTTGTTTACTTATTTATACTGGTTCTACAGCTTGAATTTAGGGTCTGGACATAATCCCTGAGGTTCTTTTTTTTTTTTTTTTTTCCTCAAGGCTAGCACTTTTCCACTTCAGACACAGCTCCACTGCCAGTTTTTGTTGTTGTTGTTTTCTGGTTAATTAGAGATTAGAGTCTCATGGACTTTCCTTTCCAGGCTGGCTTTGAACTATGATCTTCAAATCTCAGCCTCCTGAGTAGCTAGGATTACAGGAGAGAGCAACCAGACACAACTTATTTTGTTTTTAATGATTCAAGTGGTAGTAATGACTTCCTGACATATTCTGGTATATTTCTTGATTCTTTGGAACCATTTGTTGTTACATAGTCTGATATGACACAAGGTATTCGTTAAAATTTTTTATTTTTTATTTAGGTAGTTGTGCAAAAGGGTTCATTTCAACATGTCAGTTTCTGTGTACAATGAATCCTGATCAATGTCACCCCTTCCATCCTTTTCCCCCATCTCTCAAACCCACCCATTCCCACAAACTACCTGGTTCAGTTTTCATATTGAATATTATGATAGTACCATTCCTTTCTCTTACCAGCTCCTCCCTTTCCTTGACCTCCAAAGATAAGAAATTCTCACTTTACATTGTATGTCATAAATGTGTGTCATAAATGCTGTGACTGTGACTTTAATTCAGGGCCTCATGTTGCTTGGCATTTTGCTCAAGGCTGGCATTCTACCACTTGAACCACATCTCCACTTCCAAGTTATTGTTTTGGTAAAATATAAATTGCATTATAAACTTTTCATAGTAAATGATACTACAAATATATTTTACCTTCACTCCATTGCCAATGTTAAAAATGTTTTCTTTAATATATCAATAAAATGTCATTGTGTAGTTAAATAATTTTGTTTTTATTTAACTCGTTCTATTAATTTCCAAATTGGTAATATTAACAGGACATGAATCAGGACTTTAAAGAATTGGGAGAGTCACAAACTTAAGACTGTGAGAGTCACAAACTTAATTTTTACTACTTCTAAGTTTTGGGCATCCAGGTAGGTAAGATACGATGGTAATTTATCAACCTCAGGGTTCTTTGTTTTGAACTAGAAGGAAAATGGAGACTAAATACCTGAATTAAACTGTTTTCCTTGTATGTGATTGATTTGGTGATTTGGGACTAATTGGCTAAATTATTATCTCAAGGTTTACATTGTTTGGTGAATGACAATATTGTTGATCATTGCTACTAATTAGAAGATAAAATTAATAAAACAATATATCCCCACAGTTCCAAAGAATAATAAAAATATTCCCATTTTTCAGCATCATTAAAAAAGGTAAACTTAATGAAGAATAAATATGATTGTCAAGCCCCTTACTGTAATATTAATGATTACTGGCAACTTCTGCCGGATCTCTGGGATATCAGACTTCCTAAGGAATTTGATTGTTTATGTAATGAGATGAATGTTTTTGCATTTCCATTAAATAATTGAATAAACTTTCTTTAAAAATTAAAATTTAGGGGCTGGGAAGGTAGCTCAGCGGTAGAGTGCATGCCTTGCAAGCATGAGGCCCTGGGTTCGATTCCTCAGCACCACATAAACAGAAAAAGCCGGAAGTGGTGCTGTGGCTCCAGTGGTAGAGCGCTAGTCTTGAGCTGAAGAGCTAAGGGACAGCACCCAGACCCAGAGTTCAGGCCCCATGACAGGCAAAAAAATAAATAAATAAAATAAAATTTAGTACTCAGTTAAATTTTAATACATGCAATCAACCACTAAAAATTACATGCTAGGTTTCTTCTGGGCATTGAATACTTTTCGTTAATTGAATTTTTAACCTGTACCTCTCGGACTGGATTGATATATTTCTCTGTTAACTCTCCCACCCAATTAATTAATATATTCATAGGTATACAGTATGTTGTCAATTAATTTTCAGTTAATCGTCAATTAGTGGTTATTTACATAGTAGGCTATGTTAAACATCTTAAGTTACAAAACTAACCTGCACTCCAGTATGTTCAATGGAGTATTGCCAATAAATATATCTTTATTTTGGCAACTAATAGTTCACATCACTTTATGGGTTATTAAACATGGTCACATGGGGCTTATTGTATATAAATGTTTAATAACCTGTGAAGGATTATAGTAGGCACAGTATTAGAAAAAAAATTAACTGGTAGCAAAAACAAATGTATGAAAATAACACCAACTGTTGTCTGAAAACTTGTTTAGGAAGTTATATAAAAGTTGAAGCAAGAAGCAAAGAAAATTCAAATTAGGATGAATGGTGGAAAACAGAAAATGTGTTGAGATGAAATCAGGAAAAATAAGAAGTGAAGTGTGCTGGAAAGCTTGGGGAAATAAATGCACCATTTACAGCAAGCGGAGGTCTGGTGAGCCTATAAAGAGCATGCAGAGCTTGAGGCGGTGTGGGTAATGAATATGCCTCAAATATAACATTCTTATTAACATTGTTATTTCCCCATTAAACATAAAATTTGCACTTAAACACTAGTGGCATCGTGCACCATATCTCAATTCTTTGTAAGAAAAGACTAAAATTTGATACATTTTCTCTATTTATATTTAACACATTTGCTTATACAAATTAGGCTTGGTTTGTTTCAATGTGTAGGCACCTTCATAGTGAAACTTCACCAAGAAAAATAAGAAGAAAATAATTTCATGTTACTTAAAAAAAGAAAAGAGCACAGGAGGTATATATTTTCTCGAAAAGATTCGTGTATGAGGCTGTTTTTTAAATGAATTGAGTCTGATAGAGAAGGGAAAAATGACTTCCTAGACACTATAGGTGACATGTTTAGACAAAGGAAGTTCCGATTTCACTTTCTAGATGGGCTGTGAGTACAAGAGTGTTTAAATCCTTCCTTTTAAGTTCCAGCTTTTTTTTCCCCCATGAAACTAACCTTGTCATCCTTCCTTCCCATCTCTGATTAGAAATGGTTTATTTTTTCAGTCCTTTGCTTTTTGAATAGCTCCGGCAAGTTTCTTACAGAGCCTTTTACTGAAGTTACTCTTAGATGTCTTGGGGATATTCCTTAGCTCATCTTTGAACCTGTGCTTGAAACAGTAATTTCAATGTGATATATATAATTGTAAATGTTAAAAGAGTAGAAAAGTGAATGAGTGAACAAGTAAAATGCTATCTCTTAAACAGACATACACTTCAAAAATGCATGACAGGTAAATGAAAATTACCTGAGGATTTATGTGAATTGATGGAGCAAACTGTACATATTAATTGCTTATTTACACCTTATTTCTTAAGTTTCTCGATGGCAAATTTTGCTTTGTTAAACAGAATTTTTATTATTCAGTATTTTTTGACCAACTACTTGTATATTTTCATTGCTGGTTATTTATTTCCCCCTTTACTCATGTTCTTTAACAAGAGTAGCATTTTCATGGTCTGTGTGTCAGAACTAGATTTACTTATCAACATCATTAAATTATTTTAAAATGTATTTATTTGGAATTTTTATTTATTCTAAAGAGATGCTTGCTTAAATGTACATTTATCTTTTTTAATACAAAACTCATTTAGAAAGCATTTTTGTTGACTCTGTAGAGATATGGATACACAAATCAAATCATGGATACTATTTTTTTAGGGATTACTTGATTTTTTTTTTTTTAGTAATGACAGAGATCATGAAGGACCTTACAGCAGATTCTTATTGAATATCACTTTCATTTTTTTCTTCAAGAGGAACTTTCCTGTGATATATTTAAGTCTGAGAATTTATAATGCTAATATATGTATTATGTATATGTGCAGATATATGTATATATTTGGTAATGTAATGTAAATTCCATTGCATTCAAAATATGTGATATAATAGAATTTTTAAAAAAATCTGTTCATTTTTATACATGGCACTTAGTGGCTGTCATCATGGTGGCAAAAGTAATTTGGGAAATAAGTTTAGATAAACTTTTTTTTATCTAACATTTGTTATCATGTAGAACTATACACCATAAAATTCTTTATTATTTTAATTATCTGAATAATCTGAAATTATACAGTTATAAATAGTTCTATAAAACTTTTTATACTTTTGATAATGAGTAAGAGATTAAGTATTATCAAAATTCCTCATAAAGATTGCTTCCTGAATGTTTTGTACATTTCAGCCTGGTCATTTAAGTGCAATGCTATGTTTGATTTTTGAGGAGTTAGATTGTTTTTTCTTTTTAGTACTGGGGCTTGAACACAGGGCCTATGTGCTGTCACTGAATTTTTTCACTCAAAACTAATGCTTTTATCATTTTAAGCCACAGCCCCTCTTCCAGTTTTCTGGTGGTCAATTGCAGGTAAGAGTTTCAGGGACCTTGCTACCAGGGCTGGCTTTGAACCATGATCCTCAGATCCCTCAGCCTCCTGAGTAGTTAGGATTACAGGCTTGAGCCACAAACACCTGGCTAGGAGTTAGATTCTTAATTTCAATTTCAATTTATTTTAAAAATGTTTTCTCATCGTATCCTAATCTCTTTGTTAGGTCCTATATTAATAAAGGTACAAAGCTCAGGTCTTTCCTTTTTTTTTTTTATTGTGGAAATACTGTACAGAAGGGTTACACTTACATGGGCAAGATAATGAGTACATTTCTTATCAAGCATTGTAGCCTCCTCCTTTGTTTCTCCTTCCCATCCCTTCCCATCCTCCCTCCCCCACCTCCCCACCCAATCCTCCCGGCTCTTCCCCCCCTCCCACCAAAGTTGTAAAGTTCCTTTTCGACATAACGACTTGTACATCTCATTGTTGCAATGGGTCCACCTGTATCCCTAGTTAAACGATTTGAGGTCTTTCCTTTGAATATGAACTCACACGGTGACACCTAAATTATCATGCAAGTTGGTAAGTGTCACCACCAAACTGTTTATTGGATTTTGAAGTATCAGTCATAACAGGTTAATGTAATGTCAGAGAGATGTATAGGAGCAGATGTCTGTAATGGGCTTTGAAAAGAATCATTTGTGAATTTAGTGTTATGTGGGAAATTAGGAATTTATCTAATAAAAAGTAAATAGGAAGGTACCAGTAAAGAGTTAAAATGTAGTGACCAATTTACCCTGTGTAGTTTCATGAAAACATGTAAAAACCAGTGAGAAGGAGGGGAATATGTACTTTTTCTTTCAGTGAATCATTTAAGTGTGGCAAGCTGTTGGAATGTATTAATAAGGTGAATTGTGGGAGTTTTACAACAGTGAGTCATTAGGGGATGAACTGCAGATAAGAAGAATCACTAACTTCTTATCAACAGGCATTTTGTTTTATTTAGCCTTAGGGCAAAGTACAAAAAAAATAAGAGTGACTATGTAGAAAGTAAAGATAGAAGATAATTGGTGATTTTCAAAGATCAACCCTCTCTTGAAAGGACCTTAGAGAAATCCCGTTGTATACTTTTAAACCAGGAAAACTGGTATCTGCAGTACAATAATGGATCTAACAACTTCTGAAAGTGTGTTAGGTGTCTGCTCAAAACCAAAAGTAAGCCCGGCACTGGCTCACGCCTGTAATCCTAGCTACTCAGGAGGCTGAGATCTGAGGATCATGGTTCAAAGCCAGCCCTGATAGAAAAGCCTATGAGACTATGTCCAATTAACCACCAAAACACTGGAAGTAGATCTGTGATTCAAATAGTAGAGCTCCAGCCTCAAGTGGAAAAAGCTAAGGGACAGTGCCTAGGCCCTGAGTTGAACCAAATACTTGAAATGTATGGAAATGATATCAACTTTACTTATTGCTGGAATGCCTGTCTGTAGAATCGCACCTATCCTTCACAGGTATTTCCTTAATACATGAAGGAATAAATGAATCTCAGAGTGAGGACACATTATCTTATGTTTTATGAATGCTCCTGTAGAAACCCAAAACTTTAAAAGTAACATTGCAGGAGTGATATCCAACTATTGCCTTCCTGTCATTTTTTTAAAGGAAAAAAAAAACTCAGACATATACTGTAAAAGCAATTCTCTGATACAATTTTGAATTTAGCAGAGCTCATGGTTGGAAAGTTATTTTGTGAATACTTAGATATAGAAAAATTATTTATTTACCTTGAAGACAACTTCAGTTCAAATATTTAACCTTTCTAGGTAGATTCAGTCTTGGAACCTTTCCCCCTCATTTATAAAAGGATCTTTGTAGCTACAGAAAATTCAACCCTCCTCAACTTTACTAGTGTTAAGCTCTACATGCTTATGTTTTAAAGTGGAAAATCATTATTTTATTCAATGTAAATATATAATTCATAGTAGAATTTTTTACATTTTTAAAAAAATTTTCGGTGTTAAAGTAGAAACTTTGTGAGTACAGCAGAAAGCCTTGTATTGACTTTAACAAAAATTCTGGCAGAGTCTTTAGAAAGCAAGTTGGGAACATTCTAATTATACCTGCAGAATTTAAGGGTCAAAATCAACTCCTGTTTTGGAATGTAGGTCTCTTGTTATCAGGCCTTATTTTGTTATCTTGGAATTAGAGAAAAATATGAAGAAAAACTATCAAGGAGAAAGAACTGTTTGCTTCCTGTAAATGGAGCTGAGACCTACTTTCCTCTAAGCTTGGAAATTATTTTTGGAATAAGGTTTCTTTTGGTTAACTTTGCCTCTTGTGTCCTATGTGTCTCTGTATTATCAGGAAAGACAAAATAATATTTAACTGTTTAAGCTAACAGTTAAGTCTATTTCAAATACACACAGACACACATACGCACACATCATATATATCATGCCTTATACTGACAGAAAAAAACAGTTTGTGGATTACTTATAAAGATATGTCATCTTATGGTGATAACATCTGTGATTCTTTTTTTTTTTTTGCATCCGGTCGTGGGACCTGAACTCTGGGCCTGGGCGCTGTCCCTCAGCTCTTCAGCTCAAGGCTAGTGCTCTACCACTTGAGCCATAGCGCCACTTCTGGCTTTTTTCTTTTTGCATATGTGGTGCTGAGGAATCGAACCCAGGGCCTCATGTATGCAAGGCAAGCGCTCTACCACTGAGACACCTTCCCAGCCCATCTGTGATTCTTTAATGACAAAATTATACTTCAGGATGAGAAGGGATGGTCTCAAGGATAACTGAGATAGTTACATTTTTAAAATGAAATTGGTATTTATTAATACACACACTTAATTTTTTTATTTTAAGTAGGAAGCTTTTAGGTATAAGTTTGGTATCATCCAAATCCAATAAACCTAAATCTAGAAGCACCTGTCATCGAAATATATAGTGAATGCATAGAAAGTCAGTTTTACAATTAGCACTTCACTTTAAGCTTAGAGAAAGAGGGAGATGGAGGGTGAGAAATAAGTCTTGGAGAAATTCCTTTGCTCACCTTAACCTTTGGGTAAAGAGCACTCTGGCTGGCCTTTGCCCTGTGCTGTGAGGCCAGACATTACTAGGGGGCATCTCAGGGTGTTCCTGAGAGCATGCCGCATTCCTGGAAGAATAGACAATTACCGGCTAAAATAGTAGAAGAATTAGGGAAACAGAAGTGATTGGGTTTGTGGGTCAGTAACTTTATATTCCTATAAAAATGTTCTGCCTTGCGGACATTTTATGTCCCATTTTATCTCCAGGAAAATAAACTCTACCTTACTTTTCTTCTAGAGGATCTGTACCTTTGAAAGCTAACATTTAATCATGAGGAATATGATAGCCTATATCTACTATTGCTGAGATGAGAAAGCAAGGTTAGTATGTTACCTCAAAAATATCAGAAGAGAACCCTTTACCTTATTCTAACGGAAAGCAAATGGGAGAGAGCATGACGATGTTAAAATATGGCTAGTCTCCACCTAAATAAAAAAATACAGTCTTGTTTGACTAATAAAAAGTATACATGAAGGAAATAAAGATGCGTGCCAGGAGGTAATGTGAGAATTTCAGTGTATCTCGTGATGACAGTTTTGAAGAGCAAGAGAAGTGTCATTGAGAAAGTAGAAGATAGAGACGGAGACAGACAGACAGATAGACATCAGAAATAGACAGGTATCAGAGTAATATTGGCCAGGTCAGACAAATGAACTTTTGTGATAAAGAAAAGTGGAGCTTGTTTTGGGAATAACAGGACAAAAAGAATGGATAAGGCAGAGAAAAATGGATACTTCAAGAAAGAGAGTCAAGTTTTCTTGGAAGAGTCCCAGAAGAGACTGGACATGAATTAACTTGGGTTTATTTGGGGAAAGGACATTCTTTTTCCTCATTGAGGAACAGAAGAGACAAGGCAGCACATACCCTGAGAAGTTTGAAAGAGGAGAAGAAAATCATGGAGAAAAAGAGAAATACAAGGGCGATTAAGAGTTTGGAGCAAACAGATTAGGGATTGTAGAAAGAGTCAACCAAAACTTAGTACAGTGGTGGTTAAGAACCTGAATGTTTTGCAAGTGTAACTCAATGACTTTAAATCTGGCATCAAAATTCCTATGGAGGGCTCTTCCTACCAAGGCATAGCAAAGTAAACATAGTGAATCTGACATGAAAAAAGATTTCAAGGGAATTTCTCTTTCTCTGTTCCCACTTCCCTCCTTCCTGTTCTCTCTACCTTCCCTCCCTGCCCTCTCAGTCCCCATTTTATTTTGCCTTAATTTTGTGATTTGAAATTAATCCAACCTACATAACAGCAAAAGCCTTTGTTATCATCATACTATGATGTCATTTTAAGTTTGCTTCTAGCAAGATAGATGGTTAGAAGGTAGGTGGTTAGAAAGCTGAAAATTACTAAGAAAGTTTTACACTCCAAGATGACATAGCTTGGGAATATTTGTTCTAATTTTCTTTTTTTTTTTCTATCTGAAAACAAAGCCTGGAGAATCTTTGCTTCACAATCTAAATGTTAGACTATTTTCCTTATTTTATTCAACTTCACTCTGTTTCTCTGCATATGCAAAAGACTGTATGGGAAGCTTTTGAGTTCAGGTTTGTATATAATTTTATCTGTAGAAAAGCACTATTTATGGAGAAAAATTATTACAGATCAGGAAGAAGGTTTATCCTGGATATTCTGTTACTGAAGTTTAATAAGATTGGGCATTTCTTTCTTTCTTTTTTTTTGGGGGGGGGAGTCTGGGGACTGAACTCTGGGCCTGGGCGCTGTCCCTCAGCTCTTCAGCTCAAGGCTAGCGCTCTACCACTTGAGCCACAGCGCCACTTCCGGCTTTTTTCTTTTTGCATATGTGGTGCTGAGGAATTGAACCCAGGGCCTCATGTATGCAAGGCAAGCGCTCTACCACTGAGCCACCTTCCCAGCCCCAGATTGGGCATTTTTTTAAACAAAGGTTTTCTGTGTTTCTGTAAGAAAAGCATTGAACATAAGGATTCTTATTTGGATATATGTAATTGTAAAGTCCTTGTTATATTTTAAAATTTTATTTTACATAAAATATTTTTAAAACATCATTTTATTTTCCACTCTTTCCTCCTTTGTAAAAATATTTCTATGTTGACTATCAAGTTATTCCTCCTTTCCCCTCCATTTTCAATCCATTTATTAAAAATAAACAAGATAAGGTCAAACTTTTATATTCAAGAAAAAAGGATCTTCACACCTTTCCATTATCATCTTACAGGTAGAAATTATATTATGTCTCATAATGATGATTTTTCAAACCTATACCTTGTTTCTCTAGTTCACAAGAAATCTCTTGTCTTGCTTTACCTCCGTTATGTCATTTATTCATTCATTTAAAGACTCTTGATTGAGTATAGGCTAGATGCAGGTGCATTTCTTTGCAGGATACAGGAGTGAACAGACAAGTTGAGTGGGAGGAGGGGGAGGAGTCATTTGGGTAGATAAACACTGTGCAGATGCATGTGGTAAAGAAAATGAAGTCTATAAATTAGATAGTCATTGGAAGTAGAATTAGCTTAGATAAGCCTCATTGATGATGTAGCATTTGGGTTGAGCTATTAATGGTGAGATGATATAAACTATGAGAAAATGGAAGGGAGAAACATTCTAGGCCAGAGGATCAAGGTGACACTGAACTTGTACAGGTTTAGAAGAAAGCACATAGGCTGGAGTTTAATGAGTCCAGAGGAGACAGTACAAGGTGAAGTTGGAAAACAGGCAGGCACATAGAGGGTAGGGGCTTCTAGCTAGAATTTAGAGCTTATTTGAATGTATCAGATCTTGAGGGTTACAGCAGGAAATGGTGTGATGATCAGACTAGATTGCTGAATGTCATGCGGAGAAAACATTGTTTAAAACAACAAGTCTGAGTGCAAATCAGGAATGTTGGTGAGGAGACACTTGCAGTCTGGTCTATGTGAAAGTGGCAACTGAAATAGGATAGAAACATTCGAGGAAGAAAATATGACTTGTTGATTAAAACGTAAGAGAATGGAAGGGACCAAATAGGTAGTCATGTTGGTGCTGTCGCTGAGATTGGGAAAAGTGGACAAGAATTAGGTTGGGGTAGACACTCCAAAGTTGTGAAACTCACCACCTGCTAATGAACTCTGTCTCTGCTGTCAGCTATTTCAATCCTCACCTCTTCTCCACCAACGGGGCAACCATGAATCTACTTTTTGACTCTATATTTAGAACCAGAGTCTTCTGTGCCTGGCTTTTTTCCCTTAGCATGGTGCTTTCCAGGTTTATCAAAGCTGTAGCACATTTTATTGTTACACAGGCATGTTGTACTTGATACCATATTCTGTTTAACCATTTTTAACTGATTACCAGTTGGAATGTTTTGACATATTTTACTATTCTGAATAAAGCTACTATGAACATTCACATTTAGTTTTTGTGAGAGATTTCTATTTCTCATATATATATATATATATATATATATACTGACAATTGAAGGAAATATTTTATACACACTCATACTCACACACACACACAACAGATACCAAGTTAAGAATATAAGATACAGACAGTATCTTATCATAGAGGAATTTGTGATTATTAGTGTGGGTGGATTTATATCATCTCACATGTGCATATAATTAACTAGTGAGAAAAACTTTGCACTATAGATAAGTTGATGTTGAAAATGAAATGAAGGTGCTGCAGAATAAGAAATTGAACTATAACCATGTGTTCTTGGTGTTTGAGAAGAGGAGATATCACATCATATAAGAAAGAATTTAACCACCATTTTAAATGAACTATACTCTAAGATGGAGGAATATCTATTATATGTCAACAAAATATTAACTTGGTCTGTCTATTACTGCATGAACTCTTAAATCAGTTGTTACTAGAAAGAATTCAGTATGGGGATATTTCTTTGTATCATGTTTTGTTTTTTCATTGATGTAGATGGGTACTTTTTTTTTTCAGTTGAATAGAAAGTTTCCTGACCCAAGACTCTCCTCATTTTTTCTTTTCTTTTTTTTGGTTGATCTTAGGGCTTGAACTCTGAGCTGTCCCTGACCATTTTGAGCCACTGCACCACTTCCAGTGTTCTTGTAACCATAAGAGATAAGTCTCATGGACTTTTTTTTTCCTGGCTGGCTTCCAACCCTGATCCTCAGGTTTCAGCCTCCTGGGTAGCTAGGTTTATAGGTATGAGCCACTTCGACCTCCCCTTTTTTCCCTACTTTGAGAGAGGTTTGTTTTCTGTATATTGTGTATTGACGGTGGTGGATTCTTACATATTCTCACTGGCATAAAATTTCCTAGGTTTTGCTTTGGGAGTGAGATGCTGTTTGAGGGAATGTTGCACACGGGACCTGAGGAGAAGTAGGCAGAAGTTGTCTTGCCCTACAACCTTGTATTAGATATTCAGTAAGAAGTTTGCATTTTAATATTTTAAGTAAAAGGGAGAATTTTGGATCCCTTGCAGGTCTAATAAGGTAATACACTGCCTTCCTTTCCCATGAAACTGGAATGTTAAATTTTGGTGTTTGACAGCACTGTATTTTCACTACCTGCCTGATAGAGCAGAACTGGCATGTTTTGTCGCTGAAACTTTTCATGTTATTGTGGTTCTAAGTACTATGCACAGTTTAAGAAACAGAAAAGAAGAAAGTTGATTATTTTGCAGATGATATTCTCATTCATATTTCTTTTAATTTTTAATGAATGCACTTTGCATAAACAACATGGCATTTTGGAGATTGGTCATATGTATTTATAAATATTTATAACTTGCTGTATATTTTCTAGTGAGTTAGTAAGCATTTTTTTCTGTGCTACATCTTTAATTCATTTTAAAGACTGGACTGGTTTAATACCATTTCAAGCCATTCAAAATTGACTTCTTAAAAGGTTTTGGTGACATAGAGAATTTTCCTGGAAAAGTTTGCCTTAATATTTAAACTTGTAGCAGAGTACTTGAGGAGTACTTACATGCTATAAAACACTGAAACACATATGCATGCACAGAAACACACACGTACACACATTTGACATAGTGGGTACCTATTAATGTTATTTCGTTAGTAGGCTTAATTTTAGTATGGCTTAGTATATGAATATATATTTAGCATATTGATATATTATATTTAATATATGTATACTCATATACATATATAAACATGATTTAAAGGAAATAGATATAAGATCATAAAAAGTATGATTATATTTTGCCAGAATCTACTGAAAAGCAGGAGAGGATATTAAAACATTTCTTTTTTGTATTCACTCATTGTGCAAGATTGTATTTTCATTTTAAAACATTAGTTGGTAAGTTAACTGGAAATGAAGTATGAGGCTGGTTTACTTTCCCACACATACTTTCTTCCTTGTGGTTTTTATATGGCTATATTTAAAGAGCCAAAACCATTATTTGTGAAGGATAGGTTGGAAGGGGGCATTTATTGAATATCTTGAATAACGTTTATGTCTAATTTATTGAAAAATGTTAGAAAAGTAGGTATAGTGATTCTTTTGTATAGGAATTTGATTTATTACTTCATCTAACTTATTTTCCTCCCTTATGGAAGTGATTTTCAAAGAAAATACTTTAACATTTTGTGGATTCTTGTGATATTATAAAAGCTGGGATTTGTTACTTCTTTCATAGCGATTTGGAAACTTTGATTTCTGACATTAGAAAATGACCTAAGGCAATTTGCTTAACTTACTGTGATTTGCAAAAGCCTAATTTGCAGTTGTGAAGTGAGAAGCTCCCAAGGCATATTATCTTTGGTGCACAAAGACCATGTGACTTTGCTTTCCCAGATGGAGAGAAAAAATTGGAAAGGTATGATACTAAATTTCTCCAACTGGATTGTCCTCAGTGACATCTTCCCTCTTCTCTTTCCCAACACATTTATAGAGAGCCTGATGTTTTGTTTTTGTTTTATTTCCAATTTTGAATATCATTTAAAAGAAATAATTACCTTTGGAAATAATGCATTTGTCTTGGTTTTTGGAATTAAATTATGAAGACTTTTAGGCTTCATATGTTTTCTTGCCTAACTCTAGATACAATCAACCCATATTTAAATTATTCTATTTTGATCCAGGCACTGGTGGATCATTCCTGTAATCCTAGATACACAGGAGGCTAAGCTATGAGGATCATGGTTCAAAGCCAGCCCTGGCAGGAAAGGCAGTGTGATTCTTATCTCAAATCAATCACACACACACACACACACACACACACACACACAAATGGCTCAAAGTGATAAGTGCTAGACTTGAGCACAAAAGCTCAGGAACAGTATCCAGGACATGAGTTCAAGCCCCCAGGGACTATAAAAACAAAAAACAAAAACTAAAAGATTCATTTAGAAGAAAAGTACTTAAAAGTTGTATTGAAATATATAGGATGTCTTGAAAGATCTGATTTTATATTAATATTTCAAAGTAAAATTATAAGTAGAGAAAGAAGCCATTAGAAATCCTTGGAGTCTGAATTTGGTTTTGGTTTTGTATTTTTAGGCTCTCACTTTTCTTTGTGATAGGTTTACATATACTTTGATGCCACTTTGTACTACTGTAATTTTTATGTGCTGCTTTTCTAAAACTGTTTACATAAAATGTCAATATTTCTTGGCGAATTCATAGTTTCCTACACAATTGCTGTTTTGAAGTTACTATGTTAATGTTTTAATATTTCTGAGCTTTATTTCTTCACTAGTAGGGCAGAAATAAATTTCTCTATATTTCTCAAGGTCATTGCGAAAATGCAATGATGGACTATAAGCTATTATGCAAATTACAAAGCACCATATGCATTATATTCACTTCAATTACATAGATTTATATATAGTACATGTGTCTTAACGGCAGAATTTTGCATACGCTATTTAATAATATCCTGATTAGGATTCCACTTCTTTAGGCATTGTGGTTTCTCTGATAAATGAGGAATTTTACTGTCATTTGTTTTGTGCATGGATGTTTTGGTTCTTATGTGTCTTAGGTATTTTTCGGATTTCCTTTGGTGATTACAAAATAGCATAAAGGGTTTTCATGTAAAGCAATAAAGAAAAATTTCATTATTTGTTGTTGTTTGTTGTGTTTGTTTTTCTAAAGCTGTTAGGAATATTAGTTTAAAACATTTTCAGTAAATTAAAAAAATTAAAGGGAGTACTCACATTTGTGTTATTTTTCTCTTGGTTTTCCTTTTGAATCAACACAAATATGTTCATTACATTTAAAAATGATCGCAGTAAACGTATTCTCTCATCAGCTTTTCAGATTTGTTGTACTTATGATTATAAAATTGTTGTTTTAATAATCACTCTACAGACTCTCAGCTAGTTCTTGAAATGGACATATTGCTTTTGAATTAATACCAGGACTTCCTAATCTCTTGCTGTCAATTGATAATACTGAACTCTTTGATTTGCATGTACTAGCTGTTTGGAATTATTGTTGTGATATGGTTAAATCAGGAAGTTTCTATAGGAATGAGGGAAAAAAGCAATTTAACATATTCTGGTATATTAGAGTAAACTACTATTATTTTGTAATTTTATAAGTCATTATTCATTCATTAGTCCTGTGATTTTCTTCTCAGTTGTTCACTCAAGAAAATTTGGTTAAAAACCACCACAGGTTTCCCCAAACCATTTAGTGTTTTCTTATAGAAAGAAGCAACTGAATTAACCTCTTGTGGGCAATATCCAAAATAAAGTTACTCCTCAACCTTTGGTTTTCATAGAGATTCAGGTGTACAGGCTATTTTTAATTTTTAGATTGAAGCTGACATATATGAACTACATTTATTTAAGAATTGTTAGACAAGGTGATTTGAAACAATTTCAGTTTTTCTGTCCTGTTATAAAAGTCAAGTGAGGCATCGTCATTTTATTTTAAAATTGATTTTTTTAAACCTTAAAAATACCTTCGCTTGTTGGGTAAAGGCAGAATGGAAACTTGTTCTCCTTTGCCCGTATTTTGGCTGGCCTTTGGCTTGCTAATGGTTGAGTCATGAACAAACTTTCTTTGTGCATGCATTTTGTGTCAAGTAATCACATTATAAAGAGGCACATTATAAATTAGATGTATGCATCACTGTTTACTCATGATGAAAATGCCATTTATAGAACTTCATACTTTAAAGGTCCATACTGGAACCAAGTTTATATTTTCATATTTGAAAATATTTTCATATTTTGTCTTTATGCACAAACATGTTAAAGATCTATATTTTCCCCATAGTTCTGGTTTTAGAAGTATATCTAAACTTTCAATATAGTAGTAACTTTAATTTCTGATAATTTTATCATTATTGATATATTAGTATGATTGATGCTTTGCCTTTTTGTTGTTGTTGTTGGGCATAGAGCTTGAACTCAGGGCCTAGATGCTATCCCTGAGTGCTTTTCAAGGCTAGCACTTTACTACTTTGAGCCATAGCTATACTTCTGGTTTTCTGATGGTTAATTGGAGATAAGAGTCCCACGACTTTTCTGCTTAGGCTGGCTTGAAACCATGATCCTCTGATCTCAGCTTCCAGAGTAATTAGGATTACAGACATGAGCCATCGATACCTCTTAACCTGACTTTTGCTTTGATTTGAGGCCTTCTAACACTTTGAAAACTAATGCCATGAAAAGAAAGAAAACCCCTAGATGTTCAGTTCTGCAATAAAAGAATTTGTACTTGCTAACAGCAGTTGTATTAAATAATAATAAATTCACCATCTATTTCCTCTTGATGTATTTGTATTGGACATTAAACAAAAGAAAAAGAAAAATTTTCCTACACAGGAGAAAAGACATTAGAGACCAAGATACCATCCATAAATGCAGGCAACTGGGACTGGTATATGGGAGATTCACAAAAACTCCTGTTTGAAATTACCCAGAAATATTACTCATTGATACTTTCGTTGATTGTGGCTTGCCAAAGACAACATCATACATCACATTCCCAGCTTCGTTAGCTCAATTTTTGTATATACCTTTGCCAAAACCCAAAGTTCTTCACTGGCCTACCTTATCTCTCCCTTTAAACCTTCTTTATTGTTGTTAAATCTGTCTTGCATGAGCTCTTTACTTACTACCCATAATATGTTTATATTAATTTTTACCCTCCATTGACTTGGAAACTATAACTATTGTTGCCTTTCATTTGTCTTGTATGGGTATGTCTTTGTTAGCATGTATGCGTGTCTATCTATGTATCTGTCTAGTACCTATTTATCTATCATCATCATTACATATGTATATAGCTACCATTTACTATCCATCTATAATTAAGTAAAGATCTATTTATGTTACAGGACAAACTAAATAGATGGGGCACTTATTATTTAAAATACATGAAATGAGCTTCATGAGAATCTGTCAGAAACAAATGGAAAATCAAATTTTGGCTGTTTTATTTAAATAATACTCGACAAATCACATTTAAAAGATGACCAAAGAATGATAATGATAGAAAGTAAGAATTTAAGCTCTTAATAGGGTCATGTTGAAGGAAGTTCTTGTGGAAAGAGCACTAGCTTTGAGCCACTCACCTATTCTGTGGATATTGCTGAAATGTCTACTGTGATTATCAGTACTGTTTCTTTCCTCTAGCAGCACACTTCCCTTTCTTGAAGAATCCTGCCATGTACTAGTGTCTGGGCAGGATCAACTGCGGGAGTTCTTAAAGCAGCTGTTGTCAAAAAGTTCATGGATTGCAGGTGCAGGACCTTTGCTATTTCATCACTTTTGGCAGTCTTCAGTTCATGTCCACTAGTTAAAATATGTAAAAGTATGTGAACTACTGTGTAACTGATACACTGTGAATTAATGCCATTGTGATTTAAGTTCAATTCATTACAGACTTTACTGAATTTGAAACAGTTTAGCAATATCACTGTAGTCTCATGGCAGAGCAAGTGAGGTTTTGTTGTTGTTGTTTGTTGGTTGGTTTGTTTTTGGCTGGTCCTAGGGCTTGAACTCTGAGTCTGGGCTATGTTCCTGAGCTGCTTTTTGCTCAAGGCTAGTGCATTACTTGAGTCACAGTGATGCTTCTGGCTTTTTCTTAGTTTGTTGGAAATAAGAGTCTCGTGGACTTTCCTGCCTGGGCTGGCTTTGAACAGTGATCCTTAGATCTCAGCATCCTGAGTACCTAGGTTTATAGGCATGGGCCACATGCATCCAACTAGAGCAAATGTTTTGACATTCAAATGAAGATACTAATGCCCCAAGAGTCTAGGCACCAGTGCTGGAGCACTGCCTAATTTTGAAGATGAGGACACTGAACCCGAACATGCACATTGATTCAACCAGCATCATTCTGAGGTTCAAGGGCACTGGGCTGGGGTCCTGAGGCTTTGTCATTTCTTAACTTCTCCATAGTGCAGTAGACTTAAAACAGGGGAATGAAATTTGTTTGTGAGAGAGCAACAAACCTTGCTTCAATTATCTTTTATAATTCGGAGTATTGTATTAACCCTTAGAGAATAAGATGCAAGGAAAAGCTTGAGAAATAAGGAGAGTGTTCCATCATACAGGGTGAAAATAGTTTCATCTATTATAATGTTATTTTTATTTTCAAGAAACTCATTAATATTACCAGAGGCAGTATTTGAAGAATATCTTAAGCTTTTAATTGTTTGAATTATTACAATTTTTTTTTAATCTTTGTGAAGCCCAAGAAACAAGTAAGAAGTGTTTGGTGAACTGCTTTCAGACATACAAACGCTCATAAGACAGAGAAATTTAATAAGTGGTCTGAGCTATGAACTATGAGTCTCTTAAATCCTTAGTTCTATTTTGTATCACTTACATACTTTACCTTGGTGTTTTGTCTGCTCTTCTGTGTTTCATCTAGTAAGAGATTTTGGGGTAAGAAGTAGAAATATTTGTCTGGCATTTAGGCCTTTTTTGCTAGTACTAGGAAGAATCAGTTGGTGAACTTACTGAAGTGGATAACCAATAACATTGAATTAATTATATTAGATACCTACTCATTATGTAGGTTGCATGTTTTAATCCAGGAATTTTAAATGCATATTACCATAATACCTGCTCGTGCTTATAAAAGCTTCTACCAAGTAAGTAGCAAGTCTTACCACGATCTTGCAAGTTGGCAAAAGGTGATATAAACATGCTACCTTGCATGTTGTGTCCATAAAAATAGACAGAAAAATGTCAACCACATATACTTTGCTGAAGGATTGTCATGTTGGTGAGATGAATCAGTGAGCAAGTAGAACAGAAATGCTAGGAAGGAAATTATTTCAGTGGCAGTACTTTTAATCTGTACTGTGGAACGGTGAATGAGTAAGGAGTAAGATCCCTAAATTCCATGAATTGCATTGAGAAAGAGTTATATTACACGACAAGAAGCTCTCTTGAATGATACATTTTTGTATGTGTGCTGGGGGGGGGTTGCATGTGTGCTGGGTTTGTCCTTGATGAAATTCTTTGTGATGTGCTTGTATTTTAGTATAAAAGGTCATTCTATCTACAGCAAAAGAAATACAGAGCATGCAATTAATACTATTCATGAGTTCCTTAGTGAAATCTTTCTAAAAAATAGGAAATCTTTTCTTTTCAGGAAGCTTTACATTATTATTGCTGTTATCTTTTAATTCATCATGTCACTTAGAAGAAAGTATTATCTATCAAATTGAAGACAGTGAGAATAAGAATCAAATAGAACTATAAAATGAGTTTATAAAAAAGGGAGTTGACAATGCATATGTAGCTGAAGTGAATTTTCTTTTAATGTAATCCCAAAAGTTAAAGAATTAATCTGGGGATGCTGGGTAAACAAGGGACAATTTAAGTGCTCGTGAGGCTTGTATTATTGGATATAGATAAGAAATATATATCATAGATATATAGAAACTTAAAGACTTTATCTTTGGGCTACTGTAACAGAATACTACAGACAAGGTAACTGTGGTATTATGAAATTTATTTCTCATAGTTTCAGAAGCTGGGAGGTTCAAGATAGAGACACTGGCAGATTTGGTGTATGGGAAGGGTCCATTTCTTGGTTCATGGACACTTGTTTTTGGTTAGTGTCCTCAGGTGGTAGAAGAGCCAGGGAGCTCTCCCTGATCACGGGGCCTCTTTCTTAAGAGTGCTAATCCCAAAGGCTTCATGCTCATGATTTAATTGGTTTCTCTGGGAGTGGGGAATGGATGTAAAAATTGATTATGTGAAATGTGAGAGTAGTTGAAATAATCCAAGGATGATATGATGATAAAGATGACTTTAGTGAAATGTTTAACTTAAAATATATAGTTGTTGTGTGGGTGAGAATTTTTGTGTATTTTTCCATAATCTTTAAGAAAGCAGTTTTCCAGGGTTCACTGTTGTAAAAATCATAAACACAATGCTGTAAGAGGCTTTTTGTGGTAGCCAACTGTGGCCAAAAATTAGTTTTAGGTGAATAATCACAATGTACTTACCGATGATTTTATTGGGCATGTTCTTTGAAAAGCTTTAATTAGTCATGAATTAGGAAGAGTAGTAAAAGGTTTTAGTGAGCTATTTCATGCTGTACAGTAAGTGATTTTGTCTACTATGCTCAGCAATCTTCCTAACAGTATAAGAGGTAGGCAATCTCCCTGTGAAACAGAACCACAAAGATGAGAGAGGAAGGAAGTTAAGGTCACAAAAGGCAAGAAACCAGGTGCAAAGAGAACAAATTAGATAGAATTTGAACCTCACACTGTCTGACTCCCTAGCTCAAAAATGAGCATAATTTACAATAAGAACCTTAAAAATGATAATTTAATAAATTCTAGCTACGTCCCCAAACTATAAATCAGCAGTGCTGCTTGCAGAATGACCCTTGATGGTATATTCTACCTACAGCATCCTCTTACTGCACAGACAACTACTTTCTGGTTCTATCATGATATGTGTGTCTTGCATCTTCTTGGATTTCATTCAAATGAAATTAGATCACACATAATGTTTGAAGAACTCATTTGTGTTGTGGCTTATTGCTGATTTTTCTTATAACTGTGTTACATTTGATGAATACAGATCTAATCACTTGCCAAGAGACATGGAGATATTTCCAGTTCTTACTTGTTAATTGGCTAATATAAAACTGTTTTGGACATTGGTGTTCAAGAGTTCTGTTTTCATTTCTGTTGAGTAAATATGTCAGAGCAGAATTGTTGGTTCCGAGGGTGAGCTATGTTTACCCTGGTAAGAAGCTAGCTGCCCAATGGTTCTCTGAAGTGGTGACACCATTTATTTCCCGGTCAGCAGTGCTTGTGAACCACAGCTGCTCTGTATCTATTTTGCATTGCTAATCATTCAAATAGATTAATTAATTAATTAATTAGTTTTGTGACAGCACTGGGCTGAAACTCAGGGCCTTGTGCTCTTGTTTGGCTTTGTGCTCAAAAGCTGTGCTCTTCTACTTGAGCCCCACTTTTGGCTTACTGCTGGTTAATTCATTGGATATGAGTTCCTTCCTTTCTTCCTTCCTTCCTTCTTTCCTACTCTCCCTCCCTCCCTCCTTTCTTCCTTTCCTTCTTTCTTTCTTTCTTTCTTTCTTTCTCTCCTTCCCTCCCTCTCTCTCTCTCTCTCTCTCTCTCTCTCTTTCTTTCTTTCTCTTTCTTTTGTCAGTCGTGGGGCCTGAACCATCCCTCAGCTCTTTAGCTCAAGGCTAGCGCTCTACCACTTGAGTCACAGTGCCACTTCCATTTTTTTTTCTGCTTATGTGGTGCTGAAGAATTGAACCCATGGCTTCATACATACAAGGCTAGCACTACCACTGAACCACCTTCCCAGCCTCAAAGAGTTTCTTTCTTTTTCTGCACAGGATCCTCAGATCTCAGCCTCCTAAGTGGCTATGATTAAAGGTGTAGACCACTGGCACCCAACTTTGTATTTTCAAGCTTTATTTCACCTGGTCTACTGGAGGTGAAATGACATCTAACTGTGGCTTTACTTTTCAAATTGCTAGTAATGTTGGATGGTACCTGTGGGCCATCTGTATGTTTTCTCTGAAGATATGACCCATAAAGAATTGGGGTTATGTGTATTCTGTTACTGATTTCTAATAATAATTCTTCATATATTGTAAGTACTGATTTCTAATAATAATTCTTCATATATAGTAAGTTCGATTACTTGTCAGATGTACATATCATAAATATGTTCTCTCAATGTGGTTTATCTTTCCATTTGCTTAGTAGTATGCCTTTTGATGAGCAGAAATGTTGAATATTGATGCAAGACCAATTGTCACCTTTCTCTTTTGAAGTGACAGATTTATGTATGCTAAGAAATGTTTGCTTCAGAGTCACAAGATTTTCTCTCATGTTTCTCTTGAAGACTTACCTATGTTCCATTTCGAATTTATTTTTTAAAAGTATGATATAAGGAAAATGGCTAGGCTTCTTTCCCCCTCCCCATACTTATCCATAGCATTTAAAAGACTTTCTTCTTTCTATTAATTTACTTTGATACCTTAGGTAAATCAACTGGTCGTGTGTGTGTGTGTGTGTGTGTCAGTTTCTAGACACAAAGTATCATGGGTTTTTTTGTCTATCCTTATTCTAGACCATATTATCATGTAAACCGTGGCTCTACCCTGTAGAGTATGTTGTCTAGAGTTTTTAGTAAGGCTAGTTTTAGCTCTCTGAGCTTATTTTATTTTCATGGGATTTTTTTAGGAGCAGCTTGTCAATTTCTTTAAAAATGTAACCTATTATCTTCCAATCACATACATTGTTTCATCTTTCAGTTTATTTAACAAGCTTAGATTATGTGAACAATTCCCTTAACAGGCATAGATTTTCTCCTTATTTTAATGTCTGTTGGAACACTGGGTTTCAGAAAACACACGTGGTATTGGGAGAGGATGTCTGAATTGAAAAATTAGTGAACTAGGCTACAGTGCATTATTAGGAACAGGTTAACTATTTCAGCATTTTTTTAAATTTTTTATTGTAAAGATACTATACAGAGGGTTACAGTTACATGAGTGAGGTAATGAGTACACTTCCTCTTGAACATTGTTAGCCCCTCCATTGTTTTCCCCCTACCATCCCCTCCCTCCCTCCCTTCCCCGAAGTTCTTTTTTTTTTTTTGATTGTGATTAAGTGATTACA